>NC_083437.1:2852936-3166769 GCF_020745735.1 Hemiscyllium ocellatum
GAAGCCTTCCTGTTGCATGTCTGTTTATATAAAAAAAAGGATTGTCCATGGGCCCAAACCATTCCAGATATAATCTGTAGTAAAGGTACCTATCTGACCTATCAACCCTCTGACCCCCAACCAACCAACCTGCCCTCATACCTCAAACAGAAGCAGAAATACCAAGAGTTGTAAAAGCCATTCACCCTCCTGTCGTGAAAATACTTCACCGTTACCTCACTGTCACCAAATCAAAATCCCTCCCTAACAGAACTGCAGAACCAACACTTAAAAAACATCTGGACAAGCACTTAAAATGCCAGGCTGCGTTCACCTTGAGGAAAATGGGATTAGCTTATTTTTGTGTCGGCACAGATATGGTAGGCTAAAGGGCCTGCTTTTTTGCTGTATGATTCTATTACTCTACATTCCATAGACTTCGTCATTCAAAAAGGACTTCGTTCCCACCTTCTCCAGGGCACTAAGGGAGGGGCATAAATGCTGGCCAAGTCACTGATGCCCTTAACCCATTGAAGGACTTTTTAAAAATTGTCTTAAACAATGAAATGAGTTTGAGCAGCCATGTGATTGACTCCTGCTCCAATTTCCTATGTTTGTCTGAAACCTAGTTTGTGCTTTCCTCAGCTACTGCCCTTTTGACATTGTTCAACAGTCACAAAAAAGTCCTGTTTTTTTAACAGACCATGGAAAGATTCATTGAATCACAGAAGGAGGCAGTACAGTCATTAGGTCCATTGTATCTGTGCTGGCTCATTAAAAACAATCCCAGTCCCTGCTCCTTGCCCACAGATCTACATTCATTATCCAGCATTTAACAATTCCATTTTGTAAGTCATCATTGAATCTGCTCCCCCAACCCTTTCAATGTATTCCAAGATCACATTAACTTCCAATGTAAAAATATTCTCCCCCGCTCCCAATGGTTATTTTAGTTTCCATCTGTGTGCCTGTGGTCAGTGATTCTCCTGCCATTTCCACTGGAAACAGTTTCTCCTTATTCACTCCACTAAAACCATTCAGAATTCTGAACTCTGCTGTTCAGTCCTATCTTAACCGTTCCTGCTTTAAAAAAACAATTGCCATTTCTCCACAAAACTAAAGTTCTGGCATGTTCTAGGCTGTAGTCTCCAGCCTCGCCAATGCCTTGCCATTCTTCCTAAAGTGTTCTATCCATAACTGAACTAATACTTCAGCAAGGGAGGAAAACCTTTTGGGTTTACTCACACATATATGATCATGTGGAATAGATCGAATGCTGACACAACTTGGTGCCGAGTGACTGGCACTGCCAGTCTTGCAACCATGGTCCTTCCTGCTGCTTGTTGTTTTTCAGACTCAGTTTGGCAAGATACAGGAAGAAATCTTGAATTTGTTTATTTTTCACTAAACCTCCTGCTATTGTTTTACTCCATGATTCAACAAATATTTCCAGTATGTTTAAAAGCAGTAATTAGGCTTATTACATTACTGTTGAGGTTTGAGTACTGTACAGGTTTTGCAAGCAGAGCTTGCTGCAATTATACAGGGTCTTGGTGAGACCATAACTGGAGTACCTTGTGCAGTTTTAGTCTCCTTACCTAAGAAAGGTTCATCACACTAATTCCTAGATTGGCAGGTTTGGTATATAGGGAGCGATTGGATCAAATGAACCTGCATTTAATTGAGTTTAGAAGAATGAGATGGAATCTCATTGAAATAGAATCATAGAATCTTACAGTACAAAAGGAGATCATTCAGCCCATCGTGTAGCTATCAGCTCCCGAAAGGGCTACCCAGCTAGTCCCATTCTCTAGCCATATCTCCATTTTTAAACTCATCACGTTCAAATATATATCCAGCTCTCTTTTGAAGACTCCGAGTGAATCCAACTGCACCACTCTCCCAGGCAGTACATTCCAAATCCTAACAACTCTCTGAGTAATGAAATTTCTCCATATTTCACTACCTGTTCTTTTGCTGACAATCTTGGAGTTTTGACACAAACATTGAAATGGCTGGAAATTCTCAGCAGTTCTGGCACCATTTGTGGCCAGAAATGAGATTTAATGTTCCAATCCAGTGACCATTCCTCAGAACTGGGGAAGAGTCACCTTACCTGAAATGTTATCTCTGATTTCTCTCCATAGACGCTACCAGACCAGCTGAGATTTTCGAGCATTTTCTGTTTCTGTTTCTGCTTTCCAGAATCTGCAATTCTTTTGGTCCCCTTGAAATTATGATCCGTGGTTACTAACAGGTGATGGAAACAGAATATCCTTCTTTCCCATGTCAAAATTGTTCATAATTTTGAATGCCCCAATAAGGTCACTTCTTAATCTTCTCTGCTCCAAGGATGATAAGCCCAATTTCTCAAATCCTTCCTTATATCCAAAATCCCTTATTCCTGGTATCGTCCTATTAAATCTCCTTTGAACTCTCTCCAGGGCTTTAACATCCCTCCTCAAATAAGGGCAGCCCAAATATGGTCCAAGTAATGATTGTAGAGGTGTAGCATCACTTCCTTCCTTTCAAAGTTAAAAATCACACAACACCAGGTTACAGTCCAACAGGTTTAATTGGAAGTCCTGTTGGACTATAATCTGGTGTTGTGTGATTTTTAGCTTTGTACACCCCAGTCCAATACTGGCATTTCCAAATCAATCCTTCCTTTCACACTCTATGCCTCTATTTATAAACCCAAGGCTATTTCAACCTGTCTACCTTCAGAGAATTATGCACTTAACTCCAGAGGTCCTTCTGTTCCAGTGCTTCTGAAGTCACTCCATATCATCCTCACTATTCTCCCTAGCTTAGTATCATCTGCAAATTCAGAGATTTTGCCCCCATACCTGCCAAAGTCAGGTTGACTGTTTGGTATTAACTAATTTTTTTCTCTAAGTTGTATATTTATCCTGTATTATGACATCCATAAGTTTTCCCACTATTGATATCAAGCAGACAGGTTTGTAATTTCCGGTGTTATTCTTTGTGCCTTTCTGAATCATACTAGCAATCCTCCAGCTCCCGGGGCTAATCCTTTATTCAGAGAGGCCTATCAAAATTCTTTACCATGGCTCCATAATTTGCTCCCTTACCTCTCTCACCAATCTAGGATGCAGCTCATACAAGCCTGGCAATTTCTCTACCTGGAGTGCTGCCAGCCTTTTCAGCACCTCTTCTTTATCAATAACTATACTGCTCAGTTGCTCAAACATCTAGGTCATGGTCACCATTTTTTAATTTGATAACAATGAAAGCCATGCCCTTTGCTTCAGTGAACAGCTTACCCAAGTTTGCTTCTTTTAGGCCCACTCTACCCTTCATTAATCTTTCACTATTAATGTGTTTAAAAAATGTTTTACATTTTGTTTTAATTCTGCCTGCCTTCCTTTCTCTATGCTTTCTCTTAGCCTTTCTAATTCCAGCCATAGCCTTTCTCTACATTTGAAATACTCTTCCTGAATTCTGTTACTATTATTATTCTGGTATGCATTATCTGTCTCTTTTTTACTGTCTTATTTTCTTAACTATATGCTCAATCATCCAGGGTCCTTTAACGTATTTATTTCCTATAAATATCTACCTAGCTTACACCCTATTCATCTCTCTTTCAAAAGTCTCCAAATTTCTATCCATTGTTTTTATCAACAAAAATGCATTTCTAACCAACTTGCTCCAGTACAATTTTTAAACTTTTAATATCTTAATCCTTGACTGATTTTTATCCTTTTCCAACTTAATATTGAACCTTGTTATATTGTGATCACTATTTCCCAAATGTTGCCTCACTTTGACATTCTGCCCTGCTTCATTTCCTCGGACCAGATTCAGCACGGCTTCCTTCCTGGTAGAACTGAAAATGTGCTGTTCCAGGAAGTTCTCCTGCAGGCATTGCTGAAATGTATTCTCCTTCTGTGCCCCAAATTCATCTTTTTTTGCCAGTCTTGCCTAGGTTAATTGAAATCACCAACTGTCACACCTTATTTGTCCTGCAGATTTCCATAATTTGCCTGCAGATGCTCTCTTCTACTTCCCAATATTTGGAGATGAACAGATACTCAACAAGGTCAGTGCTCGCTTCCTGTTTCTTACCTCCAATCAAACATATTCCAGTCAGGAACTGCATCTCATTCAGGGTCTATGATACTATCTTTTGACCTTCTCCCTTTTTACCCAGCCTGTTTCTACTAAAAACCTCTTAACCTGAAATGTTAAGTATCCACTCATATTCTGGGTACAGCTACATTTCTGTCAATGCTACTATGTCAAGTCCCCCAGTGCAATTTCTGCTTCCAGCTTCCCCAATTTCGTTCACTATACCGCTTGCATTTTCATACATGCAATTTAACCCTGCCCTTATCTCTTTCTTGCCAACTGGAAGACAGCCATTCCTTTGTTTACTGTCAACATTTAAGCCTTCTCTCTCTTTCTTTTCCCCATTTTCTAAATTCTCTCTGTTCCCTTCACTGATACTTTCAAAACTGGGCATATTAGTCAACCCATTTCTACAATACTATTTACTCACTCACTCAGCCAGGAGATTAGTTCCATTTTGATTAGATTCCCTACAATATGGAAACAGGCCCTTCGGTCCAACAAGTTCACACTAACCCTCCGAGAGTAACCCACCCAGGCCCATTCCCCTACCCTATATTTACCCCGACTAATGCACCTAACACTATGGACAACTTAGCATGGTCAATTCACCTGACCTGCAATCTTTGGATTGTGGGAGGAAACCGGAGCACCTGGAGGAAACCCACGCAGACACGGGGGGAGTGTGTAAACTCCACACAGACAGTTACCCAAGGCTGGAATCGAACCCAGGTCCCTAGTGCCGTGAGACAACAGTGCCACTGAGCCACTACCGGCTCAGGTGAAGCTCATCTCATTTCCCAAAAGTGATGCCAGTCCCAAAAGTCTAAACCCCTCCCTTCAACATCAACCCTCAAGCCACACATTTACTTCCCTGATCTCCTATGTTTCAGTTGTGAAGCTCATAGCACAGGTACTATCTCAGATGACTGCCCTGGAGGTCTTGCTTTTCAACCTACTCCCCAATCCCTGAAACTGATCCCACAAGAACCATGACCATTGGCTGTTTACCCTCTCTTTCCAGAAGTGTATCCAGCCACTCTATTATGCCCTGAACCCTTTCATCTAGGAGGCAACAGACAGAGCCAGACAGATTGGGTGTGGAGATAACGTTTCCCCTGGCCAGAGGGCCGAGAACAAGGGCCTCAGTCTCAGGATATAAGGTAAGTCAATTTGGATGGAGATGAGGAGAAAAGGAGGATGCCTGTGGAAGTCTGTGAAAGTTCTGAGGAAAGGTCACTCATCCCAAAACATTAACTCTGATTTCTTTCCACAGGTGCTGTCAGACCTGCTGTGCTCTTCCAGCAATTTCTGTTTTTGTTTCTGATTTACAGCATCCTCAATTGTTTTTGGTTTTCATTTTGTGTCGCTCTCTAAGGTCAATTCCAAAGACAGTGAAGAACCAGTCCCATTGCTGCACATCAGTAACCCAGACCCAGTCAGGATGTCAGATTTCCTTTCCTAAAGGACACAAACACACCAGGTTTACTTTTTACAACGATTCACAAATGTCACACTTAGATTTTTAATCCCAGATTATTTTGAAATCTGCTTCTCAGAACACCATCTGGGTTTTGGCTTACTAATTTAGTGCCAGTAATACAACACCATATTTAACCACCTCAAATTCTGCTGATGTTGAGAGCAGGAGATATATTTATAAATCTTATTCACCTTGCTTTAAACTGGCAGAATTTGACAGCATGACCTGATATAAATTGCTATTATCATACTGCCCATTGCAAATGGTGAATGATGAGAGCCAGATGTTACAAACATCTGTCAGGCACTTTGCAAACACAGTGATGTACACATAGTCTCTCTTCAGTAATAGTTTCTTAGTAAGCACTTTATTCAGGAGAAAAGGGACCAGGCAGCCTTTAATTGCAGTGTGCTGTCAACATTCAGCAGCACTTGCTTTAATCATGCTTCTAGGCCTCTGCACTGACCACTGAACTTTTCCCTGCTGTGTATAAGAGGGCAGAGGGCAATGTGGAAGTGACAGCTTCTGCACACTCTAATACCAGTGCTGCCAGCACAACCTGGCAGTCATGCTTTAGCACTGCAAAAAACAATCACTCAGTGTTCCTGGAATGAAAGCTAACTTCTGACTGTGTTTCTAAAAGGTTTCATTCAAAAATAACACATTGATTATTATCTGCCATTTAAAATGTTGTAAATGAGCAGCAACTTTACTGCTCCAAATAAACTTAGACTCACAAAACAAACTTGAGCAAAAAGAGTCTGTATCATGTCATGTACCTGTTACCCAAAAATGAATGTAAATCAGGTGTGTTTGCAAATAGCTTTCTTTCCACCATGTTCCCGAAAAACAAATATTAAACTCTGCAGACATAATTTTTAACACAATTTAAATGGCTGATCAATGGATCTTGTTTTTTTTTGCAGAGGTTGAAGCATTGCAACAAGTTTCCTACAATAAATACAAAATAAGGACTAAAATTAGGAGACAGTTATCCTATTGCTAAGGACTGAGGGGTCCTGTCAAAGGGTCAGATCACAGGACTGATTCCTATGTTGTAGTAATTCCATCAAACAGTTCAAATGGTAGATGTTACCGAACATGAAACTGAGTGCTGGCAGACACCACGTGAGTGACTATCTCCTCAGGGTCCTGTCAGACATGGGCTCAGTGTGGAGACACAGCCTGGTGATTTACAGCTTATAGAAACAAATACATCACCATCCATCAGAATAATTACCTGCAGCACTAACCCAAGTCCTTTTTTCCCTGTTAGTGGTATTTGAAAGGAATTTTTGAGTTAATACACTGAAAGTACATCCCAAATGGGATTGCTATCAGTCAAATTACTAATGACTAGTTTTTAAACAGAACCTTTCAAGCAGAAAAATGCCCCAAGACAACTCTCAGAAACAGAATTCGCAATAGAGGGAGATTTAGAACTTGAGGCAGAGACAGATTGGTGGAGAAAGGGGTGTGGGGCTGAAGTGGAGAGGAGTTAGGGTGAGGTGGATGGAGTGTCAGGTGAAGAGCAGAAAGAATTATGGAAAACGAAGTGGGCAGGATTCATAGTAAGGTGGTGGCGGTGGGTGGCTTGGATGGAGTTTGGAGACAGGGAGGTGGGGTGTGGGGTATGGAGGTGAGGTGGAGAGGGATTTTAGGGGTGAGGTGGTGTGGGGTGAGGTGGAGAGGGGTTTTGGGGGTGAGGATGGAATGGGGTTTGAGGGTGAGGTGGAGAGGGGGTTAGAGATGACAATGGTCGGAGGATCATGGAGTGAAATGGAAAGGGAACAGGAATAGAAAGAGAGATTATGAGCCTGTTCAATGGAATCACGATTGCTCTATGACTTAATTCAAAATACAGTAAAAAACACAGCAAAGGCAGATTGATTTTAATAACTTCCATTTAAATTGAAAAAAGCAGAATCACACATTTCAAATCAAGAACAGTTTTTGGCTGTGTCCAGCACTTCTTTAAATAACAGTATTGAAAATTTGTTCCCATCCCTTGAGGTGGCAAAACTGGTAAGTAATCATTGACCCCGGACAGAAACTCACTGCTTTTCATCCCCTCACTTGTTAAGATCTGGATGGGAAGGTCCAATGGGGACTTTCCTAACCTGCATTACAGTCAGGCCATGGATGATTTAATAGCCACTTAAGAGCCTCAACTCACCATCTCCACAATCATTTGCCTTCCTGATAGGAGAGAGAGGTGGTCAGCTTCCCCATTGGTAAACGAGGGCAACTGCTCTTTTGGGACTCCAGGGGTACTTCTATTTGCCCCAACCAGAGGGAAACTGAATGCATGGATGGGGGTCGGGGAAGACAGCAAAATGGTGCCCTCTGAAAGGCATTGTCAATAGCCCTGACCTCCCTTTCCCATTAAAACCCACTCTGCAACAAGATGATTTACACTTACAGCTTGCTGCTCAGCCCCCTGAGGAGTAAGCCTTGGCTGGCATTCTTTAGGTCTCTGAAGTTATTGGCCTCTTATGGGTCAGCAGTTTCTGCCAAGGGATGCCAGTGTTGAGGCTTGTATATGGTGAGAAAGTCACCAATGCTCTGTTTATCAGCTCCTAATTAGACGCCACATAACAAGGCAGCCTCCAAACACTATCTAAAAATAGGAGTACCACAGCCCACGTCCCAGAGCTGACTACACAGCAGCCCATCTCAGAGTTCGTAATGAGGCATGAGACATAGGAAACAGTGCATGAATAAATATTTACCTAACAGCCATCATAATGTGATTACATTCAAACTTGTGCTTCAAAGGGAGCAATGCGAAATGCTGAATAATATTTCAGACTTTAATAAAACTAACAATGTGAGGAGCCTGAGAAATCCACAGGAGACTAGAAAAAACATGCTCCTGATCACAACCTGTTTAAAATAAACCTGGATACAATCAATCAGTCAGGGCTGGGATTACAATCAGAGGAAAAGTGTGGCATTGGAAACTCACAGCAGGTCAGGTAGCATCTGAGGAGCAGGAGAGTTGATGTTTCAGGTATAAACTGTAATGAAGGAGGCTGCTAACCTGCTGTGCTTTTCCAGCGCCACACTTTTTGACTCTGACTCTGACTCTCCAATATCAGCAGTTCTCACTTTCTCCCGAGATTACAGTCAATCAGGGCAAGAACACGACCAGAGTCAAAAAGTGTGACGCTGGAAAGGCGCAGCCATTCAGGCAACATCCGAGGAGCTTTCTGACTCTGCTCGCCAGCATCTGCAGTCCTCACTTTCTCCAAGAATACAATCAGTCAGGATTACAAATGGTCAAATGTGGATTGCAATGGTCAGGGTGAAATTACAATCAGTCAGGGCAGGATTACAATTGACCAGGGCCAGTTATTACAATCATTCAGTACAAGATTACAATTGGTCAGGTTGGGATTACACTCATTCAAGGCCAGGATGACAACCATTCTGGTCAAGCTTATCATTACTTAGGACAAGATTACAATTGGTCAGAGAGGGATGATCATTGATGTGGGTGAAGACTACAATCAACCATAGACAAAGCTTTTTAATCTCAAACACAGAGCAAGTGCAAGTCAGGTATTGATCTGAATCAATTCTCACTGTTAACATTAGTGAACATAAATTTAACCCAGACATGGATTATTCCCAGAAGAGTTACAAACAGTGACAATAAAGGCTCATTTTCAAGAAATGGAAAGGAATTGTTTCAGAAAATGTGTTTTAATAGCTACTCCTTCTTGAGCAAATGCAAATTACAGCAGCACTCACATAACTATGGTGAGCCACAAGTGTATAATGTAGAACAGAGAACATAGAACAATGCAGCACAGTGCAGAGCCTTCGGCCCTCGAAGTTTTGCCAAACTTTTATCCAACTCGAAAATCAACTAATCTACATATTCTACCATCCATGTGCCTATCCAAGAGTCACTCAAATGTCCCTAATGTATCTTACTCTACTACCACCGCTGGCAGTGCATTCTGTGCACCCACCACTCTGTGTAAAGAACCTTCCTCTAATCATCTTAAAATTATGCCCCCCTCATGATAGCCATTTCTGCCCTGGGAAAAACTCTCTGGCTATCTACTCTATCAATACCTCGCATCATCTTGTTAAAAAAAACGCATTTCTCTAAACACCCACCTTGTCATATGTTTGCCTGTGCAATCGTTTGCCGTTATACCTTACCAAGTAAACATGTACAATAATGAAAATTTGTGCACAGGTACTTCATCCGTAGCATAAAATTTGATTTCAGCTCCATGATACAACATGCCTTTCCTCGTACAACACATTGATTTCCCAAACCTCCATCCTGTCTGAACACCCTTGAAATCATTGCCAGCCTGTACGCATTGCCCACTGTAGACCTGCATGTTGTCATTATCCAAGGAACACCAAATACAGGCAAGCTATTTGACAATTCCAAAACATAAGGTTATTTGACAGAAAGGGGAAGGGACGACAAGCAACATCTGGATGTGGCTGATCAGACCCCGACCTCTGCTTTTGTAGCTTCTCAAATCACCACACACAATTCGTCTGACTGCAGGGACTGACTCTATAGGCCTGATGACTGCCTATTCCCTGGACTGCAGTAAGAGGGATCTCCTGACAGTGAGATTCCCATGTTGACAGGTGACCATGGCCAAGCCCCTTGACTGTCGACACCGGGGTCCACAATGGAGCCACCTCTATTCTCCACTCACTTTCTGACATAACCATTTGGTTGAATGAACCTGCAGTATGTTTGCAATGAAGGCAACTGGCACATGCTGTGGGTGCAAGGCATTACTATTGCACACGGAGTAAAAACAATGACTGAAGATGCTGGAAAACAGAGTCTAGATTAGAGTAGTGCTGGAAAAGCACAGCAGTTCAGGCAGTATCCGAGGAGCAGTAAAATCGACATTTCAGGCAAAAGCCCTTCATCAGGAATACAGGCAGAGAGCCTGAAGGATGGAGAGATAAATGAGAGGAGGTGCGGGTGGGGAGAAAGTAGCATAGAGTACAATAGGTGAGTGGGGGAGGGGATGAAGGTGATAGATCGGGGGGGGAGGAGGGGGGAGTGGATAGGTGGAAAAGAAGATAGGCAGGTAGGACAGTCATGGGGACAGTGCTGAGCTGGAAGTTTGGAACTGGGGGTGAGGTGGGGGAAGGGGAAATGAGGAAACTATAGAAGTCCACATTGATGCCATGGGGTTGAAGTGTTCCGAGGCGGAAGATGAGGCGTTCTTCCTCCAGATGTCTGGTAATGAGGGAGCGGCGGTGAAGGAGGCCCAGGACCCCCATGTCCTCGGCAGAGTGGGAGGGGGAGTTGAAATGTTGGGCCACAGGGCGGTGGGAACATTGGGCCACAGGGTTGATTGGTGCGGGTGTCCCAGAGATGTTCCCTAAAGCACTCTGCTAGGAAGCGTCCAGTCTCCCCAATGTAGAGGAGACGGTATTGGGAGCAACGGATACAATAAATGATATTGGTGGATATTCCCCACCCCTTCTTGGAGCAGTAGTCAGGAAATCTCACAACAGCAGCCAAGAGGTGGGGAGTAAATCTAAAATCTAGCATGATACGGATAAAGCAGAAACACTGCGAGATTGTTCAGTGTTGCTCCTGAACGTCATGACTTAGCAGTCAGAAAGGCTGTGAATTGGAGAGTCCTGGGCACCTGACAATTACTGGTTAACCGTTTCTTATTCTATAGATTAAGAGTAGAAAGTTTAACAAAATTAGACCAATAATTCTATTCTAACTAGGAAGCATTAACTGTAAACTTAAGAGATATCAGGAGAGGCCAGATGAGCGGAGTGTACAGTTTGTTATATGTAGGGAGTCCTGGACACAGCCAGCATCGTTGCTGACCATGTGCAGGAAATGCTCCCAGCTACAGAAGCTGGAGCTCTGGGACTTGGAGCCTGAACAGCTGTTGGAGACACGGTGGTGCATAAGCGAAGCTGGGAGTTCTGTGGAGAGCATGTTTGGAGACACTGCAACCCGGGGGCTAGAGGAAGGAAGGGAATGGGTGACCACAAGCAGGTCCAGGAAGAACAGGCAGGTAAGTGCAAGAATCTCCTGGGTCCCACTCACTATGTGATATTCCATTTTAAAAGGTGATGAGGGTCCTGGTATTTCAGAGGAATGCAGTCAGAGCCAAGCTTCTGGCACCAGAAGCAGCTTGATTGTACAGAGAGGGAAGAAAGAAGAAAGGAAGAGTAATAGTGATGGGGGGCTCTTTGGTCAGCGGTGCAGGTGGGTGTTTCTGTGGTGGAAGTTGTAAGCCAGTACGACGGGTTGCCTCTCTGTTCGGCAGTCAGAAATGTCACTGAACAGCTACATCCTGATAAGCGAGGGTGATGAGTTAAGAGATAGTGGTACATGCTGATATCTATGATATGGGCAAAGTGAGGAATGAGCTCTTGCACGAAGAATTCCAGTAGCTAGGCTGTAGATTAAAAAGCAGGACCTCAATGATTATAATCTCTGGGTAACTCCCAACACTATGTACTAGCGAGTTTAGAAATATGAAAATAGGACAGATAAATGTGTGGCTAAGAGATGGTCCAAGACGGAGGGTTTTAGATTCCTGAATCATTTGGTCCATTTCTGTGGAAGGTGGGACATGCACAAAGTCTACATCTGTACCACATTGGGACCAACATCCTTGCAGGTTGGTTTGTTGGGAGGAGTTTAAACTAGTCTGGCAGGGGGAGGGAACACAAAATATTGATGAATTGACACATGGAAGTATGATAGAACAAAGAACAAAGAAAATTTACAGCCCAAGAGCAGGCCCTTCAGCCCGTCAAGCCTGAGCCATACCAAATCTACTCTCTGAACCTATCATCCAATTCCTAAGGATCTGTATTCCTCTGCTCCCCACCTACTCACGCATCTCTCCAGACACATCTTAAATGTAGCTACCGTGCCTGCCTCTACCACCTCTGCTGGCAACGCGTTCCAGGCACCTACCACACTCGTGTCAAGTACTTGCAGTGTGTACCCCCCTTAAACCTCTCACCTTGAAAGTGTGACCTCTTGTTATTGAATCCTTCACCCTGGGAAAAAGCTTATCGCTATACACCCTGTCTATAACCTTCATGATTTTGTAGACCTCAATCAGGTCCCCCCTCAATCTCCTTTTTTCTAATGAGAACAAACATAACCTATTCAGCATCTCTCCATAGATAGCACCTTCCATACCACGCAACATCCTCGTAAACCTTGTCTCCAAAGCGACCACATCCCCCTGGTAATGTGGCGACCATAAATCTACACAATATTCTAAATGTGGCTGAACCAACATAGTGTACAATTTTAATGTGACCTGTCAGCTCATATACTCAATACCCCGTCCGATGAAGGCAAGCATACCATATGCCTTCTCGATGACTCTATCCACCTGTGCAACAACCTTCAGGGTACAATGGACCTGAACTCCCAGGTCTCCCTGCTCATCAACCTTTCCCAAGGCTCTGCTGTTTACTGTATAATTCGCTGTAGAATTAGACTTTCCCAAATGCATCATCTCACATTTGCCTGGGTTGAACTCCATCTGCCACGTTTCCGCCCAACTCTCCAGTCTACCTATATATTTCTGTATTCTTTGACAGTCCCTTATGCTTTCTGTTACTCCACCAATCTTCGTGTCATCTGCAAACTTCTGATCATACCAACAGTGTATTGTTGCAATCACAGAACATAGTTGGTGGAAGGGTGGAAGGTGGTATAAGGACCATTAGGTGAGACAGAAAAGGGTGTAAAAGGGAGTAGTGGTATAGCACTATTAATTAAGGAATCAATTACTGCAATTAAGGAGAGATGATGTCTTGGAAGGGTCCTCAAACAAGGCTTTTTAGGCAGAACTTAGGTAAGTGAAGGGGACAGCCATTTTACTGGGAATGTATTACAGGTCCAAAAGAGTCAGTGAGAAATACAGCAGCTAATTTGTTCACAGAGGTGCGTAAGAGTAATAATCAGGTAAATATACTAGAGGATTTTAACTTCCCAAACATAAATTAGGATAGTCACAGTGTTAAGGGTTGTGAGAGGTAGATTTCTTGAAATGTATCCAGGAGTCTTTTTTTGTATCAATGCATAGAAGGCCCAACAAGGACAAAGCAGAGCTGGATCTGGTTCTGGATGGATAAATGTTTGATATGGCAATGGAGGAACAGTTTAGCGATAGCAACCATAACATGGTACAGTTAAAATTTGTATTGGACGACAAAAAGATGGCCTGCAAAAGACAACTTTGGATTGGGAGAAGACAGATTTTATTAGAATAAAGCAGGATCTGGTCACATTAGACTCACATTCTCACTTGCACTCCTCACTTTCTCCTAGTTGATTTTAACCTTACTGTGAGCCTCTTCCAAGGATGCCTACCTTGAAGAAGTTCTCCGCCTCCCTTCACAAGGATCTCAGTGAGTTTCTCTCTCACTGCACCCCCCAGGTTGTTTCCTCTGTCCTGAAGCTCTTCAGCCACGTCCTGAAGCAGACCTGCTACTACAACCACATCTCCTTCCTCAGCACCTACCGACGTAACCAACCATTCACTTTCTCTTAGGACAGCTCCATGTGGGTAAGACTATACTGGAGCAATGGGGGGCAATCAAAAAGGAGCTGGAGAGCTACAGGTCCAACATGTACCCTTGAGAGGGAAATGTAGGAGCAAGAAGTTCAGAGAACCCTGAATGTTTAGGACAATTCAGGACTGAATGAAGAAGGGCACGGTGTTTAGCAAGTCCAAATAGAACAACTCAGCTGTGGCTGTAGGTGAATACAGGAAGTGCAGGATGGAACTTAAGAAAACAATTAGAAGAATAAAAAGGGGACACGAGAAAGGTTTTCAACCAGCATTCGGGAGAACTCTAAATTATTTTATAAACAGATTAAAGGTAAAGGTTAACCAGGGAAAGAACAGGGCCTGTTAGGAATCAAGGGGGCAACCTGTGAGTAAAGCTGCAGGATATTGGAAGGATATTCTGACAAAGGAGAACACAGGTATGGCATTCAGTAAAAGGGACTGTGAGGAACTCACACAGTTTGACAGGAATCGGAGAGGTATTGGAGGCTTTGTAGAGCTTGAAAACAGACAAATGCTCTGGCCTGGATAAACTGCAGCACAGGTTGCTATGGGAAGTGAGGCTGGGAATTTCAGGGGCTCTGATACAATTTTTAATGCCTTGTTGGCCATAGAAGAAGTGCCAGAGGACTGGAGACTGGCTAATGTGGTTCCACCTTTTAAAAGGGATGAACCAGGGAATTACAAATCCATGAGTCTCACACCAGTGGCAAGGAAACTATTGGAGAAAGTTCTGAAGGAGTGAATTAATACCTCTTGGAAGGCATAGGTTAATTAAGGATAGCCAGCATGGCTTTGTCAGAGGGAGGTCACATCTCACAGATTTGTTAGAATTCTTTGAAAATATGATCAAGTGTGTGGATGAGGGAAATTCGGTTTGTGTAGTTTATATGAATTTTAGCAAAGCTTTTGACATGATCCCACGTGAGAGATTGATTGAGACGGTTAAAGTACATGGAATTGAGGGAAATCTGGTAGATGGATCAGAAAGCAGCTTACCATCAGGACCCAAAGGTTACTGGAAGAAAGCTGTTTGAGTGACTGGAGGCCAGTGTCCAGTGGTGTACCACAAGAGTGAGTACTGGGACCCTTATTGTTTGTTATTTCTGTAAATGATATGGATGAAAATGTGAGGGGAATGTTAATCAAATTTGCAGACAACTCCAAATTCAGTAGAATGGTTAATAGCAAAGGAGATAGTTGTAGATTACAGAAAGATATAGATGGATTGGTCAGTTGGGCAGACCAGTAGCAGATGATAATTAACCCCAATAAATGCAAGAAGAACCAAAGTGAGGGAGTACTTAATGAATGGCAGGACACTAGGTAGCATAGAGGAACGGATGGATCTTAGGGTAATTATTGACAGATCCCTGAATTGAGCAGAGCACAACAGCAGGATGGTTAAGAAGGTTAATGCAATCCTTGCTTTCATGGCATGGGGTATAACTGCAAGGAGGTAATTTTGGAGTTCAATTGGTCAGGCCACAATTGGAGCACAGTTGGGGCAATTGAGTACAATTCTGGTCACCTCACTATAGGAAGCATGTGACTGCACTAGAGGGATACAGAGGAGGTTCATCAGGATGTTGAAATAGAGCTATAAGGAGAGAGTAGATGGATTTGGATTGTTTTCTTTAGAGCAGAGAAGACTAAGGGGGAATTTGATTGAGGTGTATAAGATTATGAGGGGCATGGATAGGATGAATAGAGAGCAACTGTTCCCCTTGATTGAGGGGTCAGTGACGAGAGGGTATAGTTTAAGATAAGGGGCAGGAGATCCAGGGGGCATTTGGGAAAAAACATTTTTACTCAGTAGGTGTTGGGAATCTGGAATAAGCTGCCTGGGAGGCTAGTGGAGGATGGAAATCTTACAAACATTAAAAAATATTTGGAGGAATACTTCAAACATTATAATATTCACAGATATTATAATATTCACAGGTGCAGGAAATTGGGATTAGTGCACTTAGGGGTAGTCATGTTGGTGGAGATCCGATAGGCCAAAGGACCTTTTCCATGCTGTGTGAATCTATGTGAAGAATTTCCCATAGCCACTGTTATCGGCTTGTTTTGCTTCTTCCTAGTTAAACACTTGCATGGAGAGTGTTTCAGCTTCTTGCATTTAGAGCAGTACTTTTCCTCTGATGGGAATGCTTTCTTTTACTTTGTTTGACATCCTACATAATAGTTACAACTTATCCTCTAGCCTGAGTCTTTCTGCAGTCCCTCCCTTTCTTCTCTTATTTCCAATATGTTTTCCTTGCTTAACAATGAATATCTCTCAGTACAACATAAAGCCTCAAATGTTCTCCCATTGATATTCTCTAGCCGATGGTTGAGAAATTCAGAACTTCTGGACATGTCAATAGCTTTCTCATGTGTAAGTTTCTCTTTTTGCAGTAGATATACCCTCATGGTGGGATTATTTATGTCTAGGAGAATCTTCTTTCAATATTCTCCATCTGTCCTAAACTCTGATTTGACCACATATAATAGTCTTCAAAATGTGTTTTCAAGGCATTCAAAAAGTTTCCAGTTTGGCTTTGCTGCCTCTCCGTAAGATCCAAGCTCATCATAAACTCGTTATTATTGTATTCATGTTTCTTATTCAGTTCTGTTGCTACCTCATAGTTTCACCACTGAGAGTGGAAAAAAATTGGAGTTCTGAGTCATACTTCCTTTCATTTCCACAACATTGGGGACTGAAAAATTCACAGCTCTTCTGACGTACCTAGTCATTCAATATTGATGAATCTTCTTGACTGCTTCTAATTATAGCTACCTCTCTTAGAGCTCTAACACTTCATCCAATTTCAGCTGGCTATTTCTGACGTCATCTTTCATATAATGGTCTGAATGCCTACATATTCTAAAAAGAAAACAAGTTGCAGAAGGGTCACATGACTATGGAAACATAAAAATGCATCTTCTACACAAGTATCAGAAACAACTTTCCGTGTTTGTGCCAGATTTTGGAACTGCTCAGATTTAGCTGTTGCCCAGGAATGGATTGTTAGTCCAAGCACTGGTTGGGTTTCGACCAATGACCTCAGAGAACGGGAAATAAAGTACAGATCCCAGAAACTGCTCTATTCATGTTTGGGAAGAGAACGAGAGTTTTGCAGGATGTTTATTTAAATAGTTAGAAAAATCACTGATGAACCAAATTTCTACCTGAGGAAGAAGGGTGGGATGGTGGCTCAATGAGTTGCACTGCTGTCTCACAGCACTAGGGACTCCGATTTGATTCCAGCCTCGGGGGACTGTGTGGAGTTTGCACATTTTCCTCGTGTCTGTACGGGTTTCCTCCAGGTGCTCAGGTTTCCTCCCATAGTCCAAAGATGCACAAGTGAGGTGAATTTGCCATGTTAAATTGTCCATAGTACCCAGGGATGTGCAGGCTAGGTGGATTAGCCATGAGAAATATAGGATTACTGGGACAGAGTAAGGGCTGAGTGTGATGCTTTTCAAGGGTCAGTGTGGACTAAGTAGGCCGAATGGCCTGTTTGCACACTGTCAGGATTCTATGAAGTCAGTTTGTTTGGCTCATGTTAATCTTAGATGTATCATAGAAAAATGGAGAAAAGAAGGAGACATTCAGTCAATCAATTTTGTCTGCTTTTTCAATGATCTAGTCAATTGTTCCTTTTCCTTTACATAACAGTTTTTCTTCTAATATTAATTAAATTTATTTTCCAAAGTTATAAATAAATATGCTTCAATTCTTTTCCAACGTGGTACGAACTTGTGTTAATTGCTTAAAACAAAATTACATATGTGTTTGATAATTTGTTGTAATGTACTTTAACTTTTATTCATTCACTATATCTAATTATACTTCAACACATTTGATTAAATATCTTTGCAATGAATTGCAATTAATCTCACTATTTAATTGATTCTTGCTGTATATTTAACAATAATGCAGTGCACTGTATTTGATTACAATTCTTTATTACTGCATTTGATTGCCCAATACAGTCTGTTTGATTATAATTTATTGCATTGCTTTTAACTGTAATTCATGCGTAATTCATTCTTTGCTTACTTTGCAGCCTCCTCATTCACTTAAGATGCCTTCCTATCTATAGTAACTGTATTAGCTATGGCTCTCATCATGCCTAATACCTGCTTCTCTCTTGTTCCAGGAATAAAACAGCCCAGAGTAGGGCACAAAACAGTCAAGATGGGTGATGTACAGGCTGCCATTCATCTCCTCACTCCTCATAAGCAGAGGCTCCTGACTGACCATCTGAATCAGGAGCTGGATTAGTATTAAATGCTGCCCTGACTCAACGTCTGGGATCCGCTGAATGAAGGCTATGCCCCTTGACAGACTCAAGCCTGTGGACAACTGTGGCAATCTCCCCGGCTTTGTGTCTGTGCTGAACAGCATGGCATCACAGCAGTAATGTAAACCTGATACATGTCTTCTCTGGCTGAGGAGAAGACATGCAAAAAGGCAAGGCAGGGATGCTGTGAGTAACCAGCTCAGAATGAGTGATCTCTATGACAGTGAGTGAAGAGCCCAGAAACCTCCGCCTGGTTCAGTCCGGGTGCATGCCCCTGAGCACACAGTGTCCTTCATTACGAAGACAGTTGCTGGTGCAGCCCAAGATGCAGCAGTGAAGTGCAGAAGAGCACTGTCAGTGGATCGAAGACGTATCATGGGGGTCCATTGAGGATGGCACATGTTGGATGTCATTGCACATGGATGTAAACTGCATGTGGCCAGCAGCTATCACTTGTATCTAAGATGCTGATGCTCAACGTCCAACAAAGAGCAAGCTGCCAATTGAACTGCTCTGGGTTTCTATGCTGAGTTCCTTCGATGGATAGTTTGAATGATGAGGTTGGTAAGATCGAAACCTGTAGTGACTTGGACTGTTAACAAGTAATAATGAGCACCAAATGGAACATACCACTGCCTAGTGAGAATCTCACAACAATGAGAAACGACGCAGCAAAAGGGCTCTTGTGGTACAGTGGTCATACAAAAAAAAACAAAGAGCAAAGAAAATTTACAACCAAGGAACAGACCCTTCAGCCCTCCAAGCCTGAGCTGATCCAAATTTACTGTCTAAACCTGTTACCCAATTCCCAAGCATCTGTAGCCCTCTACTCCCCACCTACTCAAGCATCTGTCCAGACCCATCTTAAATGAATCTACCGTGCCTGCCTCGACCACCTCTGCTGGCAACGCATTCCAGGCACCTACCTCTCTGTGTAAAGTACTAGCCACATATTTCCCCTTAAACATTTCACCTCTCACCTTGAACGCGTGACCTCTTGTTATTGAATCCTTCACCCTGGGAAAAAGATTACCTCTACCTACCCAGTCTATACCTTTCATGATTTTGTAGACCTCAATCAGGTCCCCCCTCAATCTCCTTTTTTCTAATAAAAACAATCCTAACCTACTCAACCTCTCCTCATAGCTAACACCTTCCATACCACACAACATCCTCGTAAACCTTCTCTGTACCCTCTCCAAAGCGTCCACATCCTTTTGGTAATGTGGCAACCAGAACTGTACACAGTATTCTAAATGCGGCCGAACCAAAGTCTTGTACAATTTTAACATGACTTGCCAGCTCTTATACTCAATAGCCTGTCTGATGAAGGCAAGCATACCATATGCCTTCTTGAATACTCTATCCACCTGTGCAGCAACCTTTAGGGAAGAATGGACCTGAACTCCCAGATCTCTCTGCTCATCAACTTTTCCCAAGGCTCCTCCATTCACTGTATAATTCGCTCTAGAATTAGACTTGCCAAAATGCACCACCTCACATTTGCCTGGATTGAACTCCATCTGCCACTTCTCTGCCTAACTCTCCAGTCTATCTCTTGTATTCTCTGACAGTCCCCTATGCTTTCTGCTACTCCACCAAACTTCTTGCCATCTGCAAACTTGCTGATCAGACCAACAATGCCCTCTTCTAGATAATTTATGAATATTAATCTGCCTGAAAAACTTGATCATATATGGCAGTGGCTGCTGATACCTGAAACTGCAAGAAATTGCACAAGGATTCTAGTTTAACTTTTGATGACATCGTTCACAAAGGCTGCATTGTACATGTGCAGAGAAGCAGCGCAATATTGAAACAGGATTCAGCACTGAGGATGTCAGGGGTGGAGGAAGGGATGAAAGGCTCTTCCCACCTCTTCCTTGCCCCCAGCATACACAAAACTCCTCCCTCTCTCCAGTTCCCTTTCACAGCTCCTTTCCTGTTTTCCCCGTCCCTCCCAGTCATCACAGATGCATGTAGAAAGTGCTGCAACATAAAGCAGTTGAGACCAAAGCATTAAATATTTTTAAAGAGTTGGACATAGTTTTAGAGCTAAGGGGATTAAAGGGTATGGGGAAAAATTGGAACAGGGTACAAGTCGGATGATAAAGAATGTGCATCGCTGAATGGTGGAGATGAGATTTTGGTTCCAAGCGTCACTCCTGTCTTTCTGCTTTGGGTAGATGTAATTGTGATTGATGAGGATTGGACAAAGTAGGTTTCTTCCCTCTCATTGCCAGTCTCACTACCTGCCACAAACCCAATCTGCCTTTTGGGCTCAGCTAGCTCAATCACTACTGGAGCCACCCAGGATAATGGGCAGTGCAGTTCCAGAGTACATTCTGTGCTCATGCTACCAACTGAATAATTCCAAAATTTTCTGCTTCAACTCATGTTTCCACATCAATTATATTCCACATTCTAACCATTTTCTGTGAAAGGAACCTCACTTGATTCCTTCATTCGGTTTATATACCTCTAGCTTATATTGAATATCTCAAGCTTTGGGCTCTCCATAATAGTAAACGTCCCCAATGAAACTCTACAGAAATGGATTTTCCACTATGACGCAATCTCTCAGTAAATTTTCCAGATAAAAGATCTTCTGCGTCTTCACTCCACTAATTGTCTACATTCTCAATTCTGGTACCATCCCACTATACCTTACTTGCATTTTATCTAATCATTTCAGTAATATGAGCACCAGAACCATATAGAGTATTTTGGGTGTTCTCGCCAAGGTTTCATATAAATTTGAAACAGCTTTTCCGATTTTGACATTTGTTCCTGTAGAAATTAAACCATATTTTGTTTGCACTTATCATTTTGTTAATCTGCATTACTACCTGGAAATAACTTGTACAATTGTTACCCTGGGTCCCAGTGTACCTCTATCCCCTTTAGATTAGATTAGATTACTTACAGTGTGGAAACAGGCCCTTCGGCCCAACAAGTCCACACCGACCCGCCGAAGTGCAACCCACCCATACCCCTACATTTACCCCTTACCTAACACAATGGGCAATTTAGCATGGCCAATTCACCTAACCCGCACATCTTTGGACTGTGGGAGGAAACCAGAGCACCCAGAGGAAACCCATGCAAACACGGGGAGAACGTGCAAACTCCACACAGTCAGTCGCCTGAGTCGGGAATTGAACCCGGGTCTCAGGCGCTGTGAGGCAGCAGTGCTAACCACTGTGCCACCGTGCCGCCCACAATTTCGTAGATATTTCTTACCAAAATTTACCAACTCACATGTATCAATATTGATATGAATGCATTATTTACAGGCCATTTTGCATGGTGATTACTATAACTTTGTAATTGCTTCTCTCCCTTAGTATTAACTAAAATCCCCAATATGGTGAGATCCACAAAAGTTGATGGCATGCTTCTGATTCTCCAGATGGTCCCAACAGTGCACAACTGTAGCCCCAGCACTGAACCTTGGAGAAGACCATTTCCCAGAAAGTTGAATAACTGCCCATAACCTCACTCTGCATTTTGTTTAACAGCAAGCTTGCTGAGTTCCTGACTTGACATGCCCTGACCTTAATTTAACAAGCATTTCATGATCATTCAATTCACACCAATTGACGATGACTTTACACACGACCTTTAAATAGATTTTATTTCAATTTTTTAGTATTGTTGGATAATTTGCACTCTTGCTTTTCAGGTAGGAGGACATTAATGACCATGGATGTCCATTTAATTTTGCACCAGAGGAATGGACCATCTTTCCTGGTGGACAATCATGCAGTTTTTAAGGATCTTTATCTTGTATTTCTTTATCTTGTCTTTCTTTATGTTTCTTCATTTTTTTTAAAACATCGATAGTTCCCACCAGCATCAGACTCTTTCAATCATGAATTTTTATTAAATACCCAAGCAATTCCAACTGTCTCTTCCTGATCTTAGTCAGCAAAGAACTTTGTGTTTCATATTCTCTCACAGTTAATTTGAATTGTCTTATTCACAACAAAAATGAGAGTTCTACAGCCTCAATTCTTCTATGCACTGCTTCACTGATGATCAAACTCACTTTCATGGAAAATGATGTTAGAGCATACCAGGATTCTTAGCTTTTTTTCATGGTTAATTAGGCATTTTTCATAATCTCTGTCAATTTTTGAATGATCCCTTTCATTTATCTATTCTCTTTCATTTCAAAATCTCTTCCAGACTATCTTGGCTGCACTTTCTGTCCAACGTTAACATACTTCCTGGGCAACAAAATTTGTTTACCCATTTGATCTTTACATTCTTCACTGTGATCTTACATTCTACATGATGTCCTTTTGGACCCTATGAAACATTCTGTTTTCTCACAATTTACACTCAGCCATTTCTTCTCTTCTTTCACTCGTCGATTTATCCAAAACCTTGTGCAATTTCTCTTCAGAATTATGAGTCATTGAATCACAGAATATGTCCAGATAATGACATTCAGCCCATCAGCACTAACCTGCCTAAGTACATCCCTCCCTCACAGCAATGTCGTTGACTCTCAACTGCCCTCTGAAATGTCCTTGTAAGTCTCTTGTTTGTGACAATCGCTAGAAAGGAAAAAAGGAATGAAACTCGGCAAGCCATCTGTTATTGACTAAGGCACCAGAAACAGTAGTGGCAAACACAGCCCTGCCAATCATGCAAAATCCTCCTTAGTAACATCTGAGGTTTGGTGGGAGGGCTGACTCACAGACTAGTCAAGCTTGACATAGTCATCCTCACAGAATCATTACTTTCACATATCCCAGATAACATCATCACAATCCCTGTCTCACTGGCAGAACAGATCCAACAGACGTGGCAGCACAGTGGTATACAGTCAGGAGGGAGCTGTCCTGGGAATCCTCAACATTAACTCTGGACACAATGAATCATATGGCATCAGGTCAAACATGGGCAAGCAATACTCCTGCTGATTACCATGTACTGTCCTGCCACAGCTTAATGAATGAATACTTCTCTATGTTGAACAACACTTGAAGAAGCACTGATGATGGCAATGGCACAGAATATGCTTTGAGTGCGGGTCTTCAATGTCTATCACCAAGAATGGCTCAACAGCAACACCAGTTATTGAGCTGGTCGAGTTCCAAAGAACATTGCTGCTGGACTGGGTCTTTAGCAGTTGATTAAAGAACCAACATAAGGGTAAAACTAACTTGAACTTATCATCACCATCCACCTGATGCAGATGCATCTGCCCATGACAGCAAGACTGAATACAGCACACTACTGGGGAGACAAGTTCCTCCTTCACATTGAGAATACTCTTTATTGTGCTGAGTGGCATTATGAACATGATAAATAAAATGGACTTTGAACAGATCTAATAACTCAAGACTGGGCATCCATGAGGTGCTTTGAGCCATTAACAGTAACAGAACTGTACTCCAACACAACCTGCAACCTCATGGTCCAGCACAACCCTCACTCAACCATTACTATCAAGCCAACGGGTCAATGTTAGTTCAATGGTGTTTGCAAGATTGGCACACAAGGATTATCAGCAAGCATATCTAAAAATGAGGTGTAAACCTGGTGAAGCTACAAAACCCAAGACTCATTGTGTACCAAACAGCATAAACAGCAAGAGATGGAAAAGCTAAGTGATGTTAACAGCCAGCAGGATCAAATCTAAATCTGCAGTCCTGCTACATCCAGTCACAAGTTGCAGCGGACAATAAAATAACTTACTGGAGGAGGAGGCTCTATAAACATCCCCATCCTCAGTGATAGGGGAGCCCAGCACAAGACTATAAAGATAAGCATTCGCAGTAATCTTCAACCAGAAGTGCCAAGTGGAAGGTCCATCTCACCCTTCCCTAAGGTCCCCAGCATCACAGATGTCAGTCTTTAATTAATTTGATTCACTCCACATGGTAACAAGCAATGGCTGAAGGCACTAAATATTTCACTGCTTCATCAAAAACATTCTGTCAATCAAAAGTTCAGATATGAGCTGTTTGCCGTTTATTGTGCAATGTTCAGTTCCATTCGTAACTCCTCAGATATTGAAACAGTCCATGCCCAAATACAGCAAGACCAGGGTGACAGGTGACACAAAACATTCACACCATATGAATTCACCAACAAGAGATAATCTAATCGTTGCCCCTTGACATTCTATGTCATTTTCATCACAATGTCCTTCCATCAATATCCTCAGGGTTACCATTTACCAGAAATTGAATTCAACCTGCGATATAAATACAGTGGATGCAAGAGTAAGTCAGGAGCTTTGAACCTTATAGTAAGTAACTCACCTCCTGACTCCCCAGTTTAATGTGATGGAATATGTCCCATTTGCTTGGATGAGTGCAGCTCCAACAGCAGTGAAGAAGCTGAACACCAATCAGGCCAAAGCAGCCTGTTTGGCACCACTTCTTCAAAACTTCACTCCCTCCACCATTGTCGCTCATGTACCTAAGATGGTGCCGTTACTGGTGATTTGTAAACTTTTCACTGTATTCATCTGAGCACAAGACAATAAAGCCAATTCAATTCAAGTCAGTTGCAGCAGAAATTCACATACCATCTTTAGACAGCACCTTCCAAATTCTCAATCACTTCTATTTAGAAAGACAAAGACAGCAGATACACGGGAACAACACCCCCAGCAAGTGCCCCTCCAAGCCAATCACCATGCTGACTTGGAAACATATTACCATTCTTTCGTGTTGCTTTGTCAAAATCCTCAAATTCTCTCCTAAAAACACTGTGGACAACCAACTAGACTGCAGTGCTTAAAGAATGCAACTCTCCACCACATTCTCAAGAGCAACTGCAGATGAGTAAAAGGTTAAGACCAAGCCAACAACACTTACATCCCCTATTGCTACCTTTGCTTCTGGAGCCATGGCTCACCTTCTCTCAGCCTAATATAAATACCTGCTGAAAATGTGTTGCTGGAAAAGCGCAGCAGGTCAGGCAGCATCCAAAGAGCAGGAGAATCGACGTTTTGAGCATGAGTCCTTCTTCAGAAATCATGCCCGAAATGTTGATTCTCCTGGTCCTTGGATGCTGCCTAACCTGCTGCGTTTTTCCAGCAACACATTTTCAACTCTGATCTCTAGCATCTGCAGTTCTCACTTTCTCCTAGTATAAACGCCTCCCTATTTCTCCCCTCTTTTTTTTTAACTTTGACAAAGGGTCAGTTAAACTCGAAACATCAGCTCTTTCTCTCCTTATAGATGCTGCCAGACCTGCTGAGATTTTCCAGCATTTTCTCTTTTGGCTTACATCCCCTGATTGAATAGAAAAAAAAATAACTTGGATAATATCCTTACACTATGCTGGCTGCAACTCTTAAGTCATACAAAGTAAGTCAACAGCAGCTACTGACTGCAAGAAGAGCCAGCAGGAGTCTGCAGCAGGTATGGTGACCTGTTACAGAAGGGGAGTGAACCAGCAACTGTTAAAGTTGCTGCCACAGTTAAATCACCATAGCCTTAGATTGTCTCCCAGCAGAACCTGATCCCAGTTAAAACTCAATCTAATGTCCTTACAATATCTATCTTAACCAATAACAGGTTTGGCCAATTTGATTATTATCTTTATTGTTAATCTGACATGTGTACATCACACTAAATGGGTGAAACATTATCCATGGGGTGTGAGATGATGCTACAAAATGTCTACAGTTTGCAGCAGAAAGAATTTCATGAGACACATACCAGCCTTAACAAAAACAGATGTACAAATATGACTGGAAAGAATGATCTCAGATTGTTCGTGTCAGTTAGATATCACTTCAGCTCACACATCAAATATGTTTTGCTAACACAGCAATACCCTGCTGTCAAAAACAATGAGGGACAGTTATCAGAATGAAGGTTGTGTGTGCCTCTGGGCCGGAGAAACTTGGGGATGAATTTGATGTCTTTTGGCCAATTATGTTGAGTATTTTGGAGCAATTCTCGCAAGAAGGCTGAGCCACATTTCTCACCATATCTTAGCAAATGCACCTCTTTAACCATTTCCCCTAACCCTATATTGTTCCCCTGATCCTATCCCTATCTTACCACATGTCATTCCCAGAACAGATTGCTTGTCAGTGAATGCCCATAAAAAGACTGACTTCCCTGACAACCCCAGCTTGCCACTGGATGCATAAGTCTTCCTGTTGGACACTGCACACCAACCTCTCAAAGCCTACTGCATGGGCACTGGCCACACATTTCCCCATAAAAAGACACGTGGGGTGGCACAGTGGTTGAATGATTAGCCTCATAGCTCCAGGAACCCGGGTTCCATTCCATCCTCAGGTGACTGTCTGTGTGGAGTTTGCACATTCTCCCTGTGTCTGCATTGGTTTCCTCCAGATCCTCCAGTTTCCTCCCACTGTCTAAAGATGTGCAGGTTTGGTGGACTGGCCATGCTAATTTGCCGATAGTGTCCAGGGATGTATAGGGTGGGTAGATTAGCCATAGGAAATGCAGGGTGGCAGAGATAGAGGGTGTGGGGGGGGGGGGGAAGGAAATGGGTGTCTCCATGTGATGCTCTTCACAGAGTCAGTGCGGACGTATCAGGCTGAATGGCCCGTTTCCACACTGTAGGGATTCTGTGAATCTATGAACATTGGCACAGTGGTTAGCACTGCTGCCTCACAGCGCCTGAGACCCGGGTTCGATTCCCGACTCAGGCGACCGACTGTGTGGAGTTTGCACGTTCTCCCCGTGTCTGCGTGGGTTTCCTCCGGGTGCTCCGGTTTCCTCCCACAGTCCAAAGATGTGCGGGTCAGGTGAATTGGCCATGCTAAATTGCCCGTAATGTTAGGTAAGGGGTAAATGTAGGGGTATGGGTGGGTTTCGCTTCGGCGGGTCGGTGTGGACTTGTTGGGCCGAAGGGCCTGTTTCCACACTGTAAGTCTAAGTCTAAGTCTATATACCAACATCTATTAACACTGATACATCTCTGATCCACTTACCGTACTCTTTAAAAAGCTGTTATACCTAGCCAAGAATTGTCATTTCAGAACTGTCTGCACACCTGGATATCCTGCTGAATGGGTTGGTAACGATGTGGGACTTCCTGTTCTCTCAGGATTAGTAGTGGAGGCCATACCCAGGCCTGGATTGAAGTTATCATCTTGCTCAGTGCAGTCTTAGGCATTTCGAGAAATACTGGACGAAGATCTTTTCCACTTTGCCATTGTAAGGACATCATCTTCTCTCAGTTACCTCACATTCGTGCTTTTTGTTCTACTGTACCCACCTCCTGCCCAAGGCTCTATCACTCTGTCTGCAGCATCCTCCCTCACTCACTGGCACCTACACCCCCAACCCCTGTGAGTACTAATTCCTGAATGCCCTCTACACTGCCTACTCATTTGCTCAAGACACCTTTCCTACTGCACCAGAGTAATAGCTGTGCCACCCACTTTTATCTCCCAGAATACCAGCCTCACACACATTCCAGGTGGAAAACAACCCTTATATGGGTAGAAGGAGTTAAGGCACAAGGTGTGCTGACTTACATCGGCCTCCTCAAACCTTATGTGGACAGCATCCTAAATCTGACTGTCCTAAATGGCTGACACTTGGTGCCCAAGTCCCTGGACGAGTACTGAAGGGTGTCCTTGACTTATTGTGCCAGGAGCCCAAAGGCTATTCCTCTTGACTTGACTGGGTTCTGCTGACACCATACCAACTTTCTTTACTTTGTGCCCCAACCAAACAGCACTTTTAAAATTCACTCCTGGGACATGGGTGTTGATGACTGGCTATTGTTTATTGCCTGTATCTAGTTGTCCTTGAACAGTTGGTGGTAAGCTGCCTTCTTGAACTGCTGCAGTACCCTTGCAGTAGATAGACCAACAATGTCCTTAAGGAGGAAATTCTAAGATTTTGACCCAGCAACACTGAAGGAATGGTGATATATGTCCAAGTCAGGATGGTGAACAGCTTGGAAGGGGGAATTTAGAGGTGGTGGTGGTTTGTTCTTCTAAATGGAAGATGTTGTAGGTTTGGAAGGCGATGAGTGAATTTCTTTGGTGGATTTCTTGAATGAAATCTGGTGCCAAACAAGCGGATTACTTCTTCTGGATGGTGTCAAGCTTGAGTGTTTTTGGATCTGCATTCAATCAGGTAAGTGGGGAGTATTCCATCACATTCCTGACTTACACCTTGTCATACAGTCATAGAGTCCGACAGCACAGAGACAGGCTCATCGGCCCAAACTGATCCAATCTGACCAAAGTGTCCATCCATTTCTCTGCACTTGGCCTATATCCTTCTAAACATTTCCTATCCATGTATTTGTCCAAATGCCAATTACATGTTGTTAATGTACCTGCCTCAACCATTTCCATTGGCAGCTCACTTCACATACGCATCACCCTTTGTGTAAAATTGGGCCCCTTAGGTTCTCTTTTATCCTTTCCCCTCTAACCTGAAACTGATGCTTTCTGGTGCTCGATTCCCCAATCTTGGGAAAAAGACAGAGTGTATTCACCCTATCCATGCCTCTCGTGATCTATTACTCTTCTATAAGATTCCCCCTCAGTCTCCTACACTCTAAAGAAAAAACTACTAGCTTGTCCAACCTCTCCCTGTATTCCAGATTGTTGAGTGCTGGCAACATCCTTGTAAATTTCTTCTATAGGCTCTCCAGTTTAATAACATCCTTCCTCCAACAAAGTGAACACAATACTCCAAGTGCAGCCTCATCAATGTCCTGTACAACTGCAACATAACTTCCCAACTTCTATACTCAAAGCCCTGACTGTTGAAGGCCAGTGTGGCAAAGGCCTTCTTCACTGCCCTGCCTACCTGTAACTCTATTTTCGGAGAACCGAGCACTGAACTCTAAGTTTCCTCTGTTCTACCACACTCCTGAAGGTCCTCCCATTCACCATGAAACTCCTACCTTGATTTGACTTTCCAAAATGCAAGACCGCACACTTATCTATATTAAATTGCATTTGCCATTTCTCGGCCCACTTCCCCAGCTGATCAAGGTCCTGCTGCAATTTCTGATAACCTCCTTCATTATCCACAATACCACCCATTTTAGTGTCATCTGCAAACTTACTAATCATTCCTTGTACATTCTCATCTAAATCATTGATATTGATAACAAACAATAACAGGCCCAGTACCGACCCTTGAGGCACTCCACTGGTCACAGGCCTCCAGTTTGACAAGCATTCTTCCACTATTAACCTCTGCTTCCTACCATCAAACCAACTGTGTATCCAATTTGCCAGCTCTCCCTGAATTTCACGCAATCTAACCTTCTCGAACAGTCTCCTATGTGGAACTTTATTGAAGGCCGTACTGAACTTCATATAAACTACATCAACCTTCCTGGTCACTTCATCAAAGAACTCTAATAAATTTTATGAGATAAGATCTCCCACGCACAAAGCCATGCTGACTATTCCTAATCAAACCCTGACTTTACAAATGCATGGATATCTTATCTCAGAATCTTCTGAAGTAACTTACCCACCAACGATGTTAACCTTACTGATCTATGGTTCCCATGTTTTTCTTTGCAGCCCTTCTTTAAGAAGGGCACAACATTCACTACCCTCCGGCCTTCCAGGACTTCACCTGTGGCTAACAATGATGCAAAAATATTAGCCAGGGCCCCCGCAATTTCTTCTCAAGCCTCTTGCAGCGTTCTTTGACATATCTAGTCAGGACCAGGAGATTTATCCAACTTCATACCTGCTCTATTGTGATATGGGCTGTCCCCAAGATGTCACCACTAACTTCCCCAAGTTCCCAAGTCTTCATGTCTTTCTCCACAGTAACACAGAGGAGAAATATTCACTGAAGACCTCGCCTATCTCCTGCAGTTCCACACATACTCGTCCACTTGGTCCTTGAGGAGTCTTATTCTCCCGTTATTCTTTTTTCTTTAATATATTTACAGAACCTCTTTGGATTCATCCTAATCCTCTCAGTTAATGTTCTCATGCCCCCTTTTCACCCTCCTGATTTCCTTCTTCAGTAAATTCCTGTATCCCCTATATATCTCCAGGGATTCCCTTTGTCCCATCTGCCTGTACCTGAGCCATACCTCCTTCTTTTTGTCTGGTCAAAGCCTCAATATCCCTAGTCATCCAGTGTTCCCTCTTCCTGCCAACCTTGCCTTTCACACATAGACCTAACTATTTCACTTCCAAAGACCTCCCACTTGCTGGAGGTTCCTTTGCCTGTAAACAAACTACTCCAATCAATTCCTGAAAGCTCCTGTCTAATTCCACCAAAACTCACCTTGCCCCAAATTTAGAACTTGAACCCATGGACCAGTTTTGTTCCTTTCCATAACTATTTTAAAATTAACAGAACTATGGTCATTGGTCCCAAAGTGCTCCCCCACTGTCACCTCCATCACCTGTCCTGCTCTATTTCCCAAGAGTAGGTCGAGTTTTGCCCCTTCCCATGTAGGATCCTTGATGTACCGCTTGAGGAAACTTTCCTGAATGCACTCAACAAGTTTGACACCATCTAAGCCCTTAACACTATGGCATTCCCAGTCTGTGTTAGGAAAATTAAAATGCCCTACTATGCCAACCCTTTTGCTCCTGCAAGTCTCCCCCAGTCTCCCTGCATATTTGTTCCACTAATTCCCGTAGACTATTTGGGGTCCTATAGTACAACCCCAACAATGTCACCATCCCCTTCCTATTTCTTTGTTCCACCCACAAAGCCTCACCAGATGATCCTGCAGTTTTTGCATCTCTGATTACTGCTGTGATACTCGCCTTATTCAAAAATGTAACTCCCCCTCCCCTCCTTCCACCTCCTTTGTCCCACCTAAAGCACCTGTACCCTGGCACACTAAGCTGCTAGTCCCTCCCTTAGCCATGTTTCTGTAATGGCTATAATATCCCAGTCCGATGTACCTATCCACACCCTGAGTTCATCAGCCTTATCTATCAGCTCTCTTCTATTGAAATAGATGCAATTTAATCCAACAGGCATTCCTTGTTCCCTGTTGTTTTCCAGCCCGATCTGTCTCTTCACTTTATTATTTCTGATTACTGTATTTCCTTCTAGCCTCACACTGCTGTTGAGGATCACAACTCCCTGCCAATCTAGTTTAAACCCTCCCTTGTAGCACATGCAAACTTCCAGATAACGGACAGACTTTGGGGAATCAGGAGGTGAATTACTTGCTGCAGTATTCTTAGCCTCTAACCTACTCTTATAGTAGCTATATTTACATGGCAAGTCCATAAGTTTCTAGTCAATGGTAACTCCCAGTATGTGTTACTGGGGGATTCATTGATGGTAATATTATTGAATGCCAAGGGGTGGTGGTTAGACTGCCTTATTGTGGATGGTCATTGTCTAGCATTTCTGTGGCATAAATGTTACTTGCCACTTGTCAGCCGAAGAGTGGATATTGTCCAGATCTTGTTGTATTTGAACATAGACTTCTTCAGAATCTCAGGAGTTGTGAATGGTGCTGAACATTGTACAATTGTCAGTAAAATCCCCACTTCTGACCTTATGGGGGGGAAGATTATTGATGAAGCATTTGAAGGTGGTTGGCCTAGGACACTATTCTGAGGAATCTCTGCAGAGACGTTTGGAGCTGAGATGATTGACCTCCAACAATTATGACCATCCTCTGACAAGCCAGGTATGACTCAAACCATTCCATGACATAAGCTAAAAGAGACTGGTACCTCTGGCTGAGAACACAAATTGCAAAGAGGCAAGGCATTGCAAGACTGGGATGCTGTGAGCACCTACTCGGTCTAGAATGAGTGCCTATGACAGTGAGTAAAGAGTTGGAGATGCAGCCTGGTCCTGCTGAAGCATTACAATGAGAGTTAGCGGTGCAGCACTGAAGTGCAGAAGCTTACTATAAGTGGATCAGTGAGTTTATAGGGGCTGGATGTTAGATGTCAATGTGCATAGATGAGAGGTGTGTGTGGCCAGCAGTACCCATGAAATATGTGCAGTCAGTGCCCATGGAGTGTGCCAAGATGTTGCTGCCCAGTGTCCAACATAAAGGCTTTTCTAGTCAGTGGCAAGCTGAAGTTGCCAAACTCTGACTTCCATGTCCAGAATTCTTGATGTCTAGGTCATTCAGTATGTTGGGGGTCAGAATATGAATGAGACGAGTTGTTGTATTAATAAGGCAGTTAACAGGCAATAATTCCTCTTAACTGGCACATCACTGCTGCTGAAGGAGAAACTCACCTCACTGCTTGGGAAAAACTTAAACTGGACCAACATCAAAATGGGCCTCACGGAAATTCTCAACTAATTCTACTGCAAATCTCACCAGAGCCCACAATGCTCAGATCCCAGTAAGATTCTGCTCTTAGTATTTGGGAAGAGAACAGATCCCAGTTGATCAAGTTCTCATCAACTAATCATTTCGCAAGTGCATAACCAGGGAATTCACCCAGTTTCCTGCTTACCTGCTCAATCCATGAAATAAATTTAACAAAGCTGTCAAAGCCGGTCATGCTCATGCTTGTGGTAAACCTCAGTGCTCCCACTTTGCTCCCTCTCTCATCACACAGGGATAGAGTTCTTGTGGTTGATGTGATTACCTGAAATACTCAGTCCTTAATGATCAAATCAAGAACAAGTTATCGAAGAGTCAATCCTTAACACTCAATGGAACAAAGAGATGGAAGGACAGAGTGATTGGCTAAGAAATTGGATGGAGTGCATACACCAACATGGATCCATTTGAAAGAAAGTTTGTTTTCAATTACTTTAACATTGATAGAGTCATCTTGAATGCAAAAAAAGCTGTTGAAAAAATGGTCAGTTCCAGCAGACATTGAAAAGGAACAAATAATTTCACTGTTCCACTGCATATTTCAGGCTCAAGCCAGGCTGATAATTGTATTGTTATTCTGTGTGGACCAAACCCTGATGACCATCCTGGCTTATACAGTAATGGGTTGGCAGACAAGCATCAGATCAGGTCAGATTGCAGCCTCTGGGGCTGTCAGTTGGGGTTAAAATTGCTGCTTCATATTAGCAATGTTGGAATACACTGAGGCGTCAACTAACTAAATGGGACACTATTTAAGCAGCGGCAATCTGAGTTACAGGACACCCTGAGGGGGCATGATGACCAACTCCAGTTCCAATATTCCTATGAAACACTTGGGGCATGGACAAGGTACAATTGAATTCTATTAACCCAGTCTTCTCTACATGAAAGTTGACAAGGCAGCTATATATGGGGCAGCATGGCAAAGATGGTCTCCGACTGAAAGCTTTACTTGTAGAATGATGCACAGTCAATGGTACTTGAGATCAAATCCTTTTTTGGGTCAGAGGGTGTGTTGGATGGACACATCTATGTGAGTGAGACGTTGGATAGGGTACAGCCTGTATTAAAAGGTGTAGTATGTATTATGGATGTAGTACACAAAAGTGAATGGCTTCTTTCTCTGCTGCTAACCTCAGTACTTCTAGGACAGTTGAATACACAAGAAAAGTCTACAGTAGCTCTCTGATAAAGGATCCATTTTTGACAGTAATATTTGAGGATGTACTCAGCTAGAGGCAATGGTTTGAGCAAGGAGTGGAAGATAAGTCTTCTCAGCAGCACCCACCTCTCTTGGTGGAAAGGCCCAGCCCTGAACTGACAGGGCTGTTGATATCTTCCTGGAAGATCACAACATTGTGTGATCAAAGACAGGGTTCAGATCAGGACCCAGATTTTGGTCCCAATAGCAGAATAAAACCTAAGGTAATTGATTCTGCCCCATGTCTATGGAATGGGGCTTGAACTTCTCAAAGGAGCAGTGAGTTCCATTGGTGAACCCATACTTAGGATGAAGCACCTAGAATCCCATCAATTAAAGGCCACTCAATCCACAGTTTTAGATTAGACTTACAGTGTGGAAACAGGCCCTTCGGCCCAACAAGTCCACACCGACCCGCCGAAGCGCAACCCACCCATACCCCTACATTTACCCCTTACCTAACACTACGGGCAATTTAACATGGCCAATTCACCTGACCCGCACATCTTTGGTCTGTGGGAGGAAACCGGAGCACCCGGAGGAAACCCACGCAGACACGGGGAGAACGTGCAAACTCCACACAGTCAGTCGCCTGAGGCGGGAATTGAACCCAGGTCCCTGGCGCTGTGAGGCAGCAGTGCTAACCACTGTGCCACCGTGCTGCCCCAAATAATCCTTTATTTTTATGAAAAAGTTTAGGAATGTTACTTCCAGCAACTGTAATGTAAAGTGTAACATTCAGAGTTAACATTGACAGCAGACAAGAACTCTCTGGGAAAATTAAATGGGTGACCTTAACTTGGTATTCCATGGAAAGAGAAATCTTGTTTGGAGTCACAGTTCCTATTACGTGGATAAAAAGATAAAACTTGAATTGCCAAACACTTCTCATATGGAATCGTATTGGTGGTAAGACCTCATTTATGAACTCCAAACAGGGAGCCTTCTACTGAACTATAATCTTGACTATAATCCTGTATTCCTCTATTTGTAATCCCACTCCAGATTCTTTGCTATTTTCCCTTTCGTAACAGCTGTACATTGGCTTTCAAACCATTTCTTATTTTGCCTCAGTGATTATTTCAAGATTAATCCATAAACACAGTAAAGCTGATTTAATGCATTTTATAGCAATTGCACAACTTGGTAAGATAAGGTTCTAAGAAAATGTGTTGACATTTAAAAGGGCTCAATAGTTCAAACTGTTTCCTAAATTACAACAATAACACTTTCTAAAGGTATCTCATTGGCTATAAAATAATTTAAGATCATGAAACGTGCAATATAGGTTTGTATTTTATTTAACTTTTTGTGAGTGTGCATGCAATGCTTCAGTGGTCATGAGTCTGTGTTGTTGCTGAACTTACAAGGCTGAGGCTAAAACAACTGTAGTTCTGTTTTGGATATAGTTCAGTAGAAGGCTCCCTGTTTGGAGTTCATAAATGAGGTCTTACCACCAATACGATTCCATATGAGAAGTGTTTGGCAATTCAAGTTTTATCTTTTTATCCACGTAATAGGAACTGTGACTCCAAACAAGATTTCTCTTTCCATGGAATACCAAGTTAAGGTCACCCATTTAATTTTCCCAGAGAGTTCTTGTCTGCCGTCAATGTTAACTCTGAATGTTACACTTTACATTACAGTTGCTGGAAGTAACATTCCTAAACTTTTTCATAAAAATAAAGGATTATTCTGAATTTCCTAAGAGGCTGGGAAGTCTACAGTTTCACTTTGCTTTCTCTATAGCAATACAATGAATGTCCAATCAGAGTTGACATGTCAACCAATCAGTAGTTCTGTATAGCAATTGTTGCTGGTGTGTTCTGTCTCATGTCAGTATGCCTTTAAGAGATGTCTGCATGGCATATGAGCTGACAATATAAAGATCTCACACTCCATCTGGCCTCAGACCACTTGAAGCATGACAACCTATGCGAAAAAGTATTCTTCATTACTTAATAGCTTAATGCTCTCCCAGATGGGAATGTAAAGTTTTTACATAATAGTTCTGGCATAAGTGTTAAGGTTCTTCAATACCACAATGTCAACATCCAGTTTGACATGTTATGAGGGATAACATAACCATTTCTGTATTAGGTAAAAATACACTGCTTGAGGCAAACTCACGTCAAGTGTGATTATTTGACATTTAGTACTTCTGCACAAGTCAAAAGAAGCCAATGCTGTTGGGATCAGAAATGATAGTTGAGAATAGCAACAGGAATCAAATTTATCATAGAATCATAGCATTAAACAGTACAGCCCTTTGGCCCTCAAGTTTGTACAAAAAAGTACACCATTATCACATTAGCCTCACTTCCCTGCATCAAGCTCATAGTCTTGAATGTTATGACACTTCAACTGCTCATCGAACTACATTTTTAAAGTTTGCCTCAACGACTCTCTTAGGCAATGCCTTCTAGATCCTCACCATCATCTGGGTGAAGGAACATTTCCCTACTTTCACTTTAAGATGAACAAAGGAGAACTGCTGTTTTCTCTCCACCCTGCCCATGGTGCTCATAATCGTATACACCTCTAACAGGTCCCCCGACTCTGTTCCAAGGAAAACATCCGAGCTTATCCACCTCTTTTCAAAGCTAAAATTCTTCATCCCAGGCAACTTGCCAGTGAATTTCCACTGTATCTCTTCCAATACAATCATATCCTTCCTACACAATGGTAACCAATGAAAGGGTGAGATAAACTAGCCATTTCTGACAATCCTGATGGGCAGATCAAAATCCAATGCTGTACGATATATATAATAATGGTTGCTCAGCTATTTTTTGTACTAAACATTTGGTGATGTGACAACTCAATCTTGACATAAGCCTGGCCTCACAGTTCTAGTCACATTAGATATAAATCCTCTTCAATAAAAAGCCAGACAGACACTTCGCAGATGCAAGGATTAGTTCCAAACTGCTGTCTTCAACCTTGAAAGACTGCACTGAAAACATCATCGCTGTGAGCCACAAATCACCCTGTCATTGCTGCAGCATAATCATAACCCACTGGTGGCATGACAATGCCTTACCTTGTCACAGCATTTTGCAGAACATTACTCCCAACAAGGGAAAATGGTTTGCTAAAAGATAATACAGGTTTCAATTTGATTGCACATTTCCCCAAAGGATGATACAATACAAGCTGGAAAGCAAGCTCTTAACTTTTAGGTTAAAATTGTGATAAATGATATGGAGCAGAATGCCTCCCACGATGCCCAATGTGTATAATTAGTTCATCATAGTGCACATCAATTCCAGACAAAATTAGTTTATTTAACAAAATAAATTATTGAGATTAATGTTAATGAGTTATCCAAATTATTCACTAATCTAAACAGGGGTGTTTCCTGAAGTATTTAAGTAATTATCTCTGATTGAATGCCAGTTCTGAATGACACGAGAAGGAAAAGTGTTACTTCACTTCAAGAGGCGAGGCCATCCATGTCTTTGATATACTGAATAACAACATATACTGACGTAGAACCTTCAACAGTATAAAATCTGATTGAAGATTTGTAGCTCGGGTATCCGTTGTTGTGGTTCTATTCGCCGAGCTGGAAGTTTTTGCTGCAAACGTTTCGTTCCCTGGCTAGGGAACATCATCGGTGCTGTTGGAGCCTCGTGTGAAGCGCTGCTTTGATGTTTCTTCCAGTATTTATATTGGTTTGTTCTTGCCGCTTCCGGGTGTCAGTTTCAGCTGCAGTGATTTGTATGTGGGGTCCAGGTCGATGTGTCTGTTGATGGATGTTCTTGCCATTTCCGGGTGTCAGTTTCAGCTGTAGTGGTTTGTATATGGTGTCCAGGTCAATGTGTCTGTTGATGGAGTTTGGGGATGAATGCCATGCTTCTAGGAATTCTCTGGCTGTTCTCTGTCTGGCTTGTCCTATGATAGTGGTGTTTTCCCAGTCAAATTCATGTTGCTGGTTGTCTGAGTGTATGGCTACTAGAGATAGCTGGTCGTGTCGTTTTATGGCTAGCTGATGTTCATGGATGCGGATTGTTAGCTGTCTTCCTGTTTGTCCTATATAGTGTTTTGTGCAGTCCTTGCATGGTATTTTGTAAACTATGTTAGTTTGGCTCATGCTGGGTATTGGGTCCTTTGTTCTAGTGAGTTGTTGTCTGAGCATGGATGTTGGCTTGTGTGCTGTTATGAGTCCTAAGGGTCGCAGTAGTCTGGCTGTCAGTTCTGAGATGCTCCTGACGTATGGTAGAGTGGCTAGTCCTTTTGGTTGTGGCATGTCCTCGTTCCTCGGTCTATCTCTTAGGCATCTGGTGATTAAGTTGCGTGGGTATCCGTTTTTGGCGAATACCTTGTATAGATGTTCCTCTTCCTCTTTTCGCAGTTCTGGTGTACTGCAGTGTGTTGTAGCTCTTTTGAATAGTGTCCTGATGCAGCTTCGTTTGTGTGTGTTGGGGTGGTTACTTTCATAGTTTAAGACTTGGTCTGTGTGTGTTGGTTTCCTGTGTACCCTTGTGGTGAATTCTCCGTTGGGTGTTCTCTCTACTAACACGTCTAGGAATGGGAGTTGGCTATCCTTTTCCTCTTTTCGTGTGAATCGGATTCCTGTGAGTGTGGCGTTGATGATTCGGTGTGTTTTTTCTATATCCAAGGACTGCACAAAACACTATATAGGACAAACAGGAAGACAGCTAACAATCCGCATCCATGAACATCAGCTAGCCACAAAACGACACGACCAGCTATCTCTAGTAGCCATACACTCAGACAACCAGCAACATGAATTTGACTGGGAAAACACCACTATCATAGGACAAGCCAGACAGAGAACAGCCAGAGAATTCCTAGAAGCATGGCATTCATCCCCAAACTCCATCAACAGACACATTGACCTGGACACCATATACAAACCACTACAGCTGAAACTGACACCCGGAAACGGCAAGAATATCCATCAACAGACACATCGACCTGGACCCCACATACAAATCACTGCAGCTGAAACTGACACCCGGAAGCGGCAAGAACAAACCAATATAAATACCGGAAGAAACATCAAAGCAGCGCTTCACACGAGGCTCCAACAGCACTGATGATGTTCCCTAGCCAGGGAACGAAACGTTTGCAGCAAAAACTTCCAGCTCGGCGAACAGAACCACAACAGTATAAAAGTTTCTAAATTAAGTGAGGAACATTTTGAGACTATTCTCACTGAACAGAACAATAGAAACAGCCAGCAATTAACCAATTACATTAGAGTCTCCTGCTTGTCTACCATTGACGGATTACATCTCTACCTGTGGATGTCAGTCTGCCTAATGAACATGCTCAGCAGCAAGTTGTGTGAGAATCTTGAAACAAACAGCAGAATTGAAGCAGCAAGTTAGATTGATCATTATAGTGAGTGACAGTTAGCTCTTTTTATATCTCCATCCATGTCAGTAATATTCTTGCTTCAACTTGATAATCACTTGGTATGTACTTTCCAAGAGGTTTAATGACTAACTTGTATGTATTTCTGTGGCCATGTGATGTCATTTACAACAAACAGTCTGAGAGAGATAGTTTTAGAGGCTAATAGGAATTTGTTTACATTGACGGAATTTATAAGTGAACAAAGCAAAGAGTAGCAGATTAAGCTTTTGGAATATTTTGGGGTGTAGGGCAAACATCCATAGCGAGAGAAAAAAAATAAGATTTCCTTTTCATTTGGACAGTTCTGCTGGGTCCTTAGCTGAAGCTGGATGTGCAAAAAACTGCTGCTGAGAAAGAGAAAAGTTAGCTTAGAATTCCTCAGAGTAACGAGTTTATTTTAAAACTTCAACAGCAGGAATGTTTGGCTGAAACATTGAAGGGGTTATGTGAAGCTGAGAAAATCAAAACGCAGTGAAATGATGAATCAAAGAAAAGGATATCAGATTCTGATGACCAGTGAAGCCATAGTGAAGTTAACCCTTGTGTGGGCTAGCGTACTCACTCTCTCATGTGAGTACGATAATTGATGTTGGAGTTGAGATAAATAGTACTGTACTTTTGCTGTGCATTTTGAATTTCTAAATTATGTTATCTGTAAAAACTTTGGTTTACTCAATTTTATCTTTTGGGTAATAAACTTTTAGATGTGTAATAAGTGGGAGTAATAAGTGAGCATTTAGTCCATGGCTCAGTGATCAACATGGTGTGAAATTCCTGTGGTCAATGGGGTAATGATAGATCAGCAAACTGAAAACACTGGCATCAATAACACTGGCCTACTTCCTGATGAAGGGCTTATGCTCGAAACGTCGAATTCTCTATTCCTGAGATGCTGCCTGGCCTGCTGTGCTTTGACCAGCAACACATTTGCAGCTGTGATCTCCAGCATCTGCAGACCTCATTTTTTACTCAATAACACTGGCCTCAATCATAATATATCCCCAAAGTTTATTACAGCCAATGAATGATTTGTCACAAAAAAGATGAATTAATTTGGAAGTGCAGTCACTGTTTTAATATGCAAAACTCTCAAGCCAGTTTCCAGCACCTGAGATACTAACACCTTTGAGGAGTGGAGTCCAGACCATGTCACCAAAGGGCAAGGGACTGCGGAATTAGGGCAGAGATAAATGCCCGGAACCTGGTCAGGTGTATCCCAGGACATTGTGGGAAACTAGGAAACAAATTGCAGGGACCCAAGCAGAGATATTTCTATCTTCAACAGCCATGGGTAAGGTGCCAGAAGACTGGAGGATAGTAAAATTGAGCCATTATTGAATAAAGGCTGCAAAAGAAAAGTCGGAAATGACAGACCAGTAAGCCTAACACCAGTGGTGGGTAAGACAGACCTCATCCAGGGGAAGAGACACTTATTCAAAAGGAATGAGTTGGGCCTCAATAGGACCAGAACCAGTGTCTTTGCAATGAGGTCTACGCTTGTAGTTCAGAAGAATTTAACCAAAATTGGCAGGAATATTAGTACCAAACATAGATCACAAGATCATAAGAAACAGGAGATGGCAGCTATTCGGTCCACTGAGTCTGAACCTCTAGTCAGTAAAATCATGACTAAGATAATTGTCTTATTTCCATGATCTTCACTGCCTTATATCACTGACTCACTTGATGATTTAAAATCTACTCAGTCTTGCACATATTCAATGGGCCAGCTTCCTCTGCTTACTATGGATGGATATTCCAAAGGCTAGCCACACTCATGGGAGAATTAATTCCTCTTGTCTCAGTCTGAAATGGGAGATCCCCAGTTCTAAACTGTACACCAAGTTCGAGATATTCTCACAAGGGGAAACATTCTTCAAGCACTGACCCTGTCAAGTGCCCACACAATCACAAATATATCAATTATATCACTTCTCATTCTTTTAAATTTCAAGCATATTGAAGTAGAAAAGACAAACAAAATGCATAAAGAAGCAAGGGTATTTGGTAGTACTATACAGGGATGTTGACCATATTAGACTGGAGCAGTCTAAGGAGAATTGTGAGATTACATTGACAGTTGTATTAATGCACCAATTCTGTGAAGTGAGATTGGTGAATACAAACACATGCAGCCGTGGAGAATATTACGTAGCCATACTAATGGAAACATAGGAGAAAGTGAGGACTGCAGATGCTGGAGATCAGAGCTGAAAATGTGTTGCTGGAAAAGCGCAGCAGGTCAAGCAGCATCCAAGGAGCAGGAGAATCCACATTTCGGGCATGAGCCCTTCTTCAGGAATGGAAGCATAGCCCAACAATGGCAATTCATATCCTATACTACAAAGCCTTCTCAATATACAGGGATGGAAACAAGGGAGGTGGGGGCAGTACTGGTTAGGGAAGATATTATGGTGTTGGAGAAAGACAACAGGGGGATAAAATAGTTGAAAAGAACAAATGGCATTGCTCTACAGAGAGTTAGCATAAACTGAATGGGTTAACTCACCTCTTCCCACTTACATCTCCTAAATCCATAAATACGATGCTCTATTTTCATCTCCTTCCTACCTGGTCAGAATCACCTTAAATGCATCTGTATTATTTGTTTCAACTGGTAGTGATTTCCACATTTTCACACTTTCCACATGAGACAGATGAACAGAAAGTATGTCACTCAGCCAATTGAATCAGCTCTGCCTTTAATGAGATAATGTCTGAGCTGATCATCTTGAACTGAATTTTTCTGCCTTTTCCCTTGATTCCTTGACCAATTAAAAATCTGCGAACTCAGCCTTGAATATACTTAATGAGTCAGCCTCAACAACCCTTTCCAGGAAAGAAATCACAGAGAAGAAATTCCTCCTCACCTTTGTCTTAAATGGGCAATCTCCTGCAAGGAGAAACAACCTTAGCGCATCTACTTTGTCAAGTCTTCTGAGAATGTTGAATGTTCCGATAAGGTCACTTCTCAATCGTCTACATTCCAAGGACAGGCTCAACCTTCTCAACCTCTCCTCATAAGACAGTCCCTTCATCCCTGAAATAAACCTAGTAAACATCTTATCTGTTGAACTTAAATGCTACCTTTTTGTGATTTATGCACAAGGACTCCCAAATCCCTCTGCTCTGTAGCCATCTGTAGTCTGTCGCCATTTAAATACTATTCAATCCTTCATGCTTCCTCCAAATTGCATAATCTCACATTGTCTGCATTATAATCCATTTGCCAAGCTTTTGCTCACTCACTTAACCTGTCCGTATTCCTCTGTAGATACTTTGGCCTTATCATTTGCCTTCCCATTTATTATTGTGTCATCTGCAAATTTGGCTAAAGCACAGCTCATTAACATGTATTGAACTACTTGTGGCCCCAGCACTAATCTTTGTGACACTCCTTTAGTTACAGGTTGCCATCCTGAAAATGCCTTCCCATAATCCCAATTCTCTGTCTTCTGTTAGTTAACCAATTTTTAACACCCAGTGCATGAGCTTTTATTAAACAGTCTAATGTGTGGTACTTTATCAAATGCCTGCTGGAAATCCAAATAATGTATACACGTGAAGAAGTTCCATTTGAATTCCTTATTGATTTCTTCAGAATTATTTTTTATTGATGACCTCTAGATGTGCAGTTCCCCACAAGGAAAAGCAGTTGCACCGTATTCTATCAAAACATGTAATAATTTTAAATATCTATTTCTCACCTCTCAACCTCCCTTTACAACATAGAATAGTAAGCACAGGAACAGACCAGTCAGTCCACCATTTTTGCACCAATCATTGTTGCCATTCTAAACTAATCCCATCTGCCTGTACACGGTCCATATCCCTTTATTCCTTGCCTGTTCATCTGTCTGTCTAATGCCTCTTAAAACATTGTTGATGTATCTGTTTCTACAGCCTCCCTTGGCAGCACGTTCCAGGCACCTACCACAATGTGTCAAAAGATTTTCCTCGCACTTATCCTTTAAAATTTTCCCTCTCACCTTAAACCTATGCCTCCTAGTATTTGCATTTCCACCCAAGAAAAAAGATCCTGACTGTCCATGCCTCTCAAAATTTTATACTTTGAGTTTCTTTCTGAAAAATCAGCCTTCAGCGTTTGCTGTGGAAGTGGTCAAATGTTTTATAAAAGATTTTTGGCGAGTGGGAATTTGCTGGGGTGTGCGAGCATCGGTCTTGCTTGATTTCACTGCGCATTAAGTTGGTGTAAAACACCCAAAAAGCATCAACATCTGTCAGGTTTCGACCAGGTGAATCTGATATAAAATCCACCCCGATACAAATTCCAACCCCACAATCGCTGTAGAATATGCTCAGGGACTGAAAGACCCTTTCCTATTCACTGACCCTCCAGTGCCTGCCATCAAATGAAACCTCCTCTTCCTCTTTCCTCCCTCCCATGATATAACCACTCTCATTGTTCCATATTAATTTGTATCTGCCAATCCCACTAACCTTCCATTTGCTCCTGGAGACTTTTACAGACCACCTTTTATAGTTCATGGAACCTCCTAACAAAGTGTTGAAAATAAATTGGGAGAATGTGTTCCTTATGACAAAATCCTAATCATCTCTACAGCTACAGTTGACCCTGAGGTCACTCCACCACTCTAATTCTTTGCAAACAATTGACATCTTCAGGAATGGAGAGATTTGCTCAATGATACTACTTTTCTCACTGAGGGGGTAATTTGACATTAAGCACCTAGTAAGGGAAAACATTAAGCAAATATATCAACAGAAACACAAACGCAAAGTGCATCTTTTCAGAATTGATTAGTCTTTTCCAGTGAGCTTCTATTGTTAACAAAACATAATCTTCTAGCGTTAAACATACCCCCTTTAGAGTCTCTGCTTATCAATCATGAATGATGCTTGTGACCTGTCAGTGCACAAATTAAAAGATGCTTTTGAGGCAGGGTCACCAGACCTGAAGTGTTAACTCTGATTTCTTTGCACAGATGCTGCCAGACTAGTTGAGCTTTTCCAACAACTTTTTTTTGTTTATAGAAGAACTGTACCCTGCATGGCAACAAATATCTTTTCCTCGTCAGCATGGGATAGGAAATGCTACCTGTACATAAACACATTATTAGAAGCTGTCTTTGGATCAAACCAATTTGAAACATCTATGGTTTCACACAAGCAGAAGACCATTCTCCGTGGGTATTGACAGATCATTCTGCTACAACACGGTTTCATTAACGCAAATTTGCTATAATGCAATTGACAAATTGGGGACACTGTTTCTAAAGCACCAACCTTTAAAACGTGTGTTGGCTGTAATAATGATTATATCCCAACACTTTAAATGCTGTTTCTAAAGCACAATTCTTCTAAAAAATGGGGTTGCACAAGAACACCTTTGCATTCCAGAAGAACTACCTGTACATAAAACCCAGAGACTGTGTGTGTCAGAAATGAAGTATAATACTGTAATTCTGTATTCAGTGGATTCACAGACCGGAACTACGGATTTGCTTGCCTTTCATTTGGTGGATTTTCTTTATATTTGACTCCCAGCCTGCATTAATAGGATTACAACTCTGACCAATGAGCCTTCATTGATGGAAAACATAACTACAGAATACAACCAGTCCGAATCAATGAAGATGTGATTCCAGAAAACAAGTTTACGTTTGATATGATGCTTTTTGTCATCTTAGTTTGAATTTCTGATCATCTGCTAATTGGATACAATGTTGGTTAATTAACACAACAGGCAGCACAAAACTGCTGAATCCTATCAAGAGAGAGATGCATTAAACATTATTTAATATGGAAAGAGGTATATTAACTAAAGCCTGACCTAAAATGGGTATTTCACTACTTCATCTTATGGAGGATCAGCAATCTCTAAAACAGGCCCTTCTGTCCAAATGGTACTTCCTGGGGATCGGAAATACCAGCCGTGGTCAACTCAACAACAGCTCAACTAAATGGCTGTTCTTCAGCTGCACAGCATTGAAGATTCTCAATCGCTGTCCAGAGCTGTTGGTTTCTCCCCCTCTAGGCTCAGCAATTCTAAATAAAGTAGTCTGTGTAATTTTATTTTACTTTTTGAAAGTAAGCATCACTGGCAAGATCACTATTTATTGCCCATCTCAAACTGTGCTTGAGCTGAATGATTTCAGAGGACTGTTCAGAATCAACTACATTGCTGAGAGTCTGAAGTCACATGCAGGCCAGATCAGGTAAAGAAGGCAAATTTCATTTTCTAAAAAACATTCGTGAACCAGATGGGTATTTACAAAAATTGATGATAGTGTCATGGTCACCATTGTTTTATTTTCCATTGGCTTTGTTAATTTAATTTAAATTCCACAAGCTGCTGTAATAGGGTTGAACCCATGATCTAAAATACTAACCTGGGCTTCTGAATGGCCAATTCAGTGACATTATCACCAGATCACTGTATTACCCAGTGACCAGTTCACTGTCCTGTATGCTAACTATTCAGATTGTGAACTAAGCATGAATCATCCTGAAGGAAATGTCTGAGTTTCACAGCATCAAATGACTGACTCTAAACAACTGACAGGCAAACTGTCAACTGCGATCAAAGTCTTAAAAAAATTACTCAACACTCTGCGAGTGAACCAGCTATTTCATGGTTTTTAATATCCCATTTCTTTGTTGACTCATCATAGTTTGTAATTTGTAGAAGAAATCCGATATTAAGCTCTTCTGGATTTACCATAGTTACATTAAAGAACAGTGCATATAGGGCCAGATTACTAACTTTTGGCACATCAATGCAACATTTTAAACCTAAGCTAAGGATACTAGATGGTTAAGGTATTAAAAAAACATTTTCTTTTAAAATGTTGCATGAGGTTTCATAATCAAAATAAGCTACAATGCAATCCGACTCTATGTCAGTGCGCCTGAACATCTCAGGGCCAGGTTTGTCAGTTCAATTATTCTGCTGAGTGTCAGGGATTTTCTGCTTAATTAAAGTTGGATTCTATTTACTGCATTTCACTTTAAAGGTGGAAATCTCTGTAGGAAACACTACTGTTGATTTCACTTCATTTGTTTTTACAATAATCAGACTTTATAATGCAAGGTTGATAAAATTCAAAGTGTTGCTTGAAAATAGAATTCAGTCCAATTTTTTTTTCAGTCTGGATCAGGTCTGTGACAGTATAGAAGCAGAATACAGAAAGGAACGAAACAAAAGGATAGAAGGAACAGAACAGAATGGCAGGGCTTTTCGTGTTCATTAGCACGGTCCTACCAGTTTCAAATGTTCAATTAAATCTCTAAGTTTACATAAGCATTGAATTAAAGCTGAAAAATCAATCTAAATGCTATGGAATAATTTATAGAGACAATAGTTTCATTGTGGGCCTGTATAGCCATAGGGTTTAAACTGCCAAATGGCTAAATCTCATACTGCAGTTTCTGTTTAAATAAAATATTTAATTGCATGTTCTTCAAAATGCCTCCTCTATTAATGCTGGATTGAATGCAGATGTCAATGTTGGTGGCATCCTGCATGAAAGCGAAATGAAAAAGGTCAAAATCGCAGCTACAATCTTTCACTTCCACTCGAGCCAAGCAGTGTCTGTATTTGTGCATTTCAAGACTCAACAGAAAGTGAACTGGGAATGTATAGTTAATTCAAATCAGATTTCAGCATTTACTAAGAGTTATAACTTTGCAAATATCACAAAGTTATTTAAAAATGATGTAGATCATTAGTCTATGCCGGGGCTGAATTTTTGTCCAAGTTTGAAGATGCCTTTCAGTCCATAAATGGCCACACTTAGGGATTTACTTGGAAGAAATTTTCCTCTGGCCTATTAATGGACCAGAAATAACTCATGTCCTCCCTGCTGAGATGTGGAGGAGCCAGTGTTGGACTGGGGGAGACAAAGTGAAAAATCAAACCTGGTGTTGTGTGATTTTTAATGAACTCCCTGCTGAGGTCAGCTTTCACCATTTCACAAGGAATCAAAAAGATCCCAAGCGCCATTTCTGTCTAGTGGATGAGATTTTGCAAATCCATCAAAATCGTGCCAAGTTTGGAAGCTGATTAGGAAAACAGAAAGCCTCCTGAAGCAAATGGAAAGCCTCCTGAAGCAGTGGAACATTTTAACAGTGATGTGCTTAGTTTCTTCACATCTTCAACTTCATTAATTAGTGCTCTACTATAATGTAGATGTGTTAATAATTCATCTTATGGACTATCTTTTACAGGTGAGTTGAACTTCAGACTGATCAACCTCTTGTATTTGTTTACATTGCATTGCAGTGCCTTTTCAAAGAAAACATCCGAATACAGTGAAATCATGTATCAAATGGTCTGTCAGCTTGTGCTACTATCTTTTTCTACTGTGCTTTAATTGATTTAAAAGCCACTTTTTGACACTTGAAAAATGTCAAACCATGTGCTTTCTGACATAGATTGATATAAGCACATGTTCTTTCCCTGTCAGACAGCAGTCTATTTGTACAACTGTGGCCATGGGCAATGCTTCACTGAGTTTCAATGAATTTCAGCTAAATTTGTAGAAATGAATGAATGATAATTTCAAGAAGTTGTAAAACAACTTGTGCCTTTGTTGTGGTTTCTGGTTTATAGTGTTACAAATATCACAAGGTTTCTTTCACATGCAAGAATACTTTATATCTCAGTTTCAGTAAAACAATGCTTTTTATATATTCACCCAGGAAAAAGGATTTGGAGAATAATACAACTTGTGCGAAGCATATTAATATCCAAAAGCATTTTGAGATCAAGAAAGAAGTGGTGCTTTGTCTTTGGAAGAGTATTAAGTCCGCATGGGCCAATGATATCTACCTCAGGTTACTGAAAGAGGCAAGAGAGGCGATTGTTGCAGCCTTGACCAAGACCTTTGTATCCTCTCCAGTGAAGAGAGAGGTCCCGGAGTACTGGAGAGGGGCGAATGTTGTTCCTCTATTCAAGGAGGAAAATAGGGATAATCCAGGAAACTACAGATTGGTGAGACTCACATCAGTGGTTGGGAAGCTATTGAAGAGAATTCTTAGGAATAGGATTTACATGGAAACGTCGAATTCGCTGCTCCTTGGATGCTGCCTGAACTGATGTGCTCTTCCAGCACCACTAATCCACAATCTAATTAGGGACAATCAGCATGGATATGTGCAGGGCAGGTCTTGTCTTACCAATTTTTCGAGGAGGTGATGAAGGTGATTGATGAGGGTGGGGCAGTGGATATTGTTTATGTGGATTTTAGGAAGGATTTTGACAAGATCCCTCATGGTAGTTTCATCCCGAAGATTAAGATTTATGGGATCCACGGTGACTTGTCCACATGGATTCAGAATTGGCTTGCCAACAGAAGGCAGAAAGTAAAGGTGGAAGGGTGTTTTGCTGGCTGGAGATCCGTGACTACTCTTGTCCTGCAGAGATCTGATCTGGGACGTCTGCTGCTTGTGATATGTATAAATGACATGGATGAAAACGTAGATGGGTGGGTTAGTAAGTTTGCCGATAGTGCAAAGATCAGTGGTTCGTGTAGAAAGTTTTCAAATGATATAGATCAGTTACAGATATGGGTGGAAAAATGGCAGATGGAGTGTAATCCAGAGAAGTGTGAGGTGCTGCACTTTGTGACATCAAATGTTAAGGAAAAGTATACAATTAATGGCAGGAACCTGAAAAATATTGTTGTACAGAGGGATCTTGGGGTTAAACTCCATTGTTCTCTGAAAGTGGCCAAGTAGGTAGATAGGGTAGTAAAGAAGGTGTATGGCATGGTTGCCTTTATTGGGTCAGGAAATTGACTACAAGAGTCAAGATGTTGCAGCTTTATAAGACCTTGGTTCGGCCACACTCAGAGTATTATGTTTAATTCTGGTCATCACATTACAGGAAGGATGTGGAGGCTTTGGAGAGGATACAGAAAGGTTTACCAGGATGCTGCCTGGAATAGAAGGTATGAGCTATAACGACAGGCTCGAAAATCTTGGGTTATTTTCTCTGGATCTATGCAGGCTGAGAGGAGACTTGATAGAAGTATATAAAATGAAGATGCATCGATAGGGTTGACAGTCTGTACCTTTTGACAGAATTGAAATATCTAAAACTAGGGGGCATGCATTTAAGGGGACAGGGAGAAAGTTCAAAGGAGAGGTGAGGGGCAAGTTATTTTATCCAGAGAGTGGTAAGAGTCTGGAATGTGCTGCTGGGGTGGTGGCGGAGGCATTGACAATTGGGGTGTTTAAGGGACCTTTCGATAAGCACATGAATACGAAAGGATTGGAGGGATATGGATGATAGACAGGCAGAAGGGATTAGTTTAATTTGGCATCATGTTCGGTACAACATCGTGGGCTGATGGGTCTGTTCTGTGGGCTATATAGAGTCATAGATTCATAGAGATGTACAGCATGGAAACAGACCCTTCGGTCCAACCCATCCATACTGACCAGATATCCCAACCCAATCTAGTCCTACCTGCCAGCACCCTGCCCATATCCCTCCAAACCCTTCCTATTCATATAGCCATCCAAACGCCTCTTAAATGTTGCAATTGTACCAGCCTCCACCACTTCCTCTGGCAGCTCATTCCATACACGTACCACCCTCTGCGTGAAAAAGTTGCCCCTTAGGTCTCTTTTATATCTTTCCCCTCTCACCCTAAACTTATGCCCTCTAGTTCTGGACTCCCCCGCCCCAGGGAAAAGACTTTGCCGATTTATCCTATCCATGCCCCTCATAATTTTGTAAACCTCTATAAGGTCATCCCTCAGCCTCCCGACGCTCCAGGGAAAACAGCCCCAGCCTGTTCAGCCTCTCCCTGTAGCTCAGATCCTACAACCCTGGCAACATCCTTGTAAATCTTTTCTGAACCCTTTCAAGTTTCACAACACCTTTCCGATAGGAAGGAGACCAGAATTACATGTAATATTCCAATAGTGGCCTAACCAATGTCCTGTACAGCTGCAACATGACCTCCCAACTCCTGTACTCAATACTCTGACCAATAAAGGAAAGCATACCAAATGCCTTCTTCTATTAGATGATAAAAAGTTTCATTTTAAGGTAAGAAGGATATGTAGGGACAGAGGTGGAATGAACTGCCATTGAGGCTGGGTGAAGTATGTGAGGGGTCAGATTTAGGGAACCTTTAAAAATTGTAGCAAGCATAGAACAGTACAGCACAGTCCAGGCCCTTCGGCCCTTAGTGTTGTATTTGTCTTCTATTCTACTCTAAGATCAAACTAACCCCCATACCTTTCATTGTACTAATTTCCATGTACCTATCCAAAAGTCACTTAAATGTCCCTAATGCATCTGACTCTACTGCCACTGCTGGCAGTGTATTCCACACGTCCACCACTCTCTGTGTAAAGAGTCGTGAGAGTGCTACTGGAAAAGTGCAGCATCCCAGGAACAGGAGGAACGACGTTTTGGGCATAAGCCTTTCATCAGGAATGAGGCATGTGAGCCGAAGGTGTGGAGAGAGAAATGGGACGGGGGTGGGGCTGGGGGGGGAAGAGTCGATTCTCCTCCTCTGATGCTGCCTGACCTGCTGTGCTTTTCCAGCACTACACTCTGATCTCCAGCACCTGCAGTCCTCACTTGCTCCTCTCTAAGTAAAGAACCTACCTTTGACATCTCCCCAAAACCTCCCTCCAATCACCTTAAAATTATGCCCCTTTGTGATAGCCATTTCCGCCCTGGGAAAACATCTCTGACTATTCATTCCATCTATTCCTCTTAACATCTTGTAGACATCTATCAAGTCACCTCTCCTCCTTTTTCGCTCCAATGAGAAAAGCCCTAGCTCCCTCAACCTTTCTTTATAAGACATGCCCTCCAGTCCAGGCGGCATCCTGCTAAATCTCCTCTGCACCCTCTCTAAAGCTTCTACATCATACCTATAATGGGGCAACCAGAACTGAACACAATACTCCAAGTGTGGTCTAACCAGGGCTTTATAGAGCTGCAAGCATTGGTTCTCGAGGATTTCTAGTTCAGAGCTGATGAGCTGGAGTCTGAGTTTCAAACACTGTGACACATCAGGGAGGGGAGAGTTACTTGGATGGCTCTTAAACTCAATCCCCCTGCTAATGAAAACCAACACACCACACACCTTCTCAACAACCCTATCAACTTGGGTGACAACTTTGAGGAATTTATGATATGGACCCCAAGATCCGTCTGTCCCTCCACACTGCCAAGCATTTTGCCTTTAACTCTGCAATCTGCATTCAAGTTTGACCTTCCAAAGTGAATCACTTCACATTTTTCCAGGTTGAATTCCATCTGCCACTTATCAGCCCAGCTCTACAACCTGCCAATGTCCTGTTCCAACAGACAACAGCCCTCCACATTATCCACAACTTCACTAATCTTTTGTGTCATTAGCAAACTTACTAACCCATCCTTTCACTTCCTCATCCAAGTCATTTATAAAAATCACAAAGAGCAAATGTCCTAGATCTGATCCCTGCAGAACATTAGTTACTGTGCTCTAGGCTGAATACTTTCCATCTACCACCACCCTCTGTCTTCTGTGGGTGAGCCAATTCTGTACCCAGATTTCCCTATATCCCATGCCTCCTTACTTTCTGAATCAAGGTGTTGCAGAACTGAGACAAGCCCTCTAACTAGGCCGCCTCTGCACCCATGGGTCTAGATTAGAGTGGTGCTGGAAAAGCACAACAGTTCAAGTAGCATCCAAGGAGCAGTAAAATCGACGTTTCGGGCAAAAGTCCTTCATCAGGAATGCAGTCATTGTTTTTACCTAGTTGATCTTAACCCTACTGTGAATCCTCTTGCAAGGATGCCTGCCTTGAAGAAGTTTTCCTCCTCTCAAAAGCTGTATTCCTGATGAAGGGCTTTTGCCCGAAACATCAATTTTACTGCTCCACGGATGCTGCCTGAACTGCTGTGCTTTTCCAGCACCTCGACTCTGGTTTCCAGCATCTGCAGTCATTGTTTTTATCCCTTTGCCTCTGCACCCATGTTTCCCACGTAGTTCATTGTGTCTTGCAAACTGCACTGCAAACCCTGCACTAGCAAATGAAATATAAAAGCCTACATAGAATTTCTGGGTCAGTTGATTTCTGTGTTTCTGTGATTTATGTTCAATAAAACACAAAGCATTCTCACTCAGGACAAATCCAAAGAACAAAGAACAGTGCAGCACAGGAATAGGTTCCTCAGCCCACAAACTGCACCGACACATGATACCTTTCTAACCTAAACAGGCTTTGCCTCTATGTAGTCCGTGTCCTTTTATTCCCTGCCTATTCATATATCATTCATTCTGAGAATGTTCTACTTCATCCAGAAATTTTCCATTTTCCTCATGGACTTTCAAATTTGGCATGTTTTTAGTAGATTTGCAAAGCCTCATGCATGACGCGAAAATGGTGTTTGGGATATTTTTTGTCCTTTGTTAAATGGTGAAAGCTGATCTCAGCCAGGGGGGCATTAGCTACTCATGTATCTGTCACAATGCCTCTTAAAATGCCATCACCAGGTAAATGATCAGTGCCTTACACATTAGCGTCAGAAGTGAAGGAATGAGTTGATTGTGGGATTTTAATGGAGCTATTTTGTCATCAGGCACCTGATCCAGTCCAACTAACTCCATCTATACTTTTCCACTGCCTTCAGAAAGCAACACTGGTTATATTCTCTTCTACCATCTTCCATTGGGCAGAAGATATAAAAGTTTGAGTACAAATGCAAACAGATTCAAGAACAGGTCCTTCCCCTTTGTTATCAGACTTTTGAATGGACCTTTCAAATGTAAATTCTGCTCTCTCTCTCTCTCTCTCTCTCTGCACCTTCTCTGTGGCTGCAACATTGCATCCTGCACTCTGTTCTGCTACCTTGATGCACTTTTGTATAGTTCAATCTGTTTGCATAGCACCCAAAACAACACTTTTCACTATATCCTGGTACATGTGACAACAGTAAATCAATGAATGAATCAATCAATTGCAAGGAAGCCAGGGATTCTATCAGTTGTCAAGGAACAGTATTACTCTTCAAACAGCTAAACTGAAATACCCTCACTGAGAAATACAGAGCTAAGCCAAGGAAGTTAGATTAGATTGACATCATGCATAGACTACAAGGTAAAGACTTGGAAAGAAAGATGGAATGGGAGAAATGACAAAAACTTAGTCCAACGTGACAATGTTCTGAAGGAATGAAACTCCATATTTATGAAATTAAACTTTTAGGGCTATAGAGGCTGTTTAACAGAAATTATTACTTATAATGTAGTTAAAAGTTCATTTACACCTGAATGCACCAGACTTGCGTTCTGCATTTTATCACAGAAAAACCATTAGATTATTGATTAATGATCGCAACGAATTTGACTATCAATTATAAGCTATCTACAGACTGAAGATAAATACAGAAAAGAAATTTACAGGTTACAAACTAAAAAAAAAGTAGAAGATTTTTAAAAATTAAATTGAGAATGATGTGAGCAAGCATTGGTTCCTTGACGAATTCTGGTTCAGAGCTGATAAGCTGGAGTCTGAGTTTCAAATACTGTGACACATCAGGGAGGTGACAGTTACCTGGATGTTGTGTTTCAGGAGGTAGTCACACCCTTGAAAGTCAGTCAGTGGTCAGGGACAAGAGGATGTGAGGGAGAGTGACCTAGAAGGTAGTGCCAAAGGAACAGTGATTACAGGGAGAATTAACAAACTGACCTTGGCACCATGGTACAGGGAAGAAAACAGAAACGTATTTGTAATATAGTTAGGAGACTGCACACTGTTGGCTATAGCCAGAATGAAGAGTGGTGTCTGGGATCAGGATATCTCATCTGGGATGCAGAGGAGTGGAAGAGGAAAGTTCTAGTTGTCATGATCTCTGTAGGTACCAATGATATAGATGGAAGGAGGTTCTATTGAGGGAATCTGAGCAGCTTGGGGCAAAATTAAAAACCAGAACCAAAACCTCTTACTACCTGAGTCACAAGTAAATTTGCACAGGGTTGACAAGATTAAAGAGATAAATGCATGGCTTAAGGATTCTTTGGGAGGAACAGGTTTGAACTCATGGGACATTGGCTGTAGTATTGGGGAAGGAGGGGGCTGTTCCAATGGGCTCCATGTAGCACCAGAGAATCGCATAACTTGAGCTGTGGATAGCGCCTCAAAGAAAATATATAGTAGGTGAGGGAAGTGGATTCCAGTTGCACAGAATCTATGGATAAAGCTAAATGGGGGAGAGATCACCAGAGTTTATTAAATTTTTCAGAACAAGTAATAGGTCAGAGACTATGGAAAAGGTCAGCAATCTAACTTCAGGCACAACAGACAATGATGAGGAATGGGAGGTAGTCAATGCAGGATTAAGGGTGTTGTACTCAAATACACACAGTATACAAGAGGTTGTAATGCAGACTGAAATTGGCAGGTACAATCTTGTGGGTAACACAAAGACTCTGGCTGTAAGGTGATCAGGACTTAGAACCAAACCACTCTCCCCACTGATCTATCACTATTATCCCGCCACCCACCCCCCCACCTATTGTCTTCCCCCCAGCCCCAGCCCCACCTCCTATTTATCTGTCAGCCCCCTTCTCCCTCCACATTGCTGATGAAGGGGGCTGACTCTCCTGCTCCTCAGATGCTCCCTGACCTGCTGTGCTTTTACAGCACCACACTTGACAATCTGAAGATGTGCGTGCTATAAAAGGGGCAGGCAGATGGGCAGAGGGAGAGGGGTACCTTGTTTGCAAGAAATGAAATGAAATTTTTAACATGCAATGATATGGAGATGGAAGGCGTAGAATCTGTTAGATTGAATTTGAGGAATTACAAAGGATAAAAACCCTGATGGCAATTAAATATAGGTCTCTAAGCAGTAGTCAGGATGTGGAGACCATAAATCAAGAGATAGAAAAGACATGTAGAAAGTTGCAATTACAATAATCAGGAGGACTCCAACAAGCAGGTGGACTGGGAAAATCAAATTGGCAGTGAATGCCAAGAAAAGGAATTTGTGGAATGTCTACCAGATGGTTTTTTTTGGAGCAGCTTGTGATAGAGCCCATTAGGGAACAGGCAGTTCTAGATTTGGTAATGTTTAATGAGGCAAACTCAATTAAGGAGCTTAAGGCAAAGGAATCCCGAGGGGACAGTGATCATAATATGATAGAATTCACCCTACAGTTTGAGAGAGAAAAGATGGAATCTAATTTAACTGGATGACATTCAGTAACGATAACTAAAAAGGCCTGAGGAAGGAACTAGCCAGAGTTGATTGGAAGGGGAGCCGAGCAAGGACGACAATGCAGTAACAATGACAGGAATTTCTGAGGTAATTCAGGAGGCACAACAAAAATCATTCCAAAGACAAACAAACATACGAAGAGCAGGATGAGACAATCATGGCTGACAAGGGAAGTCAAGGACAATATAAAAGAAAAAGAAAATGCTTACAATGTCGTGAAGATTATTGGGAAGCTTTTAAAAACTAGCAGAGGTTAACTGAAAAGCAATAATGGGGGAGAAGATGAAATATGACCTCAGTACATAACTCGTTGAAGTTTGCATCACATATAGACAGGCTGATTAAAAAGGCAGTTGGCATGGTTGCCTTCAGTGCGAGTCCTTTGAGTACAGGAGTTGGGAAGTCATGTTGTGATTGTATAGGACATTGGTGAGCCCGCTTCTGGAGTACTGTGTCCAGTTCTGGTCATCCAGTTATAGAAAGGGTATTATTAAGCTGCAAGGTTGAGAAGAGATTTACCAGGATGTTGCCAGGTTTGGAATGTTTGAGTTAAAAAGAAAGGCTTGATAGGCTGGGACTTTTTTCACTGGCATATAGGAGACCGAGAGGTGACCTTATAAAAGTTTATAAAATAATGAAGAGTATAGATAGAGTTAATGGTAGCTGTCTTTTGCCTAGGATGAGGTTTTTCAAGACCAGGAGGCACCTTTTTAAGGTGAGAGGAGAGAGATTTAAAACAAATAGGAAACTTATTTACAGTGGGTGGCTCACATGTGGAATGAATTTCCTGACAAAATGGTGAATGTGGGTACAATTATAATGTTTAAAAGGCATTTGGATAGGAAATATTTGGAGGGATGTGCAGAGATGTGCAGCATGGAAACAGACCCTTCGGTCCAACCTGTCCACGCCGACCAGATATCCCAACCCAATCTAGTCCCACCTGCCAGCACCCGCCCAAATCCCTCCAAACCCTTCCTATTCATATACCCATCCAAATGCCTCTTAAATTTTGCAATTGTACCAGCCTCCACCACTTCCTCTGGCAGCTCATTCAATACACGTACCACCCTCTGTGTGAAAATGTTGCCCCTTAGGTCTCTTTTATATCTTTCCCGTCTCACCCTAAACATATGCCCTCTAGTTCTGGACTACCCAACCCCAAGGAAAAGACTTTGCCGATTTATCCTATCCATGCCCCTCATAATTTTGTAAACCTCTGTAAGGTCATCCCTCAGCCTCCGAAGCTCCAGGGAAAACAGCCCCAGCCTGTTCAGCCTCTCTCCGTAGCTCAGATATTCCAACCCTGGCAACATCCTTGTAAATCTTTTCTGAACCCTTTCAACTTTCACAACATCTTTACGATAGGAAGGAGACCAAAATTGCATGCAATATTCCAACAGTGGCCTAACCAATGTCTTGTACAGCCGTAACATGACCTCCCAACTCCTGTACTCAATACTCTGACCAATAAAGGAAAGCATACCAAATGCTTTCTTCACTATCCTATCTACCTGTGACTCTACTTTCAAGGAGTTTTGAACCTGCACTCCAAGGTCTCTTTGTTCAGCAACACTCCCTAGGACCTTACCGTTAAGTGTCTAAGTCCTGCTAAGATTTGCTTTCCCAAAATGCAGCACTGCACATTTATCTGAATTACACTCCACCTGCCACTTCTCAGCCCATTGGCCCATCTGGTCCAGATCCTGTTGTAATCTGAGGTAACCCTCTTCATTGTCCACAACACCTCCAATTTTGGTGTCATTTGCAAACTTACTAACTGTACCTCTTATGCTCGCATCCAAATCATTTATGTAAATGACAAAAAGGTAGAGGCCTCCAGACAGAAAACTTCCCATCTACAACCACTCTCTGCCTTCTGCCAGCCAGCCAATTCTGAATCCAGATAGCTAAATCTCCCTGCATCCCATACTTTCTGACTTTATGAATGAGACTACCATGGGGAAACCAATCAAATGCCTTGCTGAAATCCATGTACACCACATCCACTGCTCGGCCTGTCTTGACATCTCCTCAAAGAACTCAATAAGATTTGTGAGGCATGATCTGCCCCTCACAAAGGAGAAAGTGAGGACTGCAGATGCTGGAGAGCAGAGTTGAAAGATGAGGTGCTGGAAAAACACAGCAGGCCAGGCAACATCAGAGGAGCAGGAGAATCGATGTTTCGGGCGTAAGCCCTTCTTCAAGAATCCCCTCACAAAGCCATGCTGACTGCCTTTAATCACACTATGCTTTGCCAAATAGTCATAAATCCTATCCCTCAGAATTCTTTCCAAAACTTTGCTGACCACAGACGTAAGACTGACTGGTCTGTAATTGCCAGGGATTTCCCTATTATCCTTCTTGAAAAGAGGAGTGAGGAGGCAAATATCCTTGCCAGCAGCATTGCAACCTCCTTTCTCGCTTCCCGGAGCAGCCCAGGATAAATCTGTTCTGGCCCTGGGGACTTATCAATCTTAATGTTTTCCAAAATTTCCAGCACATCAACTTCATCAATCTTGATCTGGTCAAGACTGTATCCTTGCTCCTCTAAATTTTCTTTGATAACAAGTTCCCTTTCCTTGGCGAAAGCCAAAGCAAAAAACTCACTTAGGGCTTCCTCTATCTGCTCATACTCCACGCATAGCTTCCCTCCGCTATCCCTGATCGACCCTACCTTCTCCTTGATCATTCTCTTATTCCTCACGTATGAGTAAAATGCCTTTGGGTTCTCCCTAATCCTTCTTGCCAAGCCTTTTTCATGTCCCCTCCAGGCACTCCTCAGTTCATTTCTGAGCTCCTTTCCACCAAGCCTGTAATCCGCTTAAGCTGTGCTAGATCCTTGCTTCCTCCACCTTACATAAACTGACTTCTTCCTTTTGACGAGAAGTTCCTCTGTTCTCATCATCCAATCTCTTTAATCTTATCCCTTCTTACCTGTCTCAGAGGAACAAATTTGTGCATCACTTGCAACAACTGCTCCTTAAATAGTCTCCACATGTCTGCTGTGCCCTTTCTGTGGAACAATTGCTCCCAGTCTATACTTCCCAACTCCTGTCTGCTAGTGTCATAATTTCATTTTCCCCAATTAAATATCTTCCCTCGGTAACTGCTCCTTTCCCTTTCCCAGGCTATGCTAAATGTGAGGCTGTTGTGATCCAAATCCAAAATGGCCTCTCCCCTCGTTGGCCTGTCCACATACTGAGTAAGGAAACCCTCCTGAACACACCTGACAAAATTGACTCCATCCAAACCATCTACACTTAGGAGGTTCCAGTCGATTCCTGAAGAAGGGCTTATGCCCGAAACGTCGAATCTCCTGCTCCTTGGATGCTGCCTGACCTGCTGCGCTTTTCCAGCAACACGTTTTCAGCTCTGATCTCCAGCATCTGCAGACCTCACTTTCTCCTCCAGTCGATATTGGGAAAGTTGAAATCACCCATAACAACAACCCTGCTACTTTTGCATTTTTCCAGAATCTGCCCGTCTATGAGATCTTCAATCTCTCTACTGCCATTAGGGGTCTGTAGAAAACCCCCAATGCGGTGGCTGTTCACTTGCTGTTCCTAACTTCCACCCATACTGACTCAGTAGACAAACCTTCCTCAACAACCTTCGTTTCTGTAGCTGTGATGCATTCTCTGAATAGCAATGCTGCACCCGCTCCTCTTTTTCCACCCTTCCTGTTCTTTTTAAATGTTCTAAACCCTGGAACATCAAGCAACCATTCCTGCCCCAGTGAAGCCCACGTCTCCATTATGGCCACAACATCGTAATCCCAAGTACTGATCCATGCTCTAAGTTCCTCACTCTTATTTCGGACACTCCTTGCATTAAAGCATACACACGTTAACCGATCCCTTTGTTTTATCGCGTGAGAAACCTTCCTTTTAAATTCAATATATCCTGTCACTGTCACGTCTGCACCTACCCCCTTCTCAGACATGTGGCTCTGAATCCCACCCCCCTGCCAAACTAGTTTAAACCCTCCCGAATCACACGAGCAAATCTCCCACCCAGGACATTTGTATCCCTCCAGTCCTTCATGTACAGGTCCCACCTTCCCCAGAACGTATCCCAATGGTCTAGTTATCTGAAGCCCTCCCTCCCGCACCAGCCTCGCAGCCACATGTTAAGCGGCATTTGTTGACTGTTCCTCATCTCACTATCTCGTGGCACCGGTAGCAAACCTGAGATCATTACTCTACTAGTCCTGCTCTTCAGCTTCCAACATAACTCTCTGGAGTCACTTTACAGATCCTCAATCCCTTCCCTGGCTATATCAATGGTGCCGTTATGTACCACGATTTCTGGCTGCTCATCTCCCCCTTCAGAATCTTGTAAACCCTGGACCCTGGTACCAGGGAGGCGACATACCTTCCAGGAGTCCCACTCCTGACTACAAAATCTCCTATCAGTCCGTCTGACTATTGAGTCCCCTACCACTAGCGCTTTTCTATTTCCACCCTTCTCACCCACTTAAAAACCTTCCCAGAAGTCCATCGTTCTTCCCTCGCACCTCTCGGCAAATGGTTGTGTACAATTGTGTAGTTTGTGCTGTCATGTAGCATCCTCAGTCCTGGAGGAATGCTGTCTCCTTTTCACTCTATCAGTTGCATATGGTAGAAATGACAAATAAAAAGCTACTCTACTCTACTTCTGCTTATAAAACAAGTGGCACTGGGTGGGCAGTGCAGAATCCTGGAATTGCTTGCTAGACAATGTGTCAGGTAGCTTTGGCTCCCTTAATAGTTCCTAGGCATTCCTGAAAATCTTCCAGGTATTTCATTAGAACTTCACTCGGGCAAACACTTTCTGATCAAAAATAGGAGATCCTATTGGATACAGGATCAAAGTGACATTGGCCACCTGCCTGGTAGAAGTGGCAGGCCAAAGAAGTATCCAATGGGAAAGGGGTTGGGAAACTTCTGGGATCTTCCCAATGCCAGAGCAGTTGCCCAAGTGCAGAGCCCAACATTTTCACTGAGATAGTCACCCAATGGCAGGCTTGGAAACTATTGGATCCAGAGTCTCACTATCCTTTGGGGATAAATGAAAAGCCACTGTCACAGTTGACACCAACGATCCAGAGGAATTTTCACTCCACTCCAGCTGTTGCTGCAATTTCCAATGTGATCACCAAGTTGCTATTCCGAATTTGGAAATTGACAAAGTAAAATAACTAACGCATCTGAGACAGGACCTTCCAAACCCTCAACCATTTCCAATTAGAAAGACAAGGGTAGCAGATACATAGAAACCATGTGTTCTTCTCCAAGGCACTTACTATCCCGACTTGAAAATACATGACTTTTTTTTCAGTGTCACTTGGTCAAAATTCTGTACATCTCCCTCATGCCATTATGGATCTACTTACAGCACAGAGACGGCAATGGTTCAGCAAGCCAAATGGCCACCACCTTCTCAAGGACAACTAGGGACAGGGAATAAATGTCACAGACATGTCCCACAAGTGAATTTTAAAAATTCACAAAAATCTTGTGATCCTCCAAAGGTGACAAATTTATAATTCTGTTAAAACACACTTCATAATTCTCCAGCAGGTGTAAGTGCTGTACACATGTAATTGAATGGTGAATTTTTGTCTGCCTCTTCTTTTCAAAGCTTAAATATTTCCTGAAATTGAAAAGTGCAACAAAATACGCAGTTAACTCAACCTGCTGTTTACATTCAGAGGAAACCTGTCACATTTCAAATGTTTCAACAGTAGACAAATGCCCAAGCTGTTGCTTCACTAAACAGCTCTTGTAGGATGCAGCACAGTATTGCTTCATACACCTGCAGGAACTCGATAAAGTTCAAGGAAACAGAGACCAAGTGAAGACAGCTGATATCCCATTGGATTGAATCCTTCCTTCTGAGATTTTTCTCTGCATTTGGCACAAATATGAAGACACAGCCAATGTTAATAATACCAGTCATCGGCAATGCCTATAGCTGAAATCTTTTAGCAGTTAACCCCTGTGATGCTCAAATTGACATTGCAATTTCCAAGTCTCATTGTCACAAAAGTTGCTCTCCTCAAATAGAGATTTTTATTTTTAAGAAACTTGATTCTAAGGTGGAAGACTTGTGTTGTTACTTTGTTGGAAAGCATACAAATAATCTCAGTGAACATTGGACATGTCCCCATTCACTGCCCTTCTTTGGTAGGTGAGGGATTATCCATACATGCATACCCCAGTTAACTGGTCCCTTGCATTTCGGTTATACATTATGGCATTAGCAATCTTTCATTATGAGAAGAGAAATGGAAGAGTCAGTGAAGAGAATGAAGAAAAAGATGCCAATGTAGACACTTTGAGACAGACCATTTCTGGAAGCTATCCTTCCCCATGCTCCCTCGAAAAATGGTAGTTTCTAAAGGAGCCTCAGAAAGAGATAGAGAGACAGCACTGAATAATGTAACCCGCCAATATTCTGGTAGAAACAGTGTGTTAGATTATCAGAGTAACAAACCTAGCTCGGTCAAATTAATAAAATCCCAATCATCTTCAGCAGTGCTTCTCTCAGAGAATTCCCACTGGAGTAATCAGTCACCTCTACTCCTATTTTCAGCGTAAACTAAATCAAACAGCAAACCTAGATCAATTCAAGAGACAGAACTGCAAAGAAATACTTAAAAGAATGACATTTGATAATCCTCCCTGTCATCTTAGCAGAGAAATGAGGAGACCCAGATGCATTTTCCTCTTGACAAGTCAGTCTATCCTCACATTAACAACACTGCAAAGAACTGAGATCATATTGTCTCATCCTGAATACATCCTGAACTAACAGAAACCAGGATTACTATCGAGATTCTTGATAAGACCTTCCTTATCTTTCACAAATATCAGCAGGGCCCAATAAACTATTGATTAGATTAGATTCCCGACAGTGTAGAAACAGCAATAACACCAACCCTCCTAAGAGCAACCCACCCAGTCCCATTTCCCTCTGACTAATGCACCTAACACTATGGGCAATTTAGCATGGCCAATTCACCTAACCTGCACATCTTTGGAATGTGGGAGGAAACCGGAGCACCCAGAGAAAACCCACGCAGACACAGGGAGAATGTGCAAACTCCACACAGACTATTGATATATTAACTCACATCAACCACAAACTAAGCATAATGTGACAGTCATGTAGACCAATGCAAACCCCTTTGGAATATCTGTTGTAACCTTTTAATTCATATCCTGGACATATTTATTATTTACCCTGTACCCTACCTATTTTACACAATGAACATTGTACAATATCTAAAGTACGCACTGACATTATACACCCTGTGCAATACTTATAAGACAGGCTGTTATTCACACTTTTCACAGTATCTATCAAACACACAGTCATTATTACCCAGTGCAACATCTATTATAAATACTTCCTAACTCCCTGTGAAATATGTTATATTTCCTGTTATTAACAGAATATGTTTTACATACTCTGCCATTTGCACCATGACAATATCCTACACTGTTATTTAAGTAAATAGGGTCTATACAAACACAATTAACAAACTGCCTCACACATCTTGTTCCGAGCAATCTGAACAATATCTGTTATACATATTGTCATTAACAACCTGTGCAATGTCTGTTGTAAACATTATACTCTGCACAATATGTATTGCACATTGCCATTATGCACCGTTATTGACTTTGTACATTGTCTATTCTACACCCTATAATTAACACTCTGTATAGTATCAAATGACACATGGCTTCAAAGTCACCCTCTGGAATATCTATTGAAAACACTGCTATTAAAACCCCACACAACAGCATTTGTCTACATCATATTTACATACAGTACATCTATTATACATGCTGACATTAACACTTTGTACAGTATCTATTGGACACTTTGGCATTAAGTCAGTACAAATGCTAGTATGGTCATTGTCATTCACACACTAAGTATTTATCATATGCCATGACATTAACACATTGTACAGTATTCATTGCACATAGTAGTACGGTTTTCATTATACACCCTGCCATGAACACCCTGTACAACACCTAGTGTTACATCACATAAACACACTTTATAAGTGTAAAACACTGTCATTTACAAAAATTCCTGTATCTATTATGCAGCTTGACATTCATATCATGTCAGAGAAAATTAGGTTTGCAGGTGCTGGGGATGAGAGTTGAGAGTGTGGAGCTGGAAAAGCGCAGCAGGTCAGGCAGTATCCGAGGAGCAGGAAGAGCTCCTGCCCGAAACGTTGACTCTCCTGTTCCTCGGATGCTGCGTGACCTTCTGTGCTTTTCCAGCACCACACTCTCAATTCATATCATGTCAGTAATTCCATCTAGTATCTATTATCCTTACTTCCATTAGTTCTGTCCCATATCTACAGGTTGTTCTGCTATAACGTCTCAGTTGTCTTTCCCTGCAACCTCGTGCTATAGAACATCACACTGTAAAAGATCGCTAATAGAAAATCACTATACACATTCATCAAAAAGTTTGCATTATCCAAACAACATTCACAATTTGTCAATTATAGCCAATTTGCGCTGTCGAAATGTGCATTAAAGCAGAATGACCAATATTATAATATCGCCATTAACTCTGTTTAGTATTGTGTACACAAATGGTCATTAAACTTTCCAGTATGTGTTTACTGCCATTCACTCTGTCCGGGATCAATTACAGGTCGTGCTGCTTTTACGCACATTTTGTTAATGTGAATTCACTATAATGCGATTAATAAATTAGGGTCACTGTTTCTAAACCCTAAACTATTACAGCATGTATTGGTTATAACACGATTCTCGCCCCATTTGTTTAAATGATGCTGTAATTACATGATTTTCTTATAACAAAGGATTGCACAAGACCAGAAGTACCGCGTTAGAACTTAGAACAATACAGCACAGAACAGGCCCTTCGGCCCACGATGTTGTGCCGAACATTTGTCCTAGCTTAAGCAACTATCCATGTACCTATCCAATTGCCGCTTAAAGATCACCAATGATTCTGACTCTGCCACTCCACCAGGCAGCGCATTCCATGCCCCCACCACTCTCTGGGTAAAGAACCTACCCCTCACATTCCCCCCTATACCTTCCACCCTTCACCTTAAAGTTATGTTCCCTTGTAAAACTCTGTTGTACCCAGGGAAAAAGTCTCTGACTGTCTACTCTATCTATTCCCCTGATCATCGTATAAACTTCTATCAAGTCACCCCTCATCCTTCTCCGTTCCAATGAGAAAAGGCCTAGCACTCTCAACCTATCCTCGTATGACCTATTCTCCATTCCAGGCAACATCCTGGTAAATCTTCTCTGCACTCTCTCCAAAGCTTCTACATCTTTCCTAAAGTGAGGCGACCAGAACTGCACACAGTACTCCAAATGTGGCCTTACCAAGGTCCTATACAGCTGCAACATCACCTCACGACTCTTGAATTCAATCCCTCTGCTAATGAACGCTAATGCACCATAGGCTTGCTTACAAGCTCTATCCACCTGAGTGGCAAATTTCAAAGAGGTATGAACAAAGACCCCAAGATCCCTCTGCTCCTCCACCTTACTAAGAACCCTACTGTTAACCTTGTATTCCACATTCTTATTTGTCCTTTCAAAATGGACAACCTCACACTTGACAGGGTTGAACTCCATCTGCCACTCCTCAGCCCAGCTCTGCATCATATCTAAGTCCCTTTCCAGCCGACAACAGCCCTCCTCACTATCCACAACTCCACCAATCTTCGTATTGTCTGCAAATTTACTGACCACCTTTCGACTCCCTCTTCCAAGACATTAATAAAAATCACAAACAGCAGAGAACCCAGAACTGATCCCTGCAGAACTCCACTTGTAAATGGGCTCCAGGCTGAATATTTACCATCTACCACCACTTTCTGACTTCGACCGGTTAGCCAGTTCTCTATCCAACTGGCCAAAGTTCCCTCTATCCCATGCCTCCTGACTTCCCGCATAAGCCTACCATGGGGAAGCTTATCAAATGCCTTACTAAAATCTATGTACACTACATCCACTGCTCTACCCTCATCCACATGCTTGGTCACCTCCTCAAAGAATTCAATAAGACTTGTAAGGCAAGATCTACCCCTCACAAATCCCTGCTGGCTGTCCCTAATCAAGCAGTGTCTTTCCAGATACTCATAAATCCTATCCCTCAGTACCCTTTCCATTACTTTGCCTACCACCAAAGTAAGACTAACTGTCCTGTAATATCCGGGGTTATCCCTATTCCCTTTTTTGAACAAGGGCACAACATTTTCCACTCTCCAGTCCCCTGGTACCACCCCTGTTGACAGTGAAGACGAAAAGATCATTGCCAACGGCTCTGCAATTTCCTCTCTTGCTTCCCACATAATCCTAGGATATATCCCGTCAGGCCCGGGAGACTTGTCTATCCTCAAGTTTTTCAAAATGCCCAACACATCTTCCTTCCTAACAAGTATCTCCTCTAGCTTACCAGTCCGTTTCATACTCTCCTCTTCAACAATACGGTCCCTCTCATTTGTAAATACTGAAGAAAAGCACTCATTCAAGACCTCTCCTATCTCTTCCGACTCAATACACAGTCTCTCACTACTGTCCTTGATCAGACCTACCCTCGTGCTCGTCATTCTCATGTTTCTCACATACGCATAAAAGGCCTTGGGGTTACCCTTGATCCTACCCGCCAAAGATTTTTCATGCCCTCTCTTAGCTTTTCTAATCCCTTTCTTCAGCTCCCTCCTGGCTATCCTGTATCCCTCCAACGCTCTGTCTGAACCTTGTTTCCTCAACCTTATGTAAGTATTCTTCTTCCTCTTATAACAGAACTGACTGTACACTCACTTTCATTATCTCTGGTCACCTCATATTACACCCTTCTGCATCCCACAGTCAACTCTGTCCAGTATCCATTAAACACCATGTTCTTTTTGCTATCCAGTTTGTCATTAACACGTCTTGTCAAGCATCTACTAGAAGTGTATCAATTGACTCACTCCAATAGCTATTGTACACCTTGCCATTATATTTATCCACCATTTATTAGACACCTTGCCAATTTCTAGGTGCATTGTCTATGAGACCCTCTACAATTAACACTACTCAGTATCTATTAAACACAATCGCATGAACTCTGTCCAGTATTGATTATACATGCTGCTATTAATCCTATCCAGCATCTATTATACACATTACTATTATTTCTGTCCAGTGTTTATTACACAAACTGCCATTCACTCTGTACTGTACTGTATCATACACACTTCCATTATCTCTGGCCACTATCTATTCGGCACCCTGCTATTAATCCTTTCCAGTAACTGGAATCATTGAGTCATACAGCATATAAACAGGTCTTTTGGCCCAACTTATCCATGCTAACCAGGTTTCCTAAATTGAATTAGTTCCATTTGCTTGTGTTCGGCCCATTTACCTCTCAGCCTTTCTTATCAATGCAACTGTCCTAATGTCTTTCAAATGTTGTAGGTGCTTCTACCATTTCCTCTGGCAACTCATTCCATAAACGCAGCATACTCTGCATGAAAAGGTTCCCCTCAGATCCATTATAAATCTTTCCCTTCTCACCATAAATCTATGCTCTCTACTCTGGGAAGCAGACCTCAGCTATTCACATTATCTAAGCCCCTCATGATTTTATAAACCTCTTTAAGGTCACTCCTCAGCTCCTACACTCCAGGGAAGTCCCAGCCTATCCAGCCTCTCCTTCCAGCCTCGGTAACATCATTTTAAATCTTTTTTGCACCCTTTCCAGTTTAATAGCATCTTTCCTATAGCAGGGTAACCAAAATTGTATGCAGTACGTCAGATGTAATTTTACCAATGTCTTGTAAAGCTGTAACATAACATCTCAACATCTGTACTCAATGCTTCGACTGTTTGAGCTAAGCGTTGCTTACCATAAAGCCAATTTTCTATCAGACACATTGCCATTGACTCTGTATAATATCTACTCTATACATTACTTTTGTCTCTTCAGTATCTATTGTACATTGTCATTAACACCGTCCAGTATCTGTTATAGATGCTGCCATTAACTCCATCGAGTAGTTATTAGATACATTACCTTTGACTCTACGATATACATTGTCAATACCTCTGTCCAGTACTGATTATACACACTGCTATTAACCCTATCCAGTATCTATTACACACCACATAGCCAATTAATCTATTACAGACACTGCTGTTAAAAATATTCAGTTTTGATTATACACACTACCTTTATCTCTATCATGATGTTCGATGCATAATGTCATTAAAGCTAGGATTTATTATTCGTTCTGCCATTAATTCCATCTAAAATAGATAGACACACTGCCACTGATTGTGTGCAGCATTTACTGTGGAAACAGCCATTACCTATGTCCAGTATCTATTATACACACAATCATTAACTCTGTCCAGTGTTTACTGAACACCCTGCCATTATCTTTGTCCATTATGGTACATACTGCCATTCAATCTATCCAATATCTATTCAACAAAATACCACAAACTTTGTCCAGTATCAGTTATTGCAGCCTGCCATTAACTCTGTTCAGCATCTATTCAACACACTGCCATTAACACAGTTCAGTATTGATTAAACACACTGCCATTAATTCTGTCCAATATTTATTATACTCACAGCCACTACTCTGTCCAGCAGCAATTATAGACACTGCCATTATGTCTGTCCATTATCTATTTTACATTCTGCCATTAATTCTAACCAGTATCTATCGTAGACCATGTAATTATCACTGTCCAGCATCAATTATAGACCCTGCCAATATCTCTCTCTACTTTTTTTTGTTTACCCCCACACTACCGCTAAATAGCGGTAGTGCTTATTTCTCCCCAGCATCCATGTTGTGTGCATGTATCGCACCACGATGTAATATTCATCCTGCCATTAACTCTGTCCAGAATCTATTACATACATTGCCACTATTTCTGTCCAGTCTTTACTATACAAACTATAATTTATTCTGAGCAGCATTGATCATATATACTTCCATTATCTCTGGGCATCATCTCTTATGAATCCTGTCATTATCCCTGTCCACTATCTGTTAAGCACTGTCTCATTATTGCTGTTCAATATCTATTATACACACTGTCATTAACTCTATCCAGATTTGATTAGACACCCCACTATTAACTCTATCCAGTGTATATTGCACATACCACAGTTAACTCTGATCAGTATCTATTATAGACTGCATCACTATTGTGGTCCCGTCTCCATTACACAAGACAGAATTAATAGCAGAGTGTGTATATTTCACACATTGCCATTAACTCTGACCAGTATCTATGATAGTCCATACCATTATTGTGGTCTAGTCTCTACTATACATTCTGCTATTAACTCTTCCCAGCATCAATTACACAAACTGTCATTAATTCTGTACAAAGTCTACTCTATATGCTGCCATTCACCCTGTTCAGCATCAATTACACACGTTTTCTCTGGCCACCATCTATTATGCATCCTGCATCAACTCCATCTGGTAATTATGATACATAATGTCATTCACGCTGTCCATTATCTATTATACATTCTGCCATTAACACTGTCTTGTCTCTGCTATTTACTTGCTATTTACTCTGTCCCATGTAAATTTTACACACCACTATTAATTCTGGCTGGTATCTACTATACACTCTTTCAATAATGCTCTCTAGTATTGATTATACATACTGCCACCAATTCTGTGCAGTGTTTACAATACACACCGCACAAATTCTGTCCAGCGTCTATTATGCTGCCAACATCTCTATCCACTATCTATGATACATCCTGCCATTAACATTGTCAAGTATCTTTCAACACAGCAATTAATTCTGTCTAGTATTTATTAGACACACTGCTCTTAACTCTGTCCAGCATTTCGTTTACATCTCGCCATTAACTCTGTCCAGTATCTATTATATACACTGCCATTAACTCTATCCACCATTCATTGTACACCCTGCTATTCACACAGATGAGTACTAATTATACATATTGCCATTTACTTGTCCAAAGTGTACAATACATATTGTAGCAACTCTGTCCATGCATATAGAGACTGCCATTATGTATGTCCAGTCTCTGTTATAGATTCAGCCATTAATTCTGTACAGCATCAATTATACACCCTGCGATGTCTCTGCCCACTGTCTATAATACATCCAGCCATTAAATCCGTCCACAATCTATTACACACACTGCCATCAAGTGCGTTCAGTCTCTGTTGGACATACTGCCACTGACTCTGTACAGCAGCTATTAGACACATTGCCATTAGCTCTGTTTGGACACCTTGCCATTATCTCTGTCCACAATCTATGGCACACCCTGCCATTCACTCTATCCAGTATCTATTCAGCAAAATGAACTCTGTCCAGTATTAATTATTACAGTCTGCCATTAACACTGTTCAGCATCTATTCAACATACTGCCATTAAGACAATCCAGTTTTGATTATACACACTGCCATTAGCGCTGTCCATACATCTTACCATTGATTCTAACCAGTATTTACTATAGATCATATCATTGTCACAGTCCAGTATATATTGTAATGCTTCTATTACCTTTGCCCAGTGTCCATTAAACACCCTGCCATTAACTCTTTCCAGTAAGTTATAAACACAGCCATTATGTCTGCCCAATATTTATTATATACATTGCCATTATCTATATTCTCTATCTATTAGATACCTTGCCTTTGAATAAGTTTAATATCTATTAGACACACTGCCATTAATTCTATCCAGCTATTATACACCCTACGATTAACAGTCCAGTATTGATGATGTTCACTGCCATTAATTCTGTGTAGTATCGATTAAACATCCTACCATTAACTCAATAATTTTTAGGGACCATATCATTATTGTGGTCCAGTATCTATTGTACTAGAGTTAATCTGTTATTAACTCTATCCAGCATTTATTACACACATGCCATTATTGCTATCCAGGATCTATGATACACCTACATGCCATTATTGCCATCTAGGATCTAAGATACTCTTGCCAAAACTCTTTATACGACCCTGATGAAGGAGCAAAGCTCCAAAAGTTTGTACTTCCAAATAAACCTGTTGGACTGTAACCTAATGCCACGTAATTTTTAACAGTATATATTGTACATTGCCAGTGATGCACGGTGGTTAGCACTGCTGCCTCACAGCGCCAGGGACCCAGATTCAATTCACCCTTGGGTGATTGCCTGTGTGGAGTCTAAATATTCTCATCATGCCGGTATAGGTTTTCTCCCATATTGTCCTGGGAAGTAACAAGCCAGGTGGATTAGCCATTGGAAATGCAAGGTTACAGGGAAAGAGTGGTTTTGGGTGGGGTGTGTTCTTCAGTCGGTGTAAACTCAATGGGCTGAATGGCCTGTTTTCACACTGTAAGAATTCTATGATTAATTATGTCCCGTATTTCTTCTACACATAGTCATTAACTCTGACCAGTGTTTATGAGACACCCTGTCATTATGTCTGCCCACCACATTGTCTTCCATTAACTCTGGATCAGTGGTGCTGGAAGAGCACAGCAGTTACTTTAGGGAAGTAAAGAGCAGAGCACTTTAGGGAACATCTCCGAGACACCTGCACCAATCAACCACACCACCCCGTGGCCCAATATTTCAACTCTCCCTCCCACTCTGCTGAGGACATGGAGGTCCAGGGCCTCCTTCACCGCTACTCCCTCACCACCAGACGCCTGGAGGAAGAACGCCTCATCTTCCACCTCAGAATACTTCAACCCCACGGCATCAATGTGGACTTCAACAGCTTCCTCATTTCCCCTTCCCCCACCTCACCCGAGTTCCAAACTTCCAGCTCAGCACTGTCCCCATGACTTGTCCGACCTGCCTAGCTCCTTTTCCACCTATCCACTCCACCCTCTCCTCCCTGACCTATCACCTTCATCCCCTCCCCCACTCACCCATTGTACTCTTAGCTACTCTCTCCACATGCCCACCCTCCCCTAGTTTATCTCTCCATGCTTCAGGCTCACTGCCTTTATTCCTGATGAAGGGCTTTTGCCCGAAACGTCGATTTCGCTGCTTGTTGGATGCTGCCTGAACTGCTGTGCTCTTCCAGCACCACTGATCCAGAATCTGGTTTCCAGCATCTGCAGTTATTGTTTTTACCCCTTCCATTAACTCTGTCCAGTATCTATTAAATACAATGCCATGAATTCTGGCCAGAATCTATTAAAGGAACTGCCATTAACACTGTTCTAGCATCTATTATTTACACTGCCATTAACTCTGTTCAATACTGATTACAGACACTGTATCAATCCTGTCCAGTATCCATAATACACACTGTCAGCATCTCTGTAAAGTTCCTATTACACACCACTTCATTATCTCTGTTCAGTATCTCTTGTGCACATTGCCATTAACTCTGTCCAGTATCCATTATACACAGTGCTATTAACTCTGTCCAGTATCTTACTCTGTCCAGTATCTGTTATACACACTGCCACTCTAGTCAGCATCAATTATACACCCTGGTATATCTCTATCCACTAACTATTATACATCCTGTCATTAACTCTGTTTAGAGTTAATCCACACCAATATTGCTGTTTAGTATCTATTATACTCACTGCTATTAACGCCATTCAGTTTCAACAATACACACTGCATTAACTCTGTCCAGTACTTACTGTATAGACTGGCATTATCTCTGTCCAGTTAATATTATGTACACCATCACGAACTGACCAGCAACTACTCTGTCTCATACTTATTATACACACAGCAATTAGCATTTTCCAGTATCAATATATATGCGCTGTTATTAAGTCTGACCAGCATTTAACTCTTTTTCCCAGAGTGGAAATGTCAATTATAGAGGGCAAATTAAGGTGAGAGGGGAAAAATTTAAAGGAGAAGTGCAAGACGAGTTTTTACATGGAGGGTGGTATGTGCCTGGAACATGTTACCAGCTGAGGTGGTAGAAGCAGATATGATAGCAACATTTAAGAGGCATTTAGACAGATACACAGACAGGCAAGGAATACAGACCATATGCAGGAAGATGGGATTAAGTTAGAATAGTATCATGGTTAGTGCAAACACAGTGAGCCAAAGGGACTGCTTCTGTCTTAACAGTTCTGTGTTCTCCCTAGTAATCTTTTCACATGACATCCACCTCACACAGTAGCCAACTCACTCAGTCGTCTACCAGCCCAGCAACTTCCATCTTCTGTAATCTCTGCCCCCAACAGTCTCTGTTCTATGTTCAGGATCGCTGACCATAATTCCTATTGCTCCCCTTGGAATAAAACTCCATGCACTCCTAACCCTGCAAGTAGACATTGTGGAGCCAAGCATTGCACCAGCTATGCACTCTTAACCCAGGAGTGAAAATTCACATCTAGATATCAGTTTGCCAAGGTTCCAAATGCTTTATAAACAACTTTATCAAGTTGTCTTTCTTTACATTTTTACACCTAACTGTTTAAATGATGTTGAATGGCTTTAGACCCAAGTCCTCACTCTAACTACCTTCCAATTCTGCTCATTCCCCACCAAAACAGTTAACTTCACTTCTCCATCTGAAACACATCTTCCAAGTTCTCCACTCTGCCCACTCACTTCTCATTGCTTACTAGATTTCTGACCCAAGTCCAGATGATTAATATGATTTAACAAAAGGCCTTGATTTGATGATCAAACTCTGAAGGATGTTACAGGAAACTATGTTGTGGTCTGAAAGTCATCTTGTCATCACTCCTCTCTTCAGCCAGTCTCTCTGCCAGTTTTGCATCCAAGCTGTCCTTTAACCCCATGTGTATTTATTTTTGCTGACAAGTCTAATATCTGTTATTTTACCAAATGCCTTGGAAAGTCCATACATACATACTACCAGTTTATCATATTTACACGTCTCCTATTTTTATCCCACACCCTTGTGAAAACTCAACCATACTAGTCATAGAAGAAATCCTGCTCCCTCATTAAGCTGCATTTTGGCTTCTATGCCCATTTAACATGGCTCTAATGTATAATGCCCATGAGTTTCCAGATGAATCCATGGCATTTTTGTGATTGGAAGCCTGTGACTATTGTTATGTCACAGGGATCACTGCTGGGACACTTGTTGTTCATTATTTACATTAACAACTTGGATGTGATTGCATAAGGTAAAATTAGTAAGTCCGCAGATGTCACTGTTATGGTTAATGAGGAGAATGGTCTCAGGCTACAGTCTGATACTGATCAGCTGAGAAACAAGACAGAGCAATGTCAGATCAAATTTAATCTTGATGAGTGTGATGGTGATGTATTTTTGGAGGTCCAATACGGGAGAGATATACAAAATGAATGGTAGGTTCCAAGGAACTACTGAGGAACAAAGGGATCTTTGTGTACAAGTCCATACATCCTGAAGGTGGCATAAATGTAGAAAGGATGGCGAGAAAAGCATACAGGATGTTCGCCCTTATTAGCCAAAGCGTAGAAATATTTGTTGCAACTTTGGTTATGCTGCAGATGGAACACTGCATGCAATTCTGGGCCAAATTATCAGGAAGATGAAATTGTGCTGGAGAGAATGCAGAGAGGATTAACCAGGATGTTGCCTCAGATGGAAAATCTCATTAGTGAGGAGAGACTGGATAGGTTGGGTTTGTATGCCCTGGAGCAGAGGAGGCTGAAGTGGAAGCTGATTGAGGTAAAATTATAAAAGGTATAGGCAGGGTAGATTGGGAGAATCTTGTAGCCTGTGGCAGACATGTCTAACATCAGAGAGCATAAGTTTAAGGTGAAGAGTAAATGTGTTAGGGGCATCTGAGGAAATTGCTTTCATCCAGAGGGTGGAAGAAATATGGAATGAGCTGTCTGAGGGGGTCATAAAGGCAGATACTCACGCAACATTTATGAAGCACCAGGGCATAGTAGACCATGGAGCAAGTTCAGGTAAGGAGATTAGCTTAGTTTGGTGTTTGTTTGTTGGCATAGACATACTGAGTTGAAGACCCTCTTTCTATGCGTCTTGACCCTATGACTCTATGAATCTGTCACTTTCTGGGTAAAAATACAGTTCACCCCAAATAAGCTCACCTCAAATCCAAGTAACTGCACCATGCCTCATGGCTGCCAGAACTGAGGCTGTGCAAACAAACCCTAATGAGCATTCCAACACCACACAAACAGAGAAAAATATCAACGTGTTGAATAGAATTATTTTCTTTAAAGATGTGAGCTTTTGACAATGTTTTTACCTTGCAGCTGAAATTTCAAGGAAATGAATTCTGAAAGGTTTGGATACTCAAGGATTAAATGTGTTCCTGAAGGTTTTGTTTTAATTCTTTTCACCAAAGCAGCTAATGATCTCTGATTATACAATCATTCTGGTATAGCTGTGAGTCTGCTGAGATTTTTCAGGCTCAGTACCCAAGCACAAACCCTGGAAAGATTCAATTTAACTGAGCAGCAGACTAATCCCTTCAGCAGTTGCCCTCACCATGAAGTATAAAATTGGTAAGTCTTAAATCGCTGACACGGAGGTGTGGTGAAAAAAAACCTTACAGCACATTGTTAAAAATCACACAATACCAGGTTATAGTCCAACAGCTTTCATTGGAAGCATGAGTTTTCAGAGCACTGCTCCTTCATCAGGTGGTTGTGGAGTACATGATTATAAGACATAGAATTTATAACAAAAGTTTACAGTGTGATGTAACTGAAATTATACATTGAAAAATACCTTGATTGTTTGTTAAGTCTCTCATCTGTTCGAATGACCATGTTAGTTTCACTTCTTTCATAAGTAAATTACAAAGCATTTTTTAAAAAGTTACATTCTCAAGTGAACTTTAACAATTGATGTCTGTCAGCCCAGATAACGTATTTAAGGTGTTAGCCCCCTGTGTGCTGATATCTGTGCCATAATATTTAGACTGATTCTAATCTAAAAAATGAATTTACAGAATCTTACATGGATTCATGCAGTTTTTGAGCAAACTATATTGTAACTCTGCAAGTACAAATTCACTCCACAAACTTATATGTGTACGTGTGCATGTGTGTGTGTGTGTCTGAGGATAGATGTGCCTGTTTATCTGTGTACGTGTGCGCATGTATCTATGTGGGGATTGGGTAGCCCTGTTGGCCGGATAGCTGGTTTGCAATGTAAAGTGACGTCAACAGTGTGGACTCAATTTCTGCACAAGCTGGGGTTACCATGAAGAACGGTTCTTTTCCAGTTCTTCCCTCACTTGAGGCATGGTGATACTCGGGTTAAACAACCACTAGTTGTCTCTCTTTAATGAATGAGCAACTTGATGGTCCTCTGGGGCTATGGTGACTTTGTGTGTGTGTGTGTGGTGAAGCAACAGAAACCCTTAGAAAATGGTAGCATTTAAAGCAAAAATAGTAGAGGATATATATAAGACTCTACAACAAATGATTCCAATCCCCTGTTCTTGAGCTATTACATGAGAAAAAATACATTTTCATTGAGTGAGATGATTGCCCAGAAGAACAAAATGAAAGATTAGACATTTAAACACAATGAGATATGCGAAACAAACAGAGAATGGTAGTGAAACACATAGCAGAATTGGCAGCATCTGTGGAGAAAGAAACTGAATTATATTTTTGAGGCTGATATAACTCTTCAGAACAGTCTGACTGCACATTTCAGAAAGTTAAAAACTGGATCTGAAAAGTATTAGTACAAAGGAGGAAAATTGTTCAATTCTAATGGATGTGGCACTGACAATTTACGGCAGACTTTTCTGCTTCAAATGCAAAAATTTACATTCTTTTAAGAAGTCTTTTTTCATTTCGAGTCACTGTTCAAATTATTCATATCCAGTTCTAAAATCTAAAGTGAACCAACACAATCAAGCAGCATTTTACATTATAATTATTTTTTAAAATTTTTAACAAATATTTATTGACATATTTATGGGTAATGTCATGCAGTCTATCACCAAAAATAAATAATGTAATCAGTGTTTGTGCTACATCAGAATAACAAACAATGCATAATTGCACAAAATCACTTTTAAAATTTAATCGTGGACAATGCTGGCTGTCCAGTATTTACTGCTCATCCCACCTGCCCTTAAACCAAGTGGTTTACTAAGCCATTTCAGAGGTCTGTTGAGAATCAACCACATTGCTTTGGATCACAAGTAGGCCAGACCAGGTGGGGATAGCAGATGTCCTTGCCTGAAGGACATCAGTGAGCTAGGTAGGTTTTTCTAACTATCGGCAATGGTTTCATGGTCATCAGTAGATTGTTTTCATTGAATTAATGTGGCAGGGTTTGAACCCAGGTCCCCAGAAAATTAGTTGAGTTTCTGCATTAATAGTAAGATGATAATACAACTAAGTCATCATCTTCCCTTATGTAAGCAGAATTCCAGCAGCTTTGAAGGCCTTAGCTGGAATACCAGTGGAGCTGTAGGCTTTGTTGTGTGTCCTTCCATCATTGGTGATTCATCCATGCATTCTACCACATTGGTGTACTACATCGTACACCAAGGTGCACTTACGCTCACTATTCATTCACACACATGCAGTCGTTGCAGTTTCCAATGAAATTGTCATCACGAATAAACATAAATAGAGTTTCTGTGAGTGAAAGGAATTTTATCCATTTGACATTGGTCCAGAGAGGCCCAGATGGTTTCAAATATGCCTTCACAGGTCATAATTATGACTGAGCCAAGGCTCTCTCGTCTCCACCTTTTTTCTTTGTTATAATGTTACGCTCTTTGTTATCTCACAGGTCATGATAGTCAGTATATCTAAAGTTAGTCACAGTTGTCATGTTGAAGCCATTACATATGCAGCAAACACCCAAAAACAACAATGGATAATGATCAGCTTTGGTGACGTACATTCTGGAGTAAATATCTGCCTGGACGCCAGGAATAACTCCCCTGGTCTTTGAAACGGTGGTATGAGATGTTTTACACTCACCTAAGAGGGAAGAAGAAGTTTCAGGTAACATCTCATTTTAAAAAAAACTATTTCTGACAGTGCAACGTGTCCCTCAGTACTGCACTGGAGAGCCAAGAAAATACTTTTGAAGTATAACAGGCAATTTACATGCAACAAGTTATCACAAAGCACATGAGCATTACTACCAAATAAACTAAAGAGCAGGAGAATCGACGTTTCGGGCATAAGCCCTTCTTCTCCTACTCCTTGGAGGCTGCCTGACCTGCTTCGCTTATTGCAGCAACACAGTCTCAGCTCTGATCTCCAGCATCTGCAGTCCTCACTTTCTCCTACCAAATAAACTATTCTATAACTGCAACGGCTCAGAAGGCAGTGCACCTCTATCTTGTCAAGGCAATGGGTAAGAAATGCTGGCCTAGTCACTGATGAACACATCACTTGAAATAATTTTCAACAGGATTGGTTGAAGAATGAATATTTGGCAACACACTGCAGATAATTTCACTTTCTTTTGAACAGAGCCATGAGGTATTTTATGTTCATCAAAGAGGGAAAATGGGATGGTGGTGTAATGAGTATTTTGACAGCAGAGCTCACTCTGAACACTGCTCTGGGAGTGTCGGCCTGGATCATTCGCCTCGATCTCGGAGACGTGGCATGAATCTAAAGCGTCTGACTCAGAGAATAATTATGACTGAGCCAAGGCTCGCTCTTCTCCATCTTTTCTCTTTGTTATGATGTTACTCTCTTTGTTATCTCCACTATTCATGTAATACTTCCTTCTCTCTACTGTGCATCTCTTCCAAACTCCGCTTTTTGCTGCTTTCCTCTTCTAGTTTGATCTTTCTTTCTCATGAGCCTTTGGGTGAGAGGTGGATTTGGTAAGGTAAGGACATACGTGTGACTGTAAGATATATTTACAATGGAGGAAGTCAAAGCAAAGATGCAGCCCTTTCCACCCACTTTCTCAATCTGCAGGCTACAAATGCATTTGACCATTTTACTCTCAGTAAAAGTGACAACCTCTCCATCATTTTAAAGATAAAGTCCTACCTTCACATTGAGAATATCCTGAATTGTATTGTGTGACACTGTCAAGTGCCAAATTGGACAGATTTCAAACAGATCTAGCAACTCAAGACTAGGGTTCAATGTGATGCTATGGGCCATCGACAGCAGCAGAATTGTACTCCAGCACAATCTTGAGTAAGGTCCTGGGGAGCCAGGTGATTAACCCTGATTCAATGGGCAGTACTGCAGGGTTTACTAGGAGCAGCATCAAACATGGCTACTTGCATGCCAAACAGCATAAGCAGCAGTGATTGACAGAGCTAAGTGATCCCACAACCAATAGATCAGGTCTAAGCTCTGCAAGCGTGCCACAAGAAGGTGTAAATGGTGGTGAGTAATTAAACAACTCATTGGAGGAGGAGGCTTCACAAATATCCCTACTTTCAATGATGGAAGAACCCACAGATAAGTACAAAAAAAAGGCTAAAACATTCGCAACAATTCAGCCAGAAGTCCCAAGTGGATGATCCACCTCAGCCTCCTCCAGTAGTTCCCAGCATCACAGATACCAATCTTCAGCCCATTTGATTCACTTTATATGATATCAAGGACATGTTGGAGGCACTAGATGCTGCAAAGGCTATGAGCCTTGCCAACATTCCAACAGTAGTCTTGAAGACTTGTTCTCCAGAAGTTACCACTTCCCTTGCCAAGGTCTTCCAGTCCAGTAATGGCACTTGCATCTAACTGATAACATGGAAATTGGCCCAGGTATGTCCTGTACATAAAAGGCATGCCAAATCCTAGCTAGCCAACCTCTGCCCCATCAGTCTGCTCTTGATTACCAGTAAAGTGATGGAAGGGGTCATCAACAGTACTATCAAGCAGCAGCTGCTCAGCAATAACCTGCTCACAAATGGGGAGTTTAGATCCCACCAGGGCCACTCAGCTTCCGAAATCATTACATTCTTGGTTCAAGCACAGACAAAAGAACTGAATTCCAGAAGTAAGGTGAGAGTGATAGTCCTTGATTTCAACTGAGACTGGATTAGATTAGACTTACAGTGTGGAAACAGGCCCTTCGGCCCAACAAGTCCACACCAGCCCGCCGAAACGAAACCCACCCATACCCCTACATTTTACCCCTTACCTCACACTACGGGCAATTTAGCATGGCCAATTCACCTGACCCGCACATCTTTGGACTGTGGGAGGAAACCGGAGCACCCGGAGGAAACCCACGCAGACACGGGGAGAACATGCAAACTCCACACAGTCAGTCGCCTGAGTCGGGAATTGAACCCGGGTCTCAGGCGCTGTGAGGCAGCAGTGCTAACCACTGTGCCACCGTGCCGCCGTGAGACTGGTATCAAGGAACTCCACCAGAACTACAAACAATGGGTATCCAGGGAGAAACTCCATTAGTTGGAGTCACACCTGGCACATAAAAAAGATGGCTGTGCTCACTGGTGGTCAGTCATCTCAGCTGAAGCACATCTCTACAGACGTTCTTCAACATAGTATCCTAAACCCAATCATCTTCAGTTGCTTTCTCAATGAGCTTCCATCCATCATAAGTGAGGATGTTCACTGATGGCTGTACCATTCACGACTGTTCAAACACTAAAGCCATCCATGTTCAAATGCAGCAAGATCTGGACAATATCGAAACTTAGGCTGACAAATAGCAAGCAACATTTGGGTCACACAAGTTCTAGACAATGACCATTTCCAAAAACAGACAAGACAATCTAATCACCGGCCTTTTACATTCAATGTTGTTACTACCATTGATTTTTATTTTTTATTCAGCCAGAGGATGGGGGTATCACTGGCCTGGCCAGCATTTATTGCTGTTCCTTAATTGCCCAGAGGGCAGTTAAGAGTCAACCACATTTCTGTGGACTAGGAGTCACATGTAGGCCAGACCAGATAAGGATACATATATCCTCCCCTTAAGGACATTAGTGAATCAGATTGGGTTTTCCTGGCACTCGATAATGGTTTCATGGCTATAATTAGATTCTCAACTTTATATTACCATTGAATTCAAAAACAACCACCTGCAGTGACGGGATTCAAACCCAGGTACCAGAACAATACCACACAATCATCGGCTCCCATTATCAGCACGCATGTGCTTACCATTGAGCAGAAACTCAACTGGTCTCACCACATAAATACAATGACTCCTAGAGTAGGTCTGAGGCTAGGAATATGGCAGTGAATACCTCACCTCCTAATCCCCAAGCTTGTCTATCATTGACAAGGCACAAGTCAGGGATGCAATTGAATACTCCCCACATGCCTGGATGGGTGCAGTTCCAACAACATTCAAGAAGCTTGACACCATCCAGGACAAAACAGCCCACTTGACTTGCAACATATCCATAAGGATCCACTCCCTCCAAGTGCACAGCTTATAAACGAGCAAACAAAACACAAGAACTCGATATATACGAAACATAATTGGCACTTTAAACTCCATAGGTTTTGCACCGTTTCTCAACAAATCACAACAAAGAACCTAACGGAATCAAGGCAGCAATCCAATCCTTGGTCCTCAGCAGGTCTGGCAGCATCTGTGGACAGAAATCAGAGTTAACATTTCTGAACAGTTCTAAAGAAGGGTCACTGAAACCGAAATGTTATGTCTGATTTCTCTCCGCATATTAAATTTAGGATGCAGTTTCGAATGATGGATTTTGGTTCCTGCACAGTTTCAAGCTGTATCATACTTAGATGCCAGCCAGACCAGTGAACAACCAGCTCTCTGTGCATTTACTACTAGAGAAATGAACTGCTAAATAAGGATGAGGGGTGACTTGATAGAGGTTTATAAGATGATCAGAGGAATAGATAGAGTAGACAGTCAGAAACTTTTTCCCCGGGTACAACAGTGTTACAAGGGGACAGAAATTTAAGGTGAAGGGTGGGAGCTATAGGTGAGATGTCAGGGGTGGGTTCTTTACCCAGAGAGTGGTGGGGGCATGGAATGCGCTGCCCGTGGGAGTGGTAGAGTCAGAATCATTGGCGACCTTTAAGCGGCAATTGGATAGGTACATGGATGGGTGCTTAATCTAGGATAGATGTTCGGCACAACATCGTGGGCCGAAGGGCCTGTTCTGTGCAGTATTGTTCTATGTTCTATGTTGTGTGCATATATTCTATGATTCAGTAGAACCCAAAGGTGGAACTGAAACTCTCTCTAAAGGCAAGAACTGATTAGCGATAGTCAATACGGCTTGTGTGTGGGAAATCATGTCTCACAAACTTGGTTGAGTTTTTTGAAGAAGTAATGAAGAGGACTGATGATGGCAGAGTGGTGGACATGGTCTGTATGGATTTCAGTAAGGTGTTGAACAAGGTTCCCCATGGGAGACTGGCTAGCAAGGTTATATCACACAGAATACAGGGAGAACAAGCCATTTGGATAAAGAACTGGCTCAAAGGTAGAAGATAGAGGGTGGTGTAGAGATTTGTTTTTCAGACTGGAGGCCTGTGACCAGTGGTGTGATACAAGGATCAGTGCCGAGTCTACTGCTTTTCATCATTTACATAAATAATTTGGATGTGAACATAGGAGATATGGTTAGTACATTTGCAGATGACACCAAAATTGGAGGTGTAGTGGACAGTGAAGAAGGTTACCTCAGAGTACAACAAGATCTTGATCAGATAAGTCAATGGGAGTGGTAGATGGAGTTTAATCTAGATAAATGTGAGGTGATGCATTTGGAAAGGCAAATTAGGTCAGGACTTATACACTTAAAGGTAAGGTCCTGGGCAATGTTGCAGAACAAAGAGACCTTGGAGTGCAGGTTTATAGTTCCTTGAAACTTAAGATGCAAGTAGACAGTATAGTGATGGCGCTGTTTGATGTGCTTGCCAATTGATCAGTGCAATGAGTACAGGAGTTGGGAGGCTATGTTGCGACTGTACAGGACATTGATTGGGCCACTATTGGAATTGTGTGCAATTCTGGTCTCCCTGCTATAGGAAGGATGTTGTGAAACTTAAAAGTGTTCAGAAAAGATTTACAAGGATGTTGTTAGGGTTGGAGAATTTGAGCGAAAGGGAAAGGCTGAATAAGGTGGGGCTATTTTCCCTGAAATATCAGAGGCTGAGGGGTGATCTTATAGAGATTTATAAAATCATGAAGGGCATGGAAAGGATAAATAGACAAGGTCTTTTCTCTGGGGAGTGGGGGAGTCCAGAACTAGAGGGCATAGGTTTAGGGTGAGAGGGACAAGATATAAAAGGAGATCTTAGGGGCAACTTTTTCATGCAGAGGGTGTTGTATGCATGGAATGGGCTACCAGAGGAAGTGGTGAAGGATAGTACAATTACAACATTTAAAAGACATCTGGATTGGTATATGAACAGGAAGGGTTGAAAGGGATTATGAGCCAAATGCTAGCAAATGCATAGATTTATTTGGAGTATGTGGTCGGTATGGATGAGTTGGGCCAAAAGCCCTGTTTCTGTGCTCTACTGGTACCACAGTACCTCTCTCTGGCTTTCTTCATTTGGTTTCTGCAGTGCTAGTGTGTCAGTGTTGATTCCTCATTATGGGGTAGCTTGCTCAGTGCTGATTATCCTTCAGTGACATTACTAATCCAGATTGCCAGAGATTCTTATCAATGAACAATTGGCCCAGCCACAGTAACCTGCAATCATTATACTGTCAGCCATCAGCTTCCTCACCTCTAAAGCAGGAGGCTTAGTCCCAGTCAGAGACTTGAGCACAGTATCTAATGTGATGCTTCAGTGTTGCACTGAGGGAGGTGCCTTTTTCAGTAGTGATGAAAACAGATTGTACGAGTGCAAAAAAAAAAGCTGCGGGGGATATCAACATTAACTCAAATATTTTCCAGTTATTGTCAGAAAAAAGATGGTCATGAGCAATGTCGCCTCTATTAAAACTGCTCTGGGTGATATGTTCAACATTATTAAAGAAATGGCCAACATGCTGAACAGTTACTTTATGTTGGTATTTACAATAGAAAAGATCAACATTTGAAGCATCCCACCAACGCTGAAATTCAATCAGGACAAGGAATCAGTAAAATTAACATTAGCAATGAATATCCTCCCTCTGTACCATAATAATTCAGTGAATCTGTCATTCAAAGGAACAGTAATGAAGACAACGATACTGTTAATTGGGAAAAGTCTTTCAAAATAAATGGTTTTTATTCCAGAATTTATAAGTTAGTGCATAGATAAGAACATTGCAAATGCCTTAATTAGAATGTTGTAAAGGTATTTCAATTTTATTTATATCCCTCTGTTATTATATTGGTATGAGAGGGAAACCAGGAAATTATAGAGCAGTTAGTCGAGCACCTGCTGTAGCAATATTACTGGAGTTTATAATTAAGGTTGTGTAACCAACAAATCACAGATGTACAACTGCCCATACTGTCTGATGAGCTTCATTTTTGAAGAGGTGACTAAAGCAGTGAACAGAGGATTAATTATGAATGTTGTTGGAGCTTCCTGAAGACATCTGATGATGTCCCTCTCTAAGAGTCTGTAAGCCAATAATAAGAAACTCATATTGTTAACAGTAATGATGAAGCCCTGTGATTGTTCTAAAAATCTACTTAGTTCTGTACTGGTTTTCAGCGAAGAAATGCGATATGATTTCAGACCAACAGCACAGTGGTTCGAGGCATTCTGAACTATCCTAGAGAACAGTTCACTTACATTAAAATCATTCAGAAAAGAATATCACATCTTCCAATCAGAATTGAGAATGGGCTAACAGGGTAGGTAATCAGCCAGATGGGGGTCTATCCTTTTTTGGAAACAGTGCATACTTGCAATGTTCTACATTGTCAATAGATGCCAGTGTTGTAGCTATACTGGAATAGCTTGGCAAGTGGCGCAAATTATTTTGGTATTTGGCATCCAGGAGGTTGTCATGGCCCAGAACCTTTGCTGCATCCACTGTGTTGAGCCATTTCTTAATACAGCTCACTGTTACTGAAGACCATGGATCCCAGGAAGAATTCTATGAAACAAAGATAGATCATCTGCTGGCACTTCTGGCAGAAGATGTTGAGAATGTTTCAACCTTATCTTTTTGCCTTCATATGTAATCTTTCAGCATCACTGAGGATAGTGGTGCCTCCTCCATCTGTTAATTTTTCAATTGTCTTCACGGTCAATCTTGCAGGAGTGTGGACATTTGATTTGATTTATTGACTGTTTTGTAGATTCGTTAGGTTGACAGTTTGTTTTTTTTGGTTTAAGTGCTGCTGATCTTGGCATGACCTCCTGCACTCTTCATTGAGCAAAGCTAGTTCCCTGGCTTGATGTGAAGAGTAGAGTCGGGCCATTAGGTCACAGATTGTGCGTTGGAGAATAACTCCACTGCTACTGATGGCTCATGCATGTCCAATCTTGAGTTCCTCCATCTGTTTGAAGCTTATCCCATTTAGCATAGAGACAATGTCCTGCAACACCATGGAGGCTATCCACAAAGACTGTGCTGTTGTCATTCTTACAAATAATGTCAGGGACAGATGCATGGCCATCAGGTGGACTGATGAGAATGAGATAAAGTTGGTTTTACCTTCATGTTGTTTACCTCATCAGCTGTTGCACTCTCAGTTTAGCCACAATGTCCTTTGGGACTCAACCAGCTAATGGGCTACTGCCGAGCCACTCTTTGTGATAGATACTTAAGTCCCCCACTCAGAGTACATTCTATGCCCATGGGAAATGTGCTGAGCCATGGGTTATCAATTGTGGTTGAACACAATTCTAAGCTGCTCATGGCCCACAGTGCCTCGTGAATGCCCAGTCTTGAGCTGATAGATCTGTTTGAAGTCTATCCCATTTAGCATGGTAATAGACCATCATCAGTGTGAAGCCACAACTTTATATTCACAAGGAATGTGGGATGCTCAATCCAACTAATGCTGTCACGGTCAGGTGCACTAGATCTCAAATCCCAGATGAGCTTTGTCATTTCTCAGTGAGATTTAGTGCTGAAAATCAAGCCCATATTTCCAAAGTCGTCGCAACTGTGGACATTTGATTACATCTTCCCTGATTCTACCTGTCTAATTTATATTCCAAAAATATTTGCACCAAGTTTTTTTCATTAACAAGTAAACAGTTCCAAAAGTAACATTATCTTTACACATCTTCATCTTTAAAAGCGATGAAGCACGTTTTCAAGAATGGGTCTCAATTAAAAGGTACATGACACATAGATCCACATCCAATCATCCTCATTCATCTTGTTACACAAATTTTATACAATCTTTTATTGTATCTCTCTTAATTTCCTAATTTATTCCATCATTCTTATATTCAGGACAATCTTTACTACTTTATTTTTACTAGTAATGTGAACAAATGTTTATATTGAATGGTAAATCAGATAAGCTCCATCTGAACATCTCTAAGACAAAAAGTGAACCATTGTGTGTGGACTGTCTCCTATAGTCATTAATGGATTCATTAGGTTTTTTTTAAAAGTCACTTCCAAGTTAGAACTTTTCATCTGACTCCTCCTTTCTGTCTCTTTTTAATCTCTCATAATCCATTTTGTTTATCTTTCTGTATCTGATTGGTCAATGAAATTACACCTCTCATTCTCAGTCTTTTCTCTGTTTATTATTCAATCCTTTCATCTCATTAATTACCTTTTGACACTGTTGTCCATTAAGATTCCTGATTATCCTGTTGCCCTTACTACATTATGATTCCTGATGAAGGGCTTTTGCCTGAAACATCGATTTTTCCTGCTCCTCGGATGCTGCCTGACCTGCTGTGTTTTTTCAGCACCACTCTAATCTTGACTCACTACATCATTGCCCACTCACACTTCCAGCAACATTTTCGGTAAAATATTTGAAAAGTTAAATGTGTAAACAAATCCAACATACAGCCTAGGTCGTACCGTGCACTGCTCCTCTGAAATCTGGGTCAATATTTTGGATATTAGGGTATCAAGCTGTGATAACGTAGGGCAACTGTTACCACTGTTCTTTGAGTTAGGTTTCATAATGAGTGAATATGTTATGAATGACTATTTATGCCATTTAGTGACACAAAGAGTTAGATTTTATTGGTTAGGTTGTACCCCGATATTTGCTTCGATTCCTGGTAGAGTGCCCCAAAGTGACCAGGGTAAAATAGTCTGGAAGCTCCCTTCAGCCAAGAATAACATGCAGGCCACACAAGCAGCATATCGGATAAGAGGACCCACAGCAAAATCTGACCAGCAAACACACAAGGTGCTTCTGAGATAGGTAAAATATGGGAGGGGTGCATATCAGCAGGTATATGCTCATGATCTCCAAGGCAAATGCTAGAGTGAAGAGTCAGTTGGAATGTACGGAAAGGAGACCCCTCTATCGAAACACTTTTAGTTACAGACACAGCCTTTATTCTTGACAGCATCTTCACTGGACCAGGAGTTTTGACCTGTTGTTAGGAGGCTGTTTCCAGAGAGCTGGTCGGCTGCACATATAGAGTGTGTGGTCTGTAAGGTTGACACTGGAATGATTCTGTAACCATGTGTAAAATGGTCCCAGCTCCATTTCCTGACCCCATACCCAGCATTCCTCATTGCTGAAGGTAAGAATGCATTGACTTTTTCCTGACTACAGATGCTGGAGATCAGAGTCTAGATTAGAGTAGTGCTGGAAAAGCACAGCAGGTCAGGCAGTTCCTGCTCCTCGGATGCTGCCTGACCTGCTGTGCTTTTCCAGCACTACTCTAACCGAGACATTGTCAATCCTTGTCCAGTAAGGTATCTGCAGAGTGCATCAGATACAAGAAAAGTTCAGGCCAAGATTTGAGTGAGTGCTGGATAAAAGGCAAAGCCTCTATATTTAATTATGCCTGAACATTAAAAGATTCTTTCAATATGAATAATATTGTGCACAAAGTACAAAATAATTTCTGACATCTGAATAACCTTTCTTCATATTATCTCACTGGCATTAGATTATAACTGTCCTGTAACTGCAGGCCATAAATTACATTCTGTTCCCCAGCTCTGCTCAAAGTGGTTCAGCCCAAGAAACTGGTCTCTATAGATACACCACAAAACCCGCAAACACTTGCAAGCAGTCTGAGTAAATTCACAACGAGGCATAGCTATGTCTCACAACAAGCTCATCTTCTGATGAAGTTGCCTGCCTCTTCAACACACCCCCTTGTTCCTTGTCAAACATCTCTGACCCAGGCACACTGCAGTGCTCCAGCGAAGCTCAGCACAAGCTGGAAGAACATCATCTCATTTTCAATTTGGAAACCCTGCAGCCTTCTCGACTTAATATTGAGGTCAATTTTAGGGCTTGAGCACCTTTCCCCATACTTTTTACCACCCTTCAAACCAGATCTTGTCATCACATGTTACCACACAACCTATTGTCAGCTTCTGATAGTCTCAATTAGCAGCTATTCATTCTCAAGGCTGGTCTTTGTTCACTCCACTGTCTGTTCAACTGTTCTTCTCTCTCTTTGATCTCTAGTTCCACCTATTGTTTACTCCTCCTCCTCTCCTTACCCTACCACCTTCCTAAAAACCATCTTTATCAGAGCTACCATTACTTGTGAAGAAAAGGCACCCAAAATGTTAACTCTAACTTCCTTCCACAGATTTTGCCAGACCAGATAATTTTTTCCAGGAATTTCTGTTTTTGTTTGAGATTTCCAGCATCCATAGTTCTTTTGGTTTTTATCCTAATGAAGATCTTTTTCCACGGACAAGTAGGAAGCCCATTGTCAATCCTTAGGTAAAAGTGAGGACTACAGATGCTGGAGATCAGAGTCTAGATTAGAGTAGTGCTGGAAAAGCACAGCAGGTCAGGCAGTTCCTGCTCCTCGGATGCTGCCTGACCTGCTGTGCTTTTCCAGCACTACTCTAATCGAGACATTGTCAATCCTTGTCCAGTAAGGTATCTGCAGAGTGCATCAGATACAAGAATAACAACTTGATTCATTTTCAGAGTTTCCCTTGGAATGCTACCCCGTCATCAATCAAATATAACATCAGCTACTGATTTGGCCTGATATAATGTTAAATGACCCTGTCTGAATTTAGATAGATCTAGAGAAGTGCAGGGCAGTGAACATTTGAGAGTCCCTTAATCAACCTGTCGCAGGCTCAAAGGGCTGAATAGTCTACTTCTCTGTTGTGATATTTCGTTATTATCTGGGTCCTACAACAAGAAACCCAGAATACAAGAACATGGAAGGCATGCTTCAGTCTTACAAAATCTTGGAGTTACTGTGAGCAGATTCTTAGCACCTCCACCTAAGAACGCATAGATTAGTCTTCAAGGGAGTGTAGAAATACTTTACCAGAACAATACTTAACTCCACTTGTTAAATGAAGAGGAAAGATTACATAAACTCAGCTTGTATTCTCCAACATCTAAAAGGTTAAAGGGATCATTTGATCAGTTTGCATGATATCACAAGAACAGATGGGGTAGTTAGAGAGCAGCTTTCAGCTGGTTAGGTGACCTAGGATCGAGGGACAGAGCTTACATATTAGAGCCAGACCTTTCAAGAGTAAAATTAGGAAAGAAGTTCACACAAGGTGAGTCACAGAGTTTTGGAAATCTCTTGAATAAGTTAATTTTCACCTTTCATCAAAAAAATTCTATCAATTGTGAATTTTATATTGGAAACTGATATATTATTGTTATTCAAATATAGTAAATGACAGAGCACAGGGGGCCTTACAGTGTCAGGGCACAGATCTGCCTTGATCTTGGCGAATGATGGAAAAGGTTTGAAGGGGCTGACGAGCCTCCTGTTCACATGTTTCTAAGCACAAGGTCACACAAATAGCAGTGTTGTAAATGACCAAATAATCTGACTTTAATGATATTGTCTGAACGGTTAAATTATGAATATTGTTCATGACTTGGAGGTGCTAGTGTTGGACTGGGATGGACAAAGTTAAAAATCACATAATACCAGGTTATAGTCCAACAGTTTTATTTGGAAGCACACTAGCTTTTGGAGGTCTGCTCCTTCACCAGGTGGTTGTGGATGTTGTGAATATTGTTTAGGACATAAAGAAGATTCCTGCTGTGCTTTGAATACCTAATCACAGAATCCTTACAGTGTGGAAACGGGTCCATCCACCCAACAAGTCCACACTAACCATCTGAAGATTAACCCACCCAGACCCATTCCCCACCCTATATTTATCCCTGACAAAAGCACCTAACCTACACATCCCTGTGCACTATAGGCAATTTAGCATGGCCAATTCACCTAATCTGCTCATCTTTGGACTGTGGGAGGAGACCAGAACACCCAGGGAAACCCATACAGACACAGGGAGAATGTGAAAACTCTACACAGACAGTTGTCTGAGGCTGGAGTTGAACCTGTGTCCCTGGCACTATGAGGCAGCAGTGCTAACCACTGAGCTACCATGCCACCTAATGATCTCAGTCTAAGAGCTTATCTAACCTTTCCCTAACCACTGTACTGAAATGTTAACAGACATCTTGTGCTTTAATTTTTGGAATGGTTTTAGAGTTTAAAAGTAAAATCTGACTTTGTGGCAAGCCCAGACTAACACCCCAAGCTAGTTTCCAATCATTGAGTCATCAGATCCTGTGGTAAGTAGAGGTCATTTTCATAGTACACCATCAGACATCTAATTGGCTGGATGCACTCGGTTGATATTTTAATCACGTTTGAAATATCAAAAGAAGTAAATCTTGTCTCCATGGTAAAAGTAAATACATTCCATAATAACCTCACACCCTCAAAGCCAAAGGAGTTTGAAGATGCCTGAAAGCATATTTCATAACACCTTCTCCATGCGTATATCCTTGTCATTGCATTTGGCATCTTTCCCTTGGAGAAACAGTGCTTTGAAACAACAAGAAATGGAACCTGTCAGCATCAAGGCCGAGCCTGTGAGATATAGTATTGCACCAGTGACTGAAAATGGCACCACACATCCATAAGAGTTAGCTGCATGATTGGGCGGAAAGTGGATATGGGTTCACGAATATGACACACATTGGCAAAAGCCATCTCAGACTACAATGGCCTCCAGTTTGCTACAGACTAAACATGGCAAAGATTTAATTGACACCTGAGCTTGTCTGCATTTTCAAGCTACAGTTCTTAACTGGTAGATAGTCTGCATGTCAGTTCTGCAAAATCTACTAGACAGCAGCCCAGGCTGAGGACCTAATCGGATGATTTTATTTTGTTCTCTCTATTTCCATTTTTATTCCATTCCTTTCTCAATTATTGAGTTGGGAGCCTGATCTGTTGCAAGACATGTGACACAGCTCAGTTCTTTCCTTCTCCTTAGTCTACGACATGGGTGTTTGAAGAGTAAATTGCTCATTCCTGGCTGACTTGGAGGAAATTGGAAGAGAAACTCTTGCTGCAAGGAAATGGAAAGCCCAAGAAATCGCACTCACTGTATGAGTTTTTGAAGTAGTACTCTGAACAAATGGTTAATGTTCCTATTTTAGACAAGTAACTGTGCTGGGTTTAATGTGCTATCAATCAAATGGATGTAGAAGAAATGCTGAATTATGAAGTTCAATTGAAAATATCAGCATAGGAACATGAATAGGCCATTCAGCCCATTGAGCATCGCCACTATTCAATACAATCATTACTGATCAAAAACTTCAATTCCTTTTACTCACCCACTCCCAAAATCCTGTACACCAAAATCTACCTTAAACGTACTTAAAGACTGAGCCTTCATAGAGCTCTGAGGTAGAGAATTGCAAAGGCTCAGTTCCTCAGTAAAAAAAGGTCCTTTGTGCCTGCTGGGGGAGGCAGGTGAGATATCACGAGGGGCCTTGGAAAAAGAAAATTTGTCATTTCTTTAATCACAGATGACTGGAGAACAGCCAATGTCATTCTTTTGTTAAGGAAGGGCAACAGGAATAATCTGGGAAGTGACAATCCAAATACCTTATGTCAATAGTAGGAAATTATTGGAGAAGGTGCTTCAGAATATTAAATACCCCAGGATATTGATGCTTCAGGTGGGATAGAGAGGGAGGTAAAAGGGGTGGAGGAGCTGCATTACTGGTCAAAGAGGATATCACAGCTGTGCTGAATGAGGGCACTATGGACGACTTGAGCAGTGAGGCAATATGGGCAGAGCTCAGTAATAGGAAGGATACGGTAACAATGTTGGGGTTGTACTACAGGCCTCCCAACAGCGAATGTGAGATAGAGGTACAAATATGTAGCGAGATCATAGAAAGATGTAGGAGCAACAGGGTGGTGGTAATAGGAGATTTTAATTTTCCCAACATTGACTGGGATTCACTTCGTGTTAGAGAATTAGATGGAGCAGAGTTTGTAATGAGCATCCAGGAGGGTTATCTCGAGCAATATGTAAATAGTCCAACTCATGAAGGGGCCTTACTGGACCTGGTGTTAGGAAATGAGCCTGATGAAGTTTCAGTGGGGGATTACTTTGAGAATAGTGATCACATTTCCATGAGTTTTAGGATATTCATGGACAAAGACGAGAGTGGTCCTAAAGGAAGAGTGCTAAATTGGGGGAAGGCCAACTATAACAAAATTCAGCAGGAATTGGGGAATGCGGATTGGGAGCAGCTGTTTGAAGGGAAATCCACATTCAATATGTGGGAGGCTTTTAAAGAGAGGTTGATTAGAGTTCAGGAGAGATATGCTCCTTGTGAAAATGAGGGTTAGAAATGACAAGATTAGGGAACCATTGGTGACAGGTGAAATTGTGAGATTAGCGAAGAGGAAAAAGGATGCGCACATAAGGTCTAGGCAAGTGAAATCAGACAAAGCTTTGGAAGAATATCGGGAATGTAGGACCAATCTGAAATTGGGAATTCAGGGCTCAAGGAAGTCATGAGAGTCCCTGAGCGAACAGGGTTAAGGAAAAACCCAAAGCCTTTTATTCATGTATAAGGAGCAAGAGGCTAATTGGTCCAGTTAAGGACAAAGCAGGAACGCTATGCCTGGAGTCAGAGAAAATGGGTCAGATCCTTAAGAGTATTTTGCATCGGCATTCACCGAGGAGAGGGACATGATGAATGTTGAAGTTAGGGATAGATCTTTGATTATTCTTGGTCAAGTCGGCATAAGCAGGGAGGAAGTGTTGTACGTTATAAAAGGCATTAAGGTGGACAAGTCCCCAGGACCAGATGGAATCTTTCCCAGGTTATGGAGGGAAATGACAGAGGAAATAGCTGGGGCTTTAACAGATACCTTTGCAGCATCCTTGAAAATGGGGGAGGTCCCAGAGAACTGGAAAATTGCTAATGTCCCCTTGTTTAAGAAAGTTAGCAGGATAATTGAGGTAATTACAGACCTGTGAGCCTGATGTCAGTGGTAGGGAAGCTACTGGAGAAGATACTAAGGGATAGTATATATACCCATTGGGAAGAAATTGCGCTTATCAGTGATAAGTAGCATGGTTTTGTGCTGGGAAGGTCATGTCTTTCAATCCTAATAGAATTCTTTGAAGAGGTGACAAAGTTGATTGATGAGAGAAGGGATGTAGATGTCATATACATAGACCAGTAAGGCATTTGATAAGGTTCCCCATGGTAGGCTGATGAAGAAGGCGAAGTGACATTGGGTCCAGGCTTTTCTTGCTAGATGGATAGAGAACTGGTTGGGCAACAAGAGACAGAGAATAGTAGTGGAAGGGAGTTTCTTAAAATGGAGACCTGTGACTAGTGGTGTCCCACAAGGATCCGTGCTGGGACCACTGTTATTTGTGATATACATAAGTGATTTTGAGGAAGGTGTAGGTTGCCTCATTAGCAAGTTTGGTGGAGTAGCAGATAGTCATTAGAGAATATAGATAGATTGGAAAGTTGGGCAGAGAAATAGCAGATGAAATTCAATCCAGACAAATGTGAGGTGATGCATTTTGGAAGATGCAATTGCAGAATGAACTATACAGTAAATAGGAAAGTCCTGGGGAAAATTGATGTACAAAGAGATCTGGTGTTCAGGTCCATTGTCCCCTGAAAGTGGCAATGCAGGTCAGTAGACTTATCAAGAAGGCATACGACATGCTTTTCTTCATCGGACGGGGTATTGAGTACAAGAGATGGCAGGTCATGTCACAACTGTATAAATTTTGGATCGGCCACATTTGGAATAGTGCGTACAACCTTGGTTGCCACATTATCAAAAGGATGTGGATGCTTTGGAGAGAGTGTAGAAGTTCACCAGGATGTTGCCTGATATGGAGGATGCTAGCTATGAGGAGACGTTGAGTAGATTAGGATTATTTTCATTATAAAGAAGGCAGTTGAGGGGGGGCCTGATTGAGGCCTACAAAATCATGAGAGGTGCGGACATGGTGGATAGCAGGAAACTTTTTCCCCAGAGTGGAGGACTCAATTACTCAAGGTCACGAGTTCAAAGTGAGAACGGAAATGTTTACTTGAGATATACATGGAAAGTTCTTCACACAGAGGGTGGGGGCCTGGAATGCGTTGCCAGCGGAGGTGGTAAGGGCACGCATGATGGCATAATTTAAGATGTATGAGATACATAAGTGGACAGGGAGCAGAGGGATACACATCCTTCGAAAATAGATGGCAGATTTAGATAGATGATATGGATCGGTGCAGGATTGGAGGGCCAAAGGGCCTGTTCCTGTGCTGAAATGTTCTTTGTTCTTAATAGGATTTACTCACATTTAAAAAATATGGATTTATTAGCAATAGGCAGTGTGGCTTTGTGCAGGGAAGGTTGTGTCACACAAACTTGATTGAGTTTTATTAGGAAGTGACAAAGATGATTTATGACGGCAGATAGATGTCATCTATATGGACTTTAGCAAGGCCTCTGACAAGGATTTGCTAATACAAAAGATAAAGTCATATGGAATTGGTGACAAGCTGGTAAGATGGATACATACCTGGCTTAGGCATAGAACACAGAGTAGCAATGGAAAGGTGTTTTTCAGATTGGAGAACTGTGGCCAGTAGTGTTCCGCAGGGATCAGTCTTGGGACCTCTATTGCTAAATATTTTGTTTTGTTATGTATAATATATATACATGGTTTGGAGAACAAATGTAGATAGCTTAATTAATATGTTTGCTGATGACAGAAAGATTGGAGAAGCTGCGATAGTCAGAGGATACAGCAGAATATTGATAGACTGGAGACCTGGGCAGACGAAACTTCCAAAGACCATTCCAATCACCCCTTTCCCCATCCCAACCCTGCATTTCCAACGGCTAACATACCTAATCTACACATCTGTGGGTAATTAAGCATGGCCAATCCACTTAATCTGCACATCTTTGGATATGTGGGAGCAAACTGAAGCACCTCGCCGAATCCCACAGAGACACAGGGAGAACTTGCAAACTCCACACAGCCTGTCACCCAAGGATGGAATCAAACTTGGCTCCCTGATGCTGTGAGGCAGCAGAGCTAACCATTGAGCCACTGTGCCATTTTTTAATATAACTGGCTTTTTAAGAATGTAACTATTAGTACTGATGATGACCTTAAGTGATTACAAGCCTTCTATTCAAAACCTAATTGATCAAAATAAAAGTATTTTTCTTTTCATGTTTAATTAACTTCATGTTTAAAGAGTACTGTGTGCTCAGTTACTTTGAATAAATTATACAGGGGAAAAAAATTCTTTGAACCATCAGCTGATCAGCAAGCTATGTATCGGGACTGAAAGAAGGAAACTGAGGAGTCAAATAGCTACAAAGATAACATCTTGACTAATGTTTGTGCTGAGAAGTTACAACACAAAACACAATAGACTTTTATATTTAAAAAAAAAGACCCTAATGAACTTCAAATTCACCATATCTGAAATAAATGACATCAACCTTATTGCTTGGTGTACAGATGCTGTAATCGTCACAGGCTATTAATGATTATCTCTCTTACACAGGTGATTCCTGAATCTAACATCGAAAGCTCCTGCAGTGAAATGTGGTTCAATAGCTGCTGTGCAGTTCCTCAGAACAAATTCAAAATCCAGCCCTCAAATATACTTTGGAGTTCAATCTGAAAGTGATTGGGATCCATTGAAACAGTGATGTTAGGAAGGATGTAGCAGATTAACAATCAGAGACTGACCCATATTCCAGCTGCACTGTTGTCTGAGCTGAAATCAATGTGAAACCTCCTGTTGTGAACAATTCACTGAATGTTTCTGTTTTTACCATGACTTCTGTGCATTACCTCTAATTTCTTGAGACACATCGCTGGTTTCAAAAAACAAGCATGCATGACCAGCATGCATTCCACAGTGTTTTCAGGGTAACTCCAGGAAGTGACAAAAGGCTGAGAATCCTGACATCACCATGTCAGTAAAGGCTCCACATGCAAGGACAAGTATTCCAGAAATGACTCCATGTGCGTCACCTCTCAGCACCACATTTATTTAATGAAGAGTAACAAGCGATCATCAAAGGGAGCTGAGAACACATACTGTCCAAAGTGGACAGCCTTGGTTTGACTGTGTTAGCATCTGACATAAGAAATGTAACGTAAACCTCATCATTGTTGAAATCCATGTTGGCATGAATATACTAGTGATTGGAACAAGTGCCAACCAGTTCAAATTCTTACCCTTCCAGTTATTCAGTTAGTTAGCACAAATGCACACATTCAGTTGCCTGCAAGATTGGCAAAAGTGATTCACAGCCTCAACTAAGCAGGGAGTGGAATTAGTAAGTATCGTTGTGGGCTCTCTCGCACCTGCTAACAGTTTGCTCACAACAGAACCTCATCAGCTGGGAAAGCAGCATTGACGAAAACATCAAGAAATCTCACAGTACATCAAGAGAATTGGGAATGAGAACAGAGAGGTTCATTTTAATTGTAAATTTAGAAGCATCCTTCTGTTCCAACTGCACTATTTATGTTTCTTTCTGCAAGAACCAGCACATTAAAAAATATACCGGACAGCAACTGACAACCTAAGCTCACTATTTATGCTTTCTTTACTGGATTGCTTGGCATTTCTATTACAAATCATGCTGCGGATTACTTTTACGTTTAGAAAATATAAAGAAATGTTTATCCCTCAGTGATTCTGCATTCAGCAGGATAAGCTAACAGAAGGAGGTCTGTCAAAAGCAGGGGCTCACAAAAACCCAGTTCTACTGACAGATTAATCTGGGTTTAGCACAAAGTATACCAAGAATACTGAATATAAAGACCTTCCATTTATATTAGTTAATCTACACATGAAGCTGTGAAAGCGATTTTCATAAACAGTTGAGTAAAATGCCGAGAGGATGATACCCAAGGTGTACACTTAGTTATGTCAGTCCATCTTGATCAGCTCTTGTGATAGATCACAGATTGGTTACAGTACACAAGGAGACCATTTGGTCTATCCTGTCCATGTCAGCTTTCTGCAGGAATAATTCACATATGCCACTCCATTGTCCTCTTCCCAGAGTCCTGCATTTCTTTTTAATCTTCAGCTAAGCATTCAATAATCTTTTAAAAACCAAGTTTGAATCTGCCTTCATCACTTCTTAAGGTAGCACATTCCAGATTCAAACCATTCATTGCATAAAAATGCTTTTCCCTCATATCACCTTTGGATCTTATTTTTGATCTTAAATCTGTGTCATCTAGTTTTCAATTATTCCACCAATGGGAACAGTTTCTCCTGATCAACTCTGTCCAGATCTCTCAGGGTTTTAAATCTCATTGCGTGCTTCTCTTCTTGAAGAACAACCTCTTCTTCTCAGGCTGCTTAGACTACCACTGAGCCAACATTTAGATCAGCTCCAGCTCTGGTCAACCCAGCTCCAGCACTGTCCAGGTCAACTCTAGTACTGGAAGAAAGTGAGGACTGCAGATGCTGGAGATCAGAACTGAAAATGTGTTGCTGGAAAAGCGCAGCAGGTCAGGCAGCATCCAGGGAGCAGGAGAATCAACGTTTTGGGCATGAGCCTGATTCCTGAAGAAGGGCTCATGCCCGAAACGTCGATTCTCCTGCTCCTTGGATGCTGCCTGACCTGCTGCTCTTTTCCAGCAACACATTTTCAGCTCATTTCTGATCAGACAAGGTTTAGCATTGACTCTGTTGTGAAAATGGATGAAATAAGATCAGCTAAATGGTCTCTCACGGGTAAGTAGAGTTAGTGAGATACATGTGCATAGTGTCCTTGCTGTCAGTAGAGCTCAATGTGCAACATTGAAGTGCTCAGGCATGGTGTAAGTTGAATCAGTCATGTTGGGTTCTTAGAGGTTGAATGCCAATGTTAGTGGCCGTGAGATATGTGTGGCTAGTGCTCATGGAGTGCACTACAGAATGTTGGAGCTTGGTCTCCAACATGGAGGTCATTCAAAGCTTCAAGTTCTCTTACTTAATATAGTGATAATATAAATAAGATCGATAAAGGATAGATATCCGCAAAGCTCTCTTCTCAGCATCTGTTAAAATATTGGGCGGAATCATCTGCTCCCAGAAATGCTGAGTTTGGAGGTAAAGTGCTGGTGTTCCCAGCCCCACTGTCTTCAGGCCCACACCAAAATGAGGTTCTAGCAAGATGCATGGTCAAGCTCCCTGTGTCACTACCAACTGACATCCATAAATGACCAGTTAAGGAGCTGTAATCGTGCAGTATGACAAGTCAAACTTTGTGGCCAGCACCTCCCTTTGAGAGTAGGCTGGGGAAGAGTCCCTTGATCAAAGTCAATCAGTGCCTGATCAAATGTCTGCTTTGATCTTCCCCTATCCACTTCTCTCAGTAATCCCTAGCCCCAGATATGCCCCACCCCACCCCCAATAAAGGGCTACGATTTCACTCTGTTCCTCTTTCCAGCAGCAAACATGGCCGCCTCCAAGATGCTGCATCAGATTACCCAGCAGTTCTCCATAGCTGGGATATCTATTCCTCCCATAGTTCCAATTCCAGACCCAGGCCTGCCAGTGGGGCCATACCAATGCCTGACTGGCATTAGATACTGTGCGACTTGCTTTTAGGTGTCATTGTAAGGCCTGCATCCTCCATAGAGACATTGCTTGTGGTTGAAGGATACAGCATCCATTACTATTTGTCAGGACTGTTGTGAAATCTTGATAAACTTCAAATTTGAGCTGAGCTCTTTGGTGGAAAGCAACCAAATATCACCCAACTGTATTCTCGCTTGCTTTCATTTACTTTCACTCAGACTGTTTCCACACCCACAGGTAACAATGTGAAGCACTGTTAATGATGCAGTTTATTCATAATCTCATTCAAAATTTACAGCCAGGTGCATGATTTCAGCAGAACCTGGTAAACACTCATCGTCCACCCCTCTCACCCACTCCAACCTCTCACCCTCAGAACATGCAGCCCTCCACTCCCTCCGCTCCAACCCCAACCTCACCATCAAACCGGCAGACAAGGGAGGCGCGGTAGTAGTTTGGCGCACTGACCTTTATACCACTGAGGCCAAACGCCAGCTCGCGGGCGCCTCCTCTTATCGCCCCCTTGACCATGACTCCACCTCCCACCACCAAACCATCATCTCCCAGACCATCCATAACCTCATCACCTCAGGGGATCTCCCATCCACCACCTCCAACCTCACAGTCCCACAACCCCGCACCGCCCGTTTCTACCTCCTGCCCAAAATCCACAAACCTGACTGCCCCAGCCGACCCATTGTCTCAGCCTGCTCCAGCCCCACCGAACTCATCTCCGCGTACCTCGACACGGTTCTGCCCCCTTTAGTCCAAGAACTCCCCACTTACGTTCGGGCCACCACCCACGCCCTCCACCTCCTCCATGATTTTCGCTTCCCCGGTCCCCAACGCCTTATCTTCACAATGGACATCCAGTCCCTGTACACCTCCATCCCCCATCACGAAGGACTCAAAGCCCTCCGCTTCTTCCTTTCCCGCTGTACCAACCAGTACCCTTCCACTGACACCCCCCTACGACTGACTGAACTGGTCCTCGCCCTTAATAACTTCTCTTTCCAATCCTCCCACTTCCTCCAAACTAAAGGAGTTGCCATGGGCACCCGCATGGGCCCCAGCTATGCCTGTCTCTTCGTAGGATATGTGGAACAATCCATCTTCCGCAACTACACTGGCACCACCCCCCACCTTTTCCTCCGCTACATCGATGACTGTATCGGCGCTGCCTCGTGCTCCCACGAGGAGGTTGAACAGTTCATCAACTTTACCAACACCTTCCATCCCGACCTCAAATTCACCTGGACTGTCTCAGACTCCTCCCTCCCCTTCCTAGACCTTTCCATTTCTATCTCGGGTGACCGACTCAACACAGACATCTACTATAAACCGACTGACTCCCACAGCTACCTGGACTACACCTCCTCCCACCCTGCCCCCTGTAAAAACGCCATCCCATATTCCCAATTCCTTCGTCTCCGCCGCATCTGCTCCCAGGAGGACCAGTTCCAATACCGTACAGCCCAGATGGCCTCCTTCTTCAAGGACCGCAGATTCCCCCCAGATGTGATCGACGATGCCCTCCACCGCACCTCCTCCACTTCCCGCTCCTCCGCCCTTGAGCCCCGCTCCTCCAACCGCCACCAAGATAGAACCCCACTGGTTCTCACCTACCACCCCACCAACCTCCGTATACAGCGTATCATCCGCCGTCATTTCCGCCACCTCCAAACGGACCCCACCACCAGGGATATATTTCCCTCCCCTCCCCTATCAACGTTCCGCAAAGACCACTCCCTTTGTGACTCCCTCGTCACGTCCACACCCCCCACCAACCCAACCTCCACTCCCGGCACCTTCCCCTGCAACCACAGGAAATGTAAAACTTGCGCCCACAACTCCTCCCTTACTTCTCTCCAAGGCCCCAAGGGATCCTTCCATATCCGCCACAAATTCACCTGCACCTCCACACACATCATCTATTGCATCCGCTGCACCTGATGTGGCCTCCTCTATATTGGGGAGACAGGCCGTCTACTTGCGGAATGCTTCTGGGAACACCTCTGGAACGCCCGGACCAACCAACCCAACCACCCCGTGGCTCTCCCACCCACTCCACTGAGGACATGCAGGTCCTTGGACTCCTCTATCGGCAGAACATAACAACACGACGGTTGGAGGAAGAGCGCCTCATCTTCCGCCTGGGAACCCTCCAACCACAAGGAATGAACTCAGATTTCTCCAGTTTCCTCATTTCCCCTCCCCCCACCTTGTCTCAGTCGGTTCCCTCAACTCAGCACCGCCCTCCTAACCTGCAATCTTCTTCCTGACCTCTCCGCCCCCACCCCACTCCGGCCTATCACCCTCACCTTGACCTCCTTTCACCTATCACATCTCCATCGCCCCTCCCCCAAGTCCCTCCTCCCTACCTTTTATCTTAGCCTGCCTGACACACTCTCCTCATTCCTGATGAAGGGCTCTGGCCCGAAACGTCGAATTTCCTGTTCCTTGGATGCTGCCTAACCTGCTGTGCTTTAACCAGCAACACATTTTCAGCTCTGATCTCCAGCATCTGCAGACCTCACGTTTTACTCGAACACTCATCGTGGCCAGGAACACTGACAGGTCCTTTCTTTAATATCAATGAGCAGAGGAACCTGTCCTGAATAATCCACCAGCAAACTCAATACTACACATTGTTGAGTAAAAAGTTGAGTAACCTGAAGAAGGGCTTATGCCCGAAACGTCGAATCTCCTGTTCCTTGGATGCTGCCTGACCTGCTGCGCTTTTCCAGCAACACATTTTCAAAATTGTTGAGTAAGGCAAGGGAGGAAATAAAATGATTGGTAAGTACTTTCTTCCTCTTTGGCCACAGGAGAAGTGATGATGTGGACGAGCTGGTGATGGACTGAGGTGGACAAAACTGAAAATCACACAAGAACATGTTAAAGTCCAACAGGTTTATTTGGAACAATAAGCTTTCGGAGCGCTGCTCCTTCATCAGGTAGCTGGTGGGGCAGGATCATAGGACACAGAATTTATAGTAAAAGATCAAAGTGACATCCAACTGATGCAATGCACTGAACAAACCTAGATTGTTGTTAAATCTTCAATCACTTAAAATTGAGGTGCAGATTTTGATTGATTAATATGTAAGTCCCAGAATTTCTTTCAAGTCACAGCTCCAAGATAACTTAAGGTGTTATCAGTAGAAAAAAAATTTGACATCTCAGCTCAGACAATGCATTAAAGGTATCAGGTTAGTGTCTGTCTGTATTCCAACCTTGGATCAGACTGTTTTATTTCCATAGTAGGAGTTTACAAAATGTCACATGAATTGACTACCTACAGATTGTGTGCTTTGTGAACAAAACTGAGCGTATCTGTAAATACAAATTCACCCCATAGATTTGTGTGTGCGCGCGTGTGGGGTGGGGGGTGAGAGACAGAAAGCACGTGTGTGTCACTGGAAGACAGCCAATGTTATAACATTATAACAAGAAGGGAGTCATAGAGTCATCGAGATGTCGAGATGACCCTTCGATCAAACCTGTCTATGCTGACCAGATATCCCAACCCAACTAGTCCCACCTACCAGCACCTGGCCCATATCCCTCCAAACCCTTCCTATTCATATACCCATCCACATGCCTCTTAAATTTTACAATTGTACCAGCCTCCACCACATCCTCTGGCAGCTCATTCCATACACGTACCACCCTCTGAGTGAAAACGTTGCCCCTTCGGTCTCTTTTATATCTTTCCTCTCTCACCCAAAACCTATGCCCTCTAGTTCGGGACTCCCCAACCCCAGGGAAAAGACTTTGTCTATTTATCCTATCTATGCCCCTCATAATTTTGTAAACCTCTATAAGGTCACCCCTCAGCCTCTGACACTCCAGTGAAAACAGCCCCACCCTGTTCAGCCTCTCCCTATAGCTCAAATCCTCCAACCCTGGCAACATCCTTGTAAATCTATTCTGAACACTTTCAAGTTTCACAACATCTTTCCAATAGGAAGGAGACCAGAATTGCACGCAATATTCCAACAGTGGCCTAACAAATGTCCTATACAGCCGCAACATGACCTCCCAACTCCTGTACTCAATACTCTGACCAATAAAGGAAAGCATACCAAACGCCTTCTTCACTATCCTATCTACCTGCGACTCCACTTTCAAGGAGCTATGAACCTGCACTCCAAGGTCTCTTTGTTCAGCAACACTCCCTAGGACCTTACCATTAAGTGTATAAGTCCTGCTAAGATTTCCTTTCCCAAAATGCAACACCTCGCATTTATCAGAAGTAAGCCCCATCTGCCACTTCTCAGCCCATTGGCCCATCTGGTCCAGATCCTGTTGTAATCTGAAGTACCCCTCTTTGCTGTCCACTACACCTCCAGTTTTGGTGTCATCTGCAAACTTACTAACTGTACCTCTTATGCTCGCATCCAAATCATTTATGTAAATGACAAAAAGCACAGGACCCAGCACTGATCCTTGTGGCACTCCACTGGTCACAGGCCGCCAGTCTGAAAAACAACCCTCCACCACCACCCTCTGTCTTCTACCTTTGAGCCAGTTCTGTATCCAAATGGCTAGTTCTCCCTCTATTCCATGAGATCTAACCTTGCTAATCAGTCTCCCATGAGGAACCTTGTCGAATGCCTTACTGAAATCCATGTAGATCACATCTACTGCTCTGCCCTCATCAATTTTCTTTGTTACTTCTTCAAAAAACTCAATCAAGTTTGTGAGACATGATTTCCCACGCACAAAGCCATGCTGATTATCCCTAATCAGTCCTTGCCTTTCTAAATACATGTACATCCTGTCCCTCAGGATTTCCTCCAACAACTTGCCCACCACCAAGGTCAGGCTCACTGGTCTATAGTTCCTTGGCTTGTCTTTACTGCCCTTCTTAAACAGTGACATCACGTTTGCAAATGTCCAGTCTTCTTGGCATCTCACCTGAATCTCACTATCGATGATACAAATATCTCAGCAAGAGGCCCAGCAATCACTTCTCTAGCTTCCCACAGAGTTCTCGGGTACACCTGATCAGGTCCTGGGGATTTATCCACCTTTAACCCTTTCAAGACATCCAGCACTTCCTCCTCTGTAATCTGGGCATTTTGCAAGATGTCACCATCTGTTTCCCTACAGTCTATATCTTTCATATCCTTTTCCACAGTAAATACTGAAGCAAAATATTCATTTAGTACCTCCCCCATTTTCTGTGGCTCCACACAAAGGCCGTCTTGCTGATCTTTGAGGGGCCCTATACTCTCCCTAGTGACCCAAGATAGAGGATAGGAAAAACTTCTGGCTGTAAGACCTGCTCCTTTTTTTGAGGTATCTTAGATGCTGGAGGTGATTTCCTCGAATTCCAGGAGCAGCAATTCCTGTTTTATATGCTGTTGCGTTGTTTTTGGAACTTTGGGGAAAAAAGTCAAAACAGCAGTTTTAAAAGGGAAAAGAACAGACAAAGGAAGCACATGGTGAGGACAGTGCAGGAGAGAGAGAGAGAGAGAACCTGCACAGTTACCGCCTTTGCTGCTTTTGAATTCATGTGTAGCTGGACATCGGAGTGCATCTGGGAAAATTAACAAACACTGAATTTCACAACTAAACTTAAGGGAGACAGGAATAAACATGGAAATAAGCTAGTCAGTCTGACCTCAATTATTAGCTGGGTGGCAGGAAGCAGACAGTGATAGTCAAGGGGTGTTTTTCTTATCACTGAAAGCCTGAAGCCTGGAAGAAATCAATGGCCCTTGCTGTTTGTGCTTTCTCTTAATGATTTAGACTTGAATACAGGAGGATTCACAGTATTTTCATTAATGAGAAGAAAATTGGGAGTGATAAATAGTGAGGAGGATAATCTTAGGTTACAAGACGGTATAGATGGACTGGTCAGCTGGGCTAATCTGTGACAAATACAATTCAATCCAGAATGCTGGGACACTGGAAAGCACCAAGGATTAGAAGGACTTTAGTGTGTATGTATACCACTCCCTTAAAGTAATGGGACAGGTAGATAAATGGTTAAGAAGGCATATGGGAAACTTGTCGTTATTATCTGAGGAACAGAATTTAAGAGTGTGGAAGTTATGCCAGAACTGTATATAAAGTTGGTTTAGAGTATTGTATGCATTTCTGGAATGCACATTATACAACAAATGTAACTGTACTGGAAAGAGTGCAGAGGAGATTTACCAGGATGCTGCCAGTATTAGTTCTGAAGAGAGATTGGACAGACTGTTTCGTTTTAACCTTGGGGCTGGGAAGAATAAGGGGGCACATGACTGAGACGTTAAAAATTATGAGGGGCATAGTCAAGGTAGACAGGAAGAAATGTTCCTCTTGATGCAGGGACGAATGACCAGGGTCTATAGATTTAAGGTAAGGAACCAGAGGTTTAGAGAAAGGTGGTGAAAAGCATTTTCAGCCAGATGGTGGTAGGAGTCAGAAATGCACTGTATGGTAGAGGCAGAAACCCTCATAACATTTAACTAGTATTTAGATGTACACTTGCAATGCCAAGGCATACAAGGCCATGGGGCCAAGTGCTGGAAAATGGGATTAGAACAGTTTGATGGTTGTGTTTGACCAGAGCAGAACGTAAGGTCTTTTTCTGCACTGTCCACCTCTCTGATTCTATAACATGGAAATAAATAGCAGGATGGCATCCACTCCTCAGCTCCTGAGATACAACAACTACAAAGGGGCTCCTCGACAGAGAAATGCTGAAGCTTTTCCTCGTGCACTATCCAGGACAAATGCAAGAATGCCAATTTAAAATGATCACAACAATTCATATTACAGAAGAACGAACAACTATAGCCTCCCTGAGCTCCCAATTCATTTAAAAAAACAAGGGCATAGCACTGATGGCAAAGTGTGGGCCGCTGCACATCAATATATGCCATTTCCATTGAGAGAAAATGCTTTAAGTGACACTAATCATCTTAAAGTGGCTGCTCATGTAGAATTACATCAATAAGAGATTTTTTGGGGGTGTTTTGGAAGCATAAGCTGGGTGAGTACAGTCTTTACTCTATCATAAACAACCAAAGCCAATCACTGAAATGTCTGGTCTCTTTGCCTGGCATTACACTAACACTGACAACCATCCATGAAGTTGTTCAATTTTGAGGCTGGCTGATCATCTTCATAGACTGTTAAATGGAAAATACCACTTGTGCAGTAAACTGCGTATCAGCAGGGTGAAATGACCTCCTTTAGCTGTTATTCATATTTTTATTTGATTTTAGTTAGTTCATATAAAGCTAAGCTTACAATGGCAGGGGACCTCAGACCCATGGCAAACGCTTCTTGCTTGATGTGGGAGCTTTGGAACATGTCTGACGTTCCTGACTCTTACACTTGCAAGAAGTGTGTCCAGCTGCAGCTCTTGTTTGACCGCATGACAGCTCTGCAGCTGTGGATAGACTCACTGTGGAGCATCTGCGATGCTGAGGAGGTCGTGGATAGCACGCTTAGTGAACTGGTCACACCGCAGGTTAGAATTGCTGAGGGAGACAGTGAATGGGTGACTAAAAGACAGAAAAAGAGTAGGAAGGCAGTGCAGGTATACTGTTTTGGATACTGTTGGGAGAAATGGCTCACCAGGAGAGGGCAGTAGTTGTCAAGATCATGGCAGCGTGGCGGGCACTGCTGTTCAGAAGGGCAGGAAAAAGACATGTAGGGCCATAGTCAGAGGGGATTCTACTGTGAGGGGAGTAGATAGACAGTTCTGTGTCTGAAAATAGGACTCCTGGATGGTATGTTGCCTCCCAGGTGCTTGGGTCAGGGATGTCACCTATTGATTGCAGAGCATTCTAAAAGGGGAGGGTGAACAGCCAGTTGTATTGGTGCATATAGGCACCAGCGATATAAGTAGAAAATGAGATGAGGTCCTGAAAGAAGAACACAGGGAGCTAGGAGAGAAGTTAAAGAGGAGGGCATCAAAGGTAGCGATCTTGGGATTACTACCAGTGCCACATGCTAGCCAGCATAGAAATGAAAAAATAGGCAGGATGAACATGTGGCTTGAGGAATGGTGTAAGAGGGAGGGGTTCAGATTTGTCGGACATTGGGACCGGTTCTGGGAAAGGTGGGACTATTACAAAATGGACAGTCTACATCTGAACAAGGCAAGAACCTTGGGGGGAGTTTTTGCTACTGCTGTTGGGGAGGTTTTAAACTAATGTGCCAGGGGACTGGGAACCAGAAGAGAAAACAAGTAGGCAGTGAGGTGGAGACTGGAGACTGTAAGAGTTATGAAGATAGCATTAACAAAGGGAAGAGTGGGCAGAGAGCCTGAAATGCACCTACTTTAATGCAAGGAGTACAGTGTGTAATGCAGATGAACTTAGGGCTTGGATTGGTGCCTGGGAGTGTGATGTTATTGCAATCACAGAGACTTGGTTGAAGGAAGGGCATGATGATTGGCAACTAAATGTTCCAGGATATAGATGCTTCAGACAGGACAGGGAGGGAAGTAAAAGGGGTGTGGAGTTGCATTGCTGGTCAGAGATGATATCACGGCTGTGCTAAAGGAGGACACTATGAAGGTCTTGGGTAGTGAGGCATTATGCGTGGAGCTGAGAAATAAGAAGGGTGTAGTTACATTGTTGGGCTTTATTACAGGCCTCCCAACGGTGAGCGTGAGGTAGAAGAACAAATAGGTTAACAGACTATGGAAAGATGTAGAAACAATAGGGTAGTGGTGATGGGAGATTTTATTTTCCCAACATTGACTGGGATACACTTAGTGTCAGAGGTCTGGATGCGGTAGAATTTGTAAGAAGTGTCCAGGAAAGTTTTCTAGAGCAGTATATCAATAGTCTGACGAGTGATGGGGCCATATTGGACCTGGTACTGGGGAACAAGCCAGGACAGGTGGGAGAAGTTGAGGTGGGGGATTTCTTTGGGAACAGTGACCACAATTCTGTAAGTTTTAGAATACTCGTAGATAAAGATGAGAGTGGTTCTAAGGGATGAGTACTAAACTGGGCCAAGGCCAATTATATCAAAATTAGGCAGGAGCTTGGAAATGTGGAGTGGACACAGCTATTTGCAGAGAATCCACATTTAATATGTGGAAGGCTTTCAAAGATAGGTTAAAGATAGTGCAGGATAGGTATGTCTCGTTGAAGGCAAAAGATAGGAAGGGCAAGATTCGTGAACAATGGATGACAGGAGAAATTGTTCGACTAGCCAAGAGGAAAAGGGAAGCGTACATAGGGTCTAAGCAGCTGAGAACAGAATGGGCCCTGGAAGAATATCAGAAGAGTAGGACAAGTCTTAAACGAGGAATCAAGCGGGCTAAAAGGAGTCATGAAATAGCTTTAGCTAGCAGAATCCCAAAACATTTTATTCCTATATAAGAAGAAAGTGGGTAACTCGAGAAAGGATTGCTCCACTAAAGGATAATGAAGGAAGGCTGTGTGCCGAACCTGAGAGAATGGGTGATATTGTGAATGATTACTTTGCATCAGTGTTCACTGAGGAGAGGAACGTGATGAATCTTAAGATTAGAGATAGAAGTTTGATTAGTCTGGATCACGTTGGCATAAATAGGGAAGATGTGTTGTGTAGGTTAGAGGTTATTAAGGTGGACAAATCCCCAGGACCAGATGGGATCTATCCCAGGTTGCTGAGGGAGGCGAGAGAGGAAATAGATGGGGGCCTGACAGATATCTTCGTGGCATTCTTAATACAGGTGAGGTGCCGGAGGACTGGAAGGTTGCTCAGGTTGTCCCCTTTTACAAGAAAGGTAGTAGAGATATTCCGTGTAACTACAGATCAGTGAGCCTGACGTCGGTGGAGGGAAAATTGCTGGAGAGGGTACTGAGGGATAGGATCTATTTATATTTAGAAAAAAATGGGCTTATCAGTAATAGGCAACAAGGTTTTGTGGGGGGAGGGGGAAGATTGTGCCTTACCAACTTAAAAGAGTTCTTTGAGGAAGTGACCAAGTTGATAGATGAAGGAAGGGCTGTTGATGTCATATACATGACCTTCAGTAAGGTGTTTGATAAGGTTCCCCATGGTAGATTAATGGAGAAAGTGAAGTCACATGGTGTGCAAAGTGTTCTAGCTAGGTGGATAAAGAACTGGTTGAGCAACAGGAGACAGAGAGTAGTAGTTGAAGGGAGTTTCTCGAAATGGAGAAAGGTGACCAGTGGTGTTCTGCAGGGGTCAGTGTTGGGGTCACTGTTGTTTGGGATATACGTAAATGATCTGGAAGACGGCACTGTTGGTATGGTCAGCAAGTTTGCAAATGACACGAAGATCGGTGGAGTAGCAGAAATCATAGGGGACTGTCAAAGAATACAGGAGAATACAGATAGACTGGAGAATTGGGCGGAAGTGTAGCAGATGGATTTCAATCCAGATAAACATGCACTTAGGCAAGACTTAATTCTAGAGCGCATTACACAATGAACGGAAGAGCCGTGGGAACAGTTGATGGGCAGAGAGATCTGGGAGTGCAGGTCCATTGTACCCTGAAGGTTGCTGCACAGATGGATAGAGTGGTCAAGAAGGCATATGGTATGCTTGCCTTCACTGGACAGGCTGTTGCATGCAATAGCTGGCAAGTCATGTTAAAATTGTACAGGATGTTGGTTTGGCTGCATTTGGAATACTGTGTACAGTTCTGGTCACCACATTACCAAAAGGATGTGGATGCTTTGGAGAGGGTGCAGAGAAGGTTTATGAGGAGGTTGCCTGGTATAGAAGGTGCTAGCTATGAAGAGAGGTTGAGTAGGTTAGGTTTATTTTCATTAGAAAAAAGGAGTTTGAGGGGGGACCTGATTGAGGTTTACAAAACCATGAAGGGTATGGACAGGGTGGATAGAGACAAGCTTTTTCCCAGGCTGAAGGATTCCATAACGAGAGGTCACACTTTCAAGATGAGAGGTGGAAAGTTTAAGGGGGATACACACGGCAAGTACTTCACACAGAGGGTGGTGGGCATCTGGAATACATTGCCAGCAGAAATGATAGAGTCAGGCACAGTAAATTCATTTAAGATGCGTACGGGCAGATGCATGAGTAGGTGGGGAGCAGAGGGATTCAGATGCTTAGGAATTGACCGACAGATTTAGACAGTAGATTTGGATCGGCTCAAGCTTGGAGGGCCAAAGGGCCTGTTCCTGGGCTGTAAATTTTCTTTGTTTTTTGTTCCTATTTTTCTTAGGTAATCAGACGTACTTAAAAAATTTGAACAACAGGTGAAGTGAGCTGTTTTATGCTGCTGCTATCCAATACCAAGACAAGGGGGATTCTCCTTGAACCAGATGCTTCCACCAAGTCAAACAAAACTTCTATCACAAAAAAAGGGTAATGTAATATTTGAATTTCAGTACCTAGGTGATATTAAGTTTCTTGACCTTCCATCCCATTGACTGATGGATTGAACAAAATAAGATATCACTTTGGCTGTTTGTAACAGACATAGTACTGACTGTACTCAACCAGCCCATATTTGCAACATTTAAAACAGAGTGACAAACATTAATTGTGTTTCTGCAATTTGACAAGACTTGGTAAATGCCCAATGTACTAAGAATTAGACTAATGACCATTTTAAGATTGTCAGTTGGGCACTTAGTGTGCCTCACTTATGCTCATTTCTGTTTAGAAAACAGACATGTGGTCTCTTTTTGAACTGAACAAATACTTTTATCTGATTTGAAATCAAACAAAAGCTTGGCAGGTTCATTCTCCCTGACAATACCTTTATCAATTAGAGTCCACCTGCCAACCAATCAGCAGTCTCTTCTCATGCACTTTAATTTGTTGTTTCCGTTAAGATTTTACAAAGTTAAAAATCACACAACACCAGGTTATAGTCCAACAGATTTATTTGGAAGCACTAGCTTTCAAAGTGCTCTTCCTCCAACTGATGAAGGAGCAGCGCTCCAAAAGCTAGTGCTTCCAAATAAATCTGTTGGACTATAACCTGATGTTGTGTGATTTTTAACTTTGTCCACCCCAGTCCAACACCAGCATTTCCAAATCATGACTACCTTTAAGGTTGGATATCCTTACAATTTTGTCCTGATGAATGCAAAATTAAAAGGGCCAACAGTATGTTCCTTTCTCAGAGATACAAAGGCCTGGAACTGTTCCCTGGTGAAATTTTAGAGTAACTGCAATGGAAAACTCTGATTACCCAAATATAGACTGTGAATTTGTTCATGTGAGGGACAGATATGGACAATTGTTCCTAGATTGTGTTCTGGAATATTTTCTACAGTAGTATGAGTCCAGTCCAACAAAGAAGGATGCATAATAATTGTCATTGGAAATAAAGTTGGATCAAATATCAGCGGTAGAAAATTTAGGAAACGGTGATCATTTTATCAAGACACTCAGGATGGTGTTAGATAACGACATGCAGCAATCCAGAGTAAGAAAAATCAATTGGCAGAGAGCTGTCATTAATGTGGCAACAGCAGCGCTCAGTAGGATGGATTGGCATAAGAATTTGACAGGAAGAAGAGTTATTGTACAATAGGTTCGCTTCAAAGAGTAGATGGTTCGGATACAGTGGAGGTATATTCCCTCCAATGCAAAAGGTAGGACAAACATGTATAGAATTCTGATGAGAAAGGAGGTACAATTTAACATTAGAAAGAAAATGTTTGTTTATGACAGCAGTCAGGCAGAAAATACAATTGAGAATCAACAGGAATAGCAAAGGGTTAGGGAGGAAGTGATGAAGCATTTAAGAGAATTAAAGAGGAATTACGCGAAAAGAGTAGCAACTAACATAAGGGAAGTTTCAAATCTTCTTCAGGCAAATAAACAGTAAGAGAATGGTTAAAGGAGGAGTAGATCTAATCAGAATCAAAAAGGGGATTTAGAGTTAGAAACAGGGGGCATGGCTGAAGTGTTAAATTAAAATTTTACATTTGCTTTTACAAAAAAGAACTTGCTCCCAGGCCATACTGACAGAGGAAGAATCCCTATTACTAAATGGATCCAAAATTAAGGAAGAAGTCTTGAACATATTGTTGTAACTTAAATTTGACAAGACACTGGCTATAATCTTTCAGTCTTCCCAAGACTCGGTGCCAGAAGATTGGAGAATTGCAAACATGGGCGGCACTTGTTTGGTGGTTAGCACTGCTGCCTCACAGCACCAGAAACCCGGGTTCAATTCCTGCCTCAGGTGACTGACTGTGTGGAGTTTGCACATTCTCCCTGTGTCTGCGTGGGTTTCCTCCCACTGTCAAAGATGTGCAGATTAGGTGAATTGGCCATGCTAAACTGCCCGTAGTGTCAGGCGAAGGGATAAGTGTAGGGGAATGGGTGTGGGTGGGTTGAGCTTCGGTGGGTCGGTGTGGACTTGTTGGGCCGAAGGGCCTGTTTCCACACAGTAAGTAATCTAATCTAATCTAATTATGCCTTTGTTCAACAACGTTTGTAGGGATAACTAGGGGGGTTTGGGTTAAATGGTCAGCACTGTCACCTTGCAGCACCAGAAACCCAGGTTTAATTCCAAATTTGGGCAATTGTCTGTGTCCCTGTTCTCCCTGTGTCAGCATAGGCTTCCTCCAGGTGCTCTGGTTCCCTCCCAAACTCCAAAGACATGAAGGTTAGCTGGATTGGCCGTGCTAAATCATTCCTAATGACTAGGAATGTGCAAGTTAAGTGGATTGGCCTTGCTAAAATGCAAAGTTATGGTATACTGTGGGGGCTGGGTCAGGATGGAATGCTCATCAGTGGGGTCAGTGCAGACTCTTTCTGCACAGTCGGGATTCTATGATAATCCCAGCAATTACTGACCAGGCAGTTTAACTTTGTGGTGGGAAAACTTCGAAAACAATTATTTGGGTTAAAATTAGTAGTTACATGACAAAAGAGTGTTGATTATGAAGAATCAGTACGGATTTCTAAAGGGAAAATTGTGATTAACTAATTTACTGGAACATTTTGATGAGGTAACAAAAACAGCCAAAGCAGAAAATGTTACTGATGTGGTATACGTGGATTTCCAAACGGCATTTAATACAGTGCCACACTCGGGACTTGTGCGGAAAGTTTACGTCACAGTATAAAAGGGACATAGCAAGACAGATACAAAACTAGCTGAGTGATAGGAAACAAAGAATAATGGTCAATGAATATTTTTGGGCAGGAGCAAAGTTTGTAGTGGAGGGTCCTGAGAGTTGGCTTGGGACCCTTGTTTTTCCTGATATATATAAATAATCTAAATCTTAGTCTGCAAGAAACAATTTCAAAGTTTGTAGGTGATGCTAAACTTAGAAGAATTGTAAAGTGTGAAGAGGACTGTGTAGAACTCCACAGAAACTGAGGACTACAGATGTTGGAGATCAGAGTTGAAGAGTGTATTGCAGGAAAAGCACAGCAGGTTAGGCAGCATCCCGGGAGCAGGTGAATCGACATTTTGAGCATAAGCCCTTCATCAGGAATGAGGTCTGGGGGCCAAGGTGGCTGAAAGATAAAAGGGAGGGGACAGGGTGGGGGGTGGGTGCAGGTAACTGGAAATGGGATAGGTAGATGGAGGTGGGGGTGAAGGTGATAAGTTGGAGAGGAGGGTGGAGCAGATAGGTGGGAAGGAAGATAGACAGGTAGAACCGTTCAAGAGGGCGGTGCTGAGTTGGAGGGTTGGATCTGGGATAAGGTGGGGGGGGGGGGGGACGGCAAAAGGCAAAACTGGTGAAATCAACATTGATCCCATGGGGTTGGAGGGTCCCAAGGTAGAAGATAAGGCATTCTTCTTCCAGGCATCAGGTGGTTAGGGTTCGGCGAAGGAGGAGGCCCAGGCCCTGCATGTCCTTGGCAAAGTGGGAGGAGAGTTGAAGCGTTCAGCCACAGGGTGGTTGAGTTGGTGGGGTTGGTTGGTGCAGGTGTCCTAGAGATACTCTCGGAAATGGTCCAGAAGTTGGCGTCCTATCTCCCCAATGTACAGGAGACCACATGAGGTGCAACAGATGCAGTAAACGATGTGTGTGAAAGTACTAGTAAATTTCTGTCAGATTTGAAAGAACATAGAACATAGAACAATACAGCACAGAACAAGCCCTTCGGCCCATGATGTTGTGCCGAACATTTGTCCTAGCTTAAGCACCTATCCACGTACCTATCCAATTGCCGCTTAAGGGTCACCAATAATTCTGACTCTGCCACTCCCACAGGCAGCGCATTCCATGCCCCCACCACTCTCTGGGTAAAGAACCTACCCCTCACATCCCCCCTATACCTTCCACCTTAAATTTATGTCCCCTTGTAACACTCTGTTGTACCCGGGGAGAAAGTCTCTGACTGTCTACTCTATCTATTCCCCTGATCATTTTATAAACCTCGATCAAGTCACCCCTCATCCTTCGCTGTTCCAATGAGAAAAGGCCTAGCACTCTCAACCTATCCTCGTACGACCTATTCTCCATTCCAGGCAACATCCTGGTAAATCTCCTCTGCACCCTCTCCAAAACTTCCACATCTTTCCTAAAGTGAGGTGACCAGAAATGCACACAGTACTCCAAATGTGGCCTTACCAAGGTCATGTACAGCTGCAACATCACCTCACGACTCCTGAATTCAATCCCTCTGCTAATGAACGCTCATACACCATAGGCCTTCTTACAAGCTCTATCCACCTGAGTGGCAACTTTCAAAGAGCTATGAACATAGACCCCAAGATCCCTCTGCTCCTCCACCTTACTAAGAACCCTACCGTTAACCCTGTATTCTGCATTCTTATTCGTCCTTCCAAAATGGACAACCTCACACTTGGCAGGGTTGAACTCCATCTGCCATCCTCAGCCCAGCTCTGCATCATATCTAAGTCCCTTTGCAGCCAACAACAGCTCTCCTCACTATCCACAACGCCACCAATCTTCGTATCATCTGCAAAAAGAAACAGAAGGTCTGACAGCGTCCATGAAGAGAAATCACAATTAACATTTTGGGTCCAGTGACACTTCCTCAGAATTCCGATTTCTCCTCGCAGGTGCTGCCAGATCTGCTGAGCTTTTCTAGCAACCTCTGTTTTTGTTTCCAAAAGGACATTGACAGATTTGTGGAGTGGGCAGATAGGTGACAAGTGAGGTTCAAAGCAAAGAAGTGTACATCATATAATTTGGTTGAAGGCATTGAAAGACAATAGGCAGTATGATCCTAAAGGGGGTGTACATGGAGAAAGAACTGGGTGTATAAATGCACAGACCATCGAAGGTGGCAGAAAAGGTGGAGAAAGCAGTTAATAAAGCATACGATGTCTAAGGTTTCATTAATAGGGGTATAGAGTACAAGAGCAAGGATGTGATGTTGAATTTAGACAAGACACTTCTTATAGCTCAGCTGGAATGTGTGTATTGTTCTCAGAGCCACATTCTTGGAATGATGTGATTGCATTGGAAAGAGTGCAGATGTGACTTACAAGAATGATTCCAGGAATGAAAAACTCCAGTTATGAGGTTAATTGAAGTTGGACTGTTCTCTCTTGGAGAGAAGAATGCTGAGAGAAGACTTTATACAGGTTTTCAAAATCATGAGTGGGCTAGGTAGAGCACAAATAAATACAAACCTGTCCCACTCATAAAAGAACAGACAGAGGGCAAAGATTTAAAGTGACATGCAAATGAAGCAAGAGTGATGTGACAAAAAACATTCACTCAGTGAATAGTTAGGGACGTAATGCTCTGCCTGAAAAGTGGTGGACACAGGTTAAATTGACATATTCAAGACAGCATTCATTGGATGCTTACTTGGATAGAAATAGTGTTCAGGGATATGAGAAAAGGCATGAGTTTAGCACTCGGTAAAAAAATCAATGCAAGAATGATGGGCCAAATAGTCTCCTCCTGTTCTGTCAAAATTCTGTGATTCTAGTGCATTCCCATGGCAATGCCACAACCAGAGTTGTCAACCACTTATCTTGTAATTGTTGCAATTGGTTGACATTTGGCACCTTGCAGTTGTCCTGATGAAAAGCTTTGGCACCAAATCTCTCTCTCTCTCTCTCTCTCTCTCTCTTCAGCAAGATTCAAGTACTGCACAACAAAGGCTATCATTTTCCTGAGCTGCTGTGCAGACTAACTTCCTGCTCACTGAAACTGGAGAACACTCTTTGAAGCCATTAAAACAGAAAGGATGACAATAAATAACTGCACAACAAAAATTAATGGAAATATGTTGCTCAATATTTGGCTGGGATATGTGGCGATCATTAGTTAAGTTCCAAAATGGATGAGCAGAATTGCTTATTGATAAGACAAAATTTACATAGTTCTGATGTATTGTCAGCTAGGTCAGTTTCTGGAGGATATTTTTGGCAGTTGAAGTGTGGAGTAGGGATGACGGTGGGTAAAGTCTCTCTGCCTCTCTGAAAATCTAATCAAAAGCACATGTCTTGTTGGTGAATTGATTAGTGACAGTGATCCTACTTTCGAGAGAACTTCTCCAGATTTGTGGAAAGAAATGAGAAACAGAAACTGGAAGAATTATAGATTAAAAGTTTCAAAGTATGTTAAGGGATTTTCCACTAGACAATCATGAGTGGGCTAGGTAGAGCACAAATAAATACAAACCTGTCCCACTCATTTGGACAAAAGAAATTACAATTGACATTCCTTCCTTGAGCTTTTCAGAGCTGCTTGTCCAAGAACAATGTCACCTTTGATATGATGAGAGTTAGCAGGAATTCTGAGAGTTTCAAATGTATCTCTGCATAATTCCAAATCTGTGCTTTACAATGGGCAATTGTACAAACTCTTGATTAGAGTCACATAACTAGATTTGATAGTATATTAGATTAGATTAGATTCCCTACAGTGTGGAAACAGGCCCTTCGGCCCAACAAGTCCACACAGACCCTCTGAAGAGTAACCCACCCAGACCTATTTCCCTCTGACTAATGCACCTAACACTACAGGCAATTTAGTATGGCCAATTCACCTGACCTGCAAATCTTCGGACTGTGGGAGGAAACTGGAGCACCCAGAGGAAACCCACACAGACACAGGGAGAATGTGTAAATCCACACAGTCACCCAAGGTTGGAATCGAACCTGGGACCCTGGTGCACTGAGCCACTGTGCTTGTCAGTTCTTATGGTGTGCAGAAAGATTTCTGTATAAACGTATATAGGGCGTGAGATCCAGTAGAAATTCAATGCTTAGTCCAAAACCCAGTTTTACCAAGTGCTGACAATAGTCAAGATTTATTTACACCCAAAAAGCCCACCTTACAGCATTGAGATTTTCCACCCACACAGAAAAAATGTCCATTGCTTTCTTAATGTCTTTACAATTTCTTCCAATGCCTTATTTTCTATTGCTCATCAGTCAACGAGAGGAGCAGGTTGTTAGGTATCCCACAATTTTAAAGTAATAGGGCATCAGGTGAATTCGACTATTAGTCAGCACAACTGCAGATTCATTCTTCAACTATGTCCCTTTAAATAACTCCAAACATCTTTTGGCCATTTCATTTGTGGAGGGAAAGAATGAAAAGATCATTGTCTCTCAGGTTGAAGTTAACTTTTCAGTGAAGCGTAACAACTAGTTTGCTGAGCCTATCGGACCTCCACTAGCTCTTTCATATCCAGTTAGTCCCACTAACCTTCAAATATATATCTAATTCTATTTCAAACTTATTATAGGATCCATTTCCACCACCATTTCAGGCAATATATTCTACAGTAACACAACTCTCTGTAAAAGCTATGAGAAAATGATAACTGCAGATACTGGAGATCAAAGTCAAACGTTCTTAAGAACATCTCCGGAACTGATGCACTAAACAACCCCACCACCCTGTGGCCGACCACTTCAACTCCCCCTCCCACTCCGCCAAATACATGCAAGTCCTGGGCCTCCTCCAACACCAAATCCTACCCACCCGATGACTGGAGGAAGAATGCCTCATTTCTGCCTTGGGGCCCTCCAATCACAGGGAAACAATATCATAGAGTCATAGAGGTGTACAGCACGGAAACAGACCCTTCAGTCCAACTTATCCATGCCGATCAGATAGCCTAACAATTTCACCAGTTTCCTCATTTCTCCTCCAACTCAGCACCACCCTCTTGAATTGTCCTACCTGTCCATCTTCCTTCCCTACCTATCCATTCCACCCTCCACTCCAATCCAGCACCATCAGCTCCCACCTTCATCTACCTATCACATTCCCAGCTACCTTCCCCACAGCACAGACCCCCTCCCATTTACATCTCAGCCCCCTTAGGCTTGCCTACACATTCATGATGAAGGGCTTATACTCAAAACGTCAACTCTCCTGCTCCTTGGATGCTGCCTCACCGAATGTGTTTTTCCAGTGTCACACATTTTGTCTCTGCAAAACTCATGCTGCCCTGTGTGAACACAAGATTTCAATTGAGGATTGAACAGAATTTGATAAAAATTTTGAGAAATGTCCTTGCTTTTGTACTCCATTCCTCTTTGAACACAGTCAAGGATTCCCATATGATTTCCCAACAGGATCTCAGCTGTTCCACCACTGTTTTAAAATGGTATCATTTTATCATCATTCTTCCTGCCAAAACTACTTCTATGTTAATTTGATGGACAAATGGTCACATCTGCATCTGTCTGCCCATCCCACCAAACCATGTCATCCTGAAGTTTACCTCACTGTTTTCAAGTATAATGTTGATGTAAGGGTATTTAAATTATATCCAGAACTTCCACATTCATGGAATTAATGCATATTGAAACGTACAATGACAGACTTCACAAGTTTCTTGAAACTGCATTTAATCCAATTGCCTCAATATCTTTTACATCTCATGCATTTGTATCCCAGAACCCATAGAACGTCAATGGAGGAATGATGCTTTAGTCCTTAGTTCACAGCTAAAGAAGTACCTAATTTTGTTTTTCCTCAGGATGTTCTCACAGCTTCAGTGTGGCTCTCTGTAAACTAACTATTCAAATTGGCTGTTCTATTAGGACCACTTATGATTTATTCCACTAGCTGCAAGTTAGACACAATCTACTAATTCTTTTCCTGTCATGAAATCCAAACTGAACTGTCTTCTTCTGTCAGCAAGTACACACAAACATTGAAAATATTTTATTAGGTAGATTGGCCATGCTAAATTGCCCATAGTATCCAGGGATGTGAGGGCTAGGTGAATTAGCAATGGGAAATGCAGGGTTACAGGAATAGGGTGGAGGGTGTGGGCCTGAGTGGGCTGGTCTCTAGAGGATCAGTTTGGTCTTGACACTGTAGGGATTCTATGATTTAACCAAGGCTCTATTCTGAAGCACAAATGTCTGTGGCAATATGGCATGTTCCACATGATTCAAAGAGAAATACAAATGAATGATTTTACCTTCAAAGCAACTTTTTGATCCTGTAACCAACAGCAATTGTTTATATATCTATGGATGTCACTGCCTACTCTCCAGACTCCTGAACTCTATTAGATCAGATATCCTATAGTGTGGAAACAGGCCCTTTGGCCCAACAAGTCCACACCGACCCTCCGAAGAGTAACCCATCTAGACCCATTTCCCTCTGACTAATGCAACGAACACTATAGGCAACTTGGCATGGCCAATTCACCTTACCTTCGCATGTTTGAAACCCTCGCAGACACAGTCACCCAAGGCTGAACCTGGGACCTTGGTGCTGTGAGGCAGCGTGCTAACCACTGAGCAACCAGGCTGCCCCAAGCTTAAGGATCAATCAGTCACTGTTCAGGTTTTTTAACCATCAACTTTGACCTTGCAACACAAAACACATGCCATTGTTGAATTGTAATGAAACCCAGGTTGTTTGAGTTACTTTTACATCAGAGTTGTTTTTACCAGTTTCTCAAATACTCCCACAGTCGACAGTTAAACCATTACTTTCTATACTTTAAAAGCTTTATTCTAACACATATAAATTATCATCCAGATATAGCAAAAGTTACAAGCTAAATGTCTTAAATAAGAAAGTGGAAACTGAATGTTCTGACAGTAATTTGGAAATGCAAGGAAGACAGGCAATTCTTTCCAACAATCGGAGCTAAGGCAATACTCGACTCAAACAGGCAAATAATTCATTTCAATAAATGTCTTTGACACTTGTGATTGCTCAATGACAGTATAGAAAGTGTTCAAAAGACATAAATATAAAAACAGGTGAGCCACTTCTTAATTACTCTTAATTACAGGGTAACCTCGATTATCCGAATCTAATGGGGAGGCACTATTTCGCTTGTATAATCGATTATTCGGTTAATTGATTAAATGTCTTTCCTCAGGGGCTCTGAGTTTTTAAGTCTGCTCTCTGTTCAGGAGACTGCAGCAGCACACATTGCATGAGGCCCTGCCCCCACTCCCAAAACCCCGCAACACAGACTGGCCCCCAACCCTGTCCAACACTGCCCCTGCCCCCAACCACGTCCAACACAGCCTCACCCCCAACCCTGTCCAACACTGCCCCTGCCCCCAACTGAGCCCCGCCCCCAACCCCGTCCAACACCGCCCCCTGCCCCCAACCACATCCAACACAGCCTCGCCCCCAACTCTGTCCAACACAGCCCCGCCCCCAACCCCGTCTAACACCGCCCCTGCCCCCAACCCTGTCCAACACCACCCCCTGCCCTCAACCCTGTCCAACACAGCACCGCCCCAACCCCGTCCAACACCGCCCCCTCCCCCAACTCCACCAACACCGCCCCCCCAATCCCATCCAACACAGCCCTGCCCCAACCCCGTCCAACACCGCCCCCCTCCCCCAACCCCGTCCAACATAGCCCTGCCCCAACCCTGTCCAACACAGCCCCCTGCCACCAACCCCATCCAACACAGCCCTGCCCCCAACCACGTCCACCACAGCTCCGCCCCCAACCTTGTCCAACGCCACCCCCTGCCCGTCCCCAACTCCGTCCAATGCCGCCCCTGCCCCCAACCCCCTCCAACACCACCCCCTGCTCCCAACCACGTCCAATACAGTCCTGCCCCTAACCTCGTCCAATGCCGCCCCCTGCCCCCAAAACCGTCCAACATCGCCCCGCCCCAACCCCGTCCAACACCACCCCCTGTCCGCCTCCATCCCCATCCAACACCGCCTCCTGCCCCAACCCCTGTCCAACACCACCCCTCGCCCCCCCAATACCGTCCAACACCGCCCCCTGCCATCAAACTTGTCCAACACCACTCCCTGCCCCCAACCCCATCCAACAACTGTCCCTGCCCCCCAACCCCGTCCAACCCTGTCCCGCCCTCGACCCATCCAACACAGCCCTGCCCGCAACCCGGTCCAACACTGTCCCTGCCCAACCCTGTCCAACACCGCCCACCGCCCCCACCCCGTCCAACACCGCCCCCTGTCCCCAACTCCGTCCAACACCGCCCCCTGCCCCCAACCCTGGCCAACACCACCCCCTGCCCCCAAACCCGTCCAACACCGCCCCCCTGCCCCCAATCCTGTCCAACACCGCCCCCTGCCCCCAACCCTGTCCAACACCGCCCACCGCCCCCAACCCCGTCCAACACCGCCCCCTGCCCCCAATCACATCTAACACTGCCCCGCCCCAACCACATCCAACGCCACCCCTGCCCACCCCCAACCTCGTCCAACTCCGCCCCCTGCCCCCCAACCCCGTCCAACACTGCCCCACCCCCAACCCTGTCCAACTCCGCCCCCTGCCCCCAATCACATCTAACACTGCCCCGCCCCAACCACATCCAACGCCACCCCTGCCCACCCCCAACCTCGTCCAACACCGCCCCCTGCCCCCCAACCCCGTCCAACACTGCCCCACCCCCAACCCTGTCCAACACCGTCCCCTGCCCCCAAACCCATCCAACACCGTCCCCTGCCCACAGCCCCATCCAACACCATCCCCTGCCAACCCCATCCAATACCACCCCCCTGCCCCCAACCCCGTCCAACCCCGTCCAACACTGTCCCTGCCCCCCACCCCTCCAACACCGCCCCTAACCCCATCCAACACCGCCCCCCCCCCCCCAACCCCGTCCAACACTGACCCTGACCCTCAACCCTGTCCAAATCCGCCCCCTGCCCCCAGCCCCGTCCAACACCGCCCCCTGCCCCCAACCCTGTCCAACACTGTCCCTGCCCACCCAACCCCGTTCAGCACAGCCCTCTGCCGCCCAACCCTGTCCTGCACTGCCCCCGCCCCTCTCCGGGGCAGCTGGACTGGATACTAACAATAAGACTGCTGCTGCTGCTGTCTTTGTTGTATAAGTCTCCAAATAGCACACATGCACACAGCCAAACGCACGTCTTACTGCAGTGTTTTGACAGGTTCCACCTCTGCCCTGTACAGGACAATGTTATTCAGATTATCTGGGGAAGTGGGGTTTAGGGTACACCCCAAGTAGAACTCCAGGGAATGTGTGGGGAGAGAGAAAGGGTGGGAGGTCAGTTATTTGGAGACGCTGCCTGTTTAATCACTATAAATAAAAGATGCATCACTGTTGAAAATACGTCTTTGATGTAATGTTTCTATCGGGGCTTCAAGATCTCCGTCGAATAATCCGATTTTCGGATAATTGGTATTCAGATAATCAAGGTATCCTGATTTCCCTAATAAGTATACTCCTCCTGCCTTTCTACTTTTCTAAGCATTCACTCAATCTCTGCTGTCTATACCTGACACATGCTTTCTTCTCCTTCTGAACAAAAACTTCAATTTCTTTAGTCATCCAGCATTGTCTATACCTACCAGCCTTTCCTCTCACCCTAACAGGAATATACTGTCTCTGGATTTCGTTATCTCATTTTTGAAGGCTTCCCATTTCCCAACATCCCTTTACCTCCGAACATCTGCTCCCAATCATCTTTTGAAAGTTCTTGCCTCATACCATCAAAATTGTCCTTCCTCCAATTTATAACTGAACATTTCGATTCTGTCTATTCTTTTCCAACACTATTTTAAAACTAATGGTTGCAGGCCCCCAAGTGCTCCTCCACTAACACCTCAGTCACTTTCCCTGCCTTATTTCCCATGGGTTGAACAAATTTTTCACCTTCTCTAGTAGGTGCACACACATACTGAATCAGGAAGTTTTCTTGTACACACTTTACAAATTCCACTCCATCTGAACTCTCAATACTATGACAGTCCCAATCTATGTTTGGAAAGTTAAAATCCCCCACCATAACCACCCTATTATTCTTAAAGATAACCGAGTTCTCCTTACAAATTTGTTTCTCAATTTCCCTGTGACGATTAGGGGGTCTATAATACAATCCCAGTAAGGTGATCATCCCTTTCTTATTTCTCAGTTCCACCCAAATAACTTCCCTGAATGTATTCCCTGAATATCCTCCCTAAATACAGCCATAATGTTATCCCTTATCAAAAATGCCTCTTCCCCCCCTCTCTTGTCCTACATTCCCCTGCACCACCACCCCCCCACCTCCCCCCAAAACTTTTATCTTTTCTATTGCATTTGTATCCTGGAACATTAAGCTGCCAGTCCTGCCCATCCCTGAGCCAAGTTTCTGTAATTGCTATGATATCCCAGTCCCATGTTTCTAACCATGCCCTGGGTTCATCTGCCTTCCCTGTTTGGCATCTTGCATTGAAATAAATGCAGTTTAATTTATCAGTCCTACCTTGTTCTCTGCTTTGTCCCTGCCTACTCCTGACTGTTTGACATGCTCCTTTTCTCAACTGTATCAATCTCAGATTGATCTCTTTCCTCACTATCGCTCTGGATCCCACCCCCTTCCTCCACGTTATTAGTTTACATCTTCCCAAGCACCTCTAGCAAATCTCCCTGCCAGTATATTAGTCCCCTTCCAATTCAGGTGCAATCCATCCTTCTTATGCAGGTCACTTCTATTCCAGAAGAGGTTCCATGACCAAAAATGTGAACCCTTCTCCCCTGCACCAGCAACTCAGCCATGCATTCATCTGCTCTATCCTCCTATTCCAACCCTCACTAGCTCTTGCACCAGATATTACTACTCTCGAGAGTCTCCTTCTTGAATTCCTGTCTAACCTCCTCTATTTTCCCTTCAGTAACTCATCCTTTTCCCTTCCTACGTTGTTACTTCCAATGTGCAGAATGAGACAGATCTTAATAAAACATATAAGCAAAAAGAGCCCACTCTATTCACTATTAAAAAAAAAGACTGCAAGGTTACACTTCAACACCATGCACTTATCTGCTCCTATATTGTGAGCTCTTCCACACAGGTTCCTTCAAGGTCAGCTGTGAATTTCGCTGTTTGTTAACTTTTCGTAGATGCACTCCGATGTCCAGAAATATTTGAACTCAAACAGCAAAGGCAGTAGTTGTGCTGATTTACTGCTGTGTCAGACAGCAGTGCAGGTTTCTCTCTCTCTCTCTCTCTCTCTCTCTCACAAACAATTTTCCTTATTGTTGGGTAGATGCTATGGTGGCAGCTATTCTCTAACTTTGTCTCTCTTCTTCCTTTTTTTAAAGTGACGTTGTTTTGATCTTTTTTCCCCAAAGTCCCAAAACACTGCAACAGCTTACAACACAGTAATTACTGTTCCTGGAATTCGAGGAAATCACTTCCAACACTTAAAATATCTCAAAAAAGGCACAACTCTTGCAGCCACAATTTTCTTCCCATCCTCCATCTCAGTTCTGCTCAGCTTAGTCCAAAATGGCCATATTCAGTCAAATATTGTCTTGATGTCAAGGACAGTCACTCTCACCTCACCTTTGGAGTTCAGTTCCCTTGTCCATTTTGAATAAATGTAATGACATCAAGGGCTAAGTAGCCCTGGTGGAACCCAAACTGAGTGTCAGCAAGTTAATGCTAAGCAAATCATTTTTATTTTATTAATTCATGGGGTATGGACATCGGTGGTTGACATTTAACTGATGACGTGACCGAATATGGCACCAAGGGTCATTGGCTAAATTGAAGTAATGGGAATCAGAGAAAACTCTCTGACAATTGGAGTTATATCTGATATATAGGAAGGTGGTTGTGGTCATTGGAAGTCAGTTATCTCAACTCTTGGACATCTCTACAGTTATTCCTCAGGATGGTGTCCTAGGCCCAACCATTCAAGGCCCAACTGACAATGGTTTTAGTAGATTCTTAAGTCCAAGTATTACTTATTGAACTGAAATTCTACCATCTGGTGTGGTGGGACACCAGAACATTAGCTGAGTTTCTGGATTACTACTCTAGCAATAATTACCACCATGTCATTGCCTCCCTTAGAAGTACATGGTAGCACTGTCAATGATATTTTCTATCACTTTATGATGATTGAGCATATACAGATAGGGCAGTAATTAGTTGAATTGAATTTGTCCTGTTGTCTGAGCACAGGACATGCCTGGTCAATTTTCCTTATTGTTGGGTAGATGCTATGGTGGCAGCTATTCTCAAACAGCTTCGCTAGGGGTGTGGCAAGTTCTGGAGCACAAATCCTCAGTACGGTTACTGGAACATTGTCAGGGCACAAAGCCTATTGCACTATCCGGTATGTTTAGATTAGATTACTTACAGTGTGGAAACAGGCCCTTCGGCCCAACAAGTCCACACCGACCCGCCGAAGCGTAACCCACACATACCCCTACATTTACCCCTTACCTAACACTACGGGCAATTTAGCTTGGCCAATTCACCTGACCCGCACATCTTTGGACTGTGGGAGGAAACCGGAGCACCCAGAGGAAACCCACGCAGACACGGGGAGAACGTGCAAACTCCACACAGTCAGTCGCCTGAGTCGGGAATTGAACCCGGGTCTCAGGCGCTGTGAGGCAGCAGTGTTAACCACTGTGCCTCCGTGCCGCCCACCGATGTTTAATCATTTCTTAATAGCATGTGGAATAAATTGAATTGGTTGAAGATTGGCATTCATGATGCTGGGTAGCTCAGGAGGTCAAAATGGATCATCCACTGAAGCAAAGAATGGCACATCCCCTTCTCACTAATAGTCCAAACAAAGAATCACAATTGAAGTACGTACCAGCTGGTTGGTGGCAGGGACAAGTGGAAGGGAGGGGGAGGGGCTGGGAAAGGAGTCAGGTGATGGGAAAGGAGGCTTTTGAAATTGGAGGACTTAATGTTGAGTCCTGCCAATAACTGAATCATTCCTCCCATTGACAAACCAGGTCGGACCCTCTACCTGTCTTCACCTATCCCCACTTTACCTCCCTGCCCTCGCCACTCCCTTTATCTGCAGCAACCCCTACACTCACGCCCAATCCTGAAGAAGGCCTGTACCCGAAACATCAACTTCTCCACCTCTTGATGCTGCCTGCCTTGCTGTGTTCTTCCAGCTCCTGCTTGTCATATTTTGGATTCCAGCTTCTGCAGTTTTTTTTGTTCTCTAAAACCAGGCTGTATTAACCACCAATTTTAACTTTTCAATGTTGAGTGTAAGCTCCCCACATTCCTACTTGCATTCCTGCATGTGAAAACCCTCTCTCACTGCGAATTCACTCTGTCTCTCTCCCTCACTGTAAACTCACTCTGCTTTTCTCTCTCACTCACTGTGATCTCAATCTCCCTCTCTCACTGCAATCTGTCTCTTTCTCACTGTAATCTCAGTCTCTCTCTCTCTCTCTCTCTCTGTGATCTTAGCCTCTCGTGATCTCAGTTTCTAACTCACTCACTGTAATTTCAGTCTTTCTCACTCTCTTTCTCACACTGTAATATCAGTCTCTCTCTCTCACTATGATCTCAGCTTCTCTCTCACTCACTGTAATTTCAGTCTCTTTCTCACTCTCTTTCTCAAACTGTGATCTCAGTCACTCTCTCTCTCTTCCCTCCATCGTGATCTCAGTCTCATTCCCTGCTTCACTCACTGTGATCTCAGACTGCGTCCCTTTCTCAGTGCGATCTCAGACCCTCTCCCTCTCACTGCAATCTCAAACCGTCTCCCTCTCTCACTGCGATCTCAGACTGCGTCCCTCTCTCACTGCGTCCCTCTCTCACTGCGATCTCAGACCGTCTCCCTCTCTCACTGCGATCTCATACCACTTCTCTCTCTCACTGCGATCTCAGACCGTCTCCCTCTCTCACTGCGATCTCAGACCATCTCCCTCTCTCACTGCGATCTCAGACCGTCTCCCTCTCTCACTGCGATCTCAGACAATTTCTCTCTCTCACTGCGATCTCAGACCGTCTCCCTCTCTCAGTGCGATCTCAGACCATCTCCCTCTCTCACTGCAATCTCAGACCGTCTCCCTCCCTCACTGCAATCTCAGACTGTCTCTCTCTTTCTCTCTCTCACTGAAGTCTCACTCATACACATTTTCTGTGATCTCAGTCTCTCTCTCTCTCTCTCTCTCTCACTCACCGTGATCTCAGTCTCTATCTCACACACACACACACACACACACACACACACACACACACACACACGCTAAGAAGTCATACTCACTTACTGTGATCTCAGTCTCTTCCTTCCCTCTATCACTGCGATCTCAGACCGTCTCCCTCTCTCACTGCGATCTCAGACTGTCTCCCTCTCTCACTGTGATCTCAGTCTGTCTGTCTCTCATTCTCTCTCTCTGTGATCTCACTCTCTCTTGCTCTCTGTTATCTCAGTCTGTGATCTCTGTCTCTTTCTCTCTGTAATCACAGTCTCTCTCTCTCTCTCTCTCTCTGTAATCACAGTCTCTCTCTCTCTCTCTCTGTGATCTCACTCTCTCTTGCTTTCTGTTATCTCAGTCTCTAAGTCTCTGATCTCAGTCTATCTCTCTCTGTGATCTCACTCTCTCTCTCTGTAATCGCAGTGTCTCTCTCTCTGTGATCTCAGTCTCTCTCTCTCTCTCAGTGATCTCAGTTTCACTCTCACTGTGATCTCAGTCTCTCTCACTCACTGTGACGTCAGTCGCTTTCCCTCACTGTGATCTCAGTCTCTCCCTCTCTCTCTGTGATCTTCGTCTATCTCTCTCTCTCTCTCTCTCTCTGTGATCTCCATGTCTCTCTCTCTCTCTCACCATGATCTCAGTCTCTAAGAAAAGAACAAAGAACAAAGAAAATTTACAACAGGCCCTTCAGCCCACAAAGCCTGAGCCGATCCTAATGTACTGTCTAAACTTGTCATCTAATTCCTAAGCATCTGTATCCCTCAAAGCTCACCTACCCATGTCTCTGTCCAGATGTATCTTGAATCTACCATGCCTGCCTCTACCACCTCTGCTGGCTACACATTCCAGACACCCACCAATCTCTGTGTAAAGTACTTGCCACATGTATCCCCCGAAACTTTTCACCTCTCACCTTGAAAGCGTGACCTTTCATTATTGAATCATTCACCCTGGGAAAAGAAACTTATCTCTACCTATCCTGTCTATACCCTTCAAGATTGTGTAGACCTCACTCAAGTCCCCCCATAATCTCTTTTTTTTCTAATGAAAAAAAACTAACCTACTCAACCTCTCTTCATAGCTAGCACCTTCCATACCACGCCACATCCTCGCAAACCTTCTCTGCACCCTCTCCAAAGCGTCCACATCCTTTTGGTAATCTGGTGACCAGAACTGTACACAGTATTCTAAATGCAACTGAACCAATGTCTTGTATAATGTTAACATGACTTGCCAGATCTTATACTCAATATTCCATCCAATGAAGGCAAGCATACCATATGCCTTCTTGACCACTCTATCCACCTATGTAGAACCTTCTGGGTACAATGGACCTGAATGCCCAGGTCTCTCTGCTCATCAACTTTTCTCAAGGCTCTCGCATTTATTGTATAATTCACTCTTAAAATTAGACTTCCCAAAATGCATCACCTCACATTTGCCTGGATTCAACTCCATCTGCCACTTCTCCACCCAACTCTCCAGTCTATCTATATCCTCCTGTATTCACTGATAGTCTCCTATGTTTTCTGCTACTCCACCAATCTTCATGTCATCTGCAAACTTACTGATCATACCAACAGTGCCCTCTTCCAAATCATTTGTGTATATAACAAATGACAGCGGCCCCAGCACTGATCCCTGTGGAACACCACTGGTCACCACCTTTCTCCATTTCGAGAAACTCCCTTCAACTACTACTCTCTGTCTCCTTTTGCTCAACCAGTTCCTTATCCACTTAGCTAGAACACCCTGCACACCATGAGACTTCACTTTCTACATTAGTCTATCATGGGGAACCTTATCAAACGCCTTGCTAAAGTCCATTTTTATGACATCATCAGCCCTTCCTTCATCTATCAACTTGGTCACTTCCTCAAAGAACTCTATTAAGTTGGTAAGGCACAATTGTCCCCTGCACAAAACCATGTTGCCTATCACTGATAAGCCCATTCTTTTCCAAATATAAATAGATTAATAGATAAATAAATGTATAGATCTCTTAGTGATCTCAGTCGCTCTTTCTCTCTCTCGCTGTCATCTCAGTCTCTCTCCCTTGCTGTTATCTCAGTCTCCCTCTCTCTCATTGTGATGTTTGTCACTCTCTCCCTTGATGTCAGTGACTCTCTATGACCCCAGTCTCTGTCTATGATCTAAATTGCTCTCTCACTGTGATCTCAGTCTCTCTCTGACTGTAATCCTGTTCTCTCTCTATAATCCCCACGAGACAGGGAATAGCTGGGGTCTTAATATATGCCTTTGTAGCTTCCTTGAATTCAGGTGAGTTCCCAGAGGACTGGAGAATTGCTAATGTTGTGCCCTTGTTATTTCAGGTAATGATAGACTGGTGAGCCTGACATCAGTGGTGGGAAGCTGCTAGAGAAGATTCTGAGGGATAGGATCTATTCCCCTTTGAAAGAAAATGGGCTTATCAGTGACAGGCAGCATGGTTTTGTGCAGGGAAGGTAATGCCTTACCAACTTAATTCTTTGAGGAGGTGACAGTTGATTGATGAGGGAAGGGATGTAGATGTCCTATACATAGACAAGTAAGGCATTTGATAACGTTCCCTACAGTAGGCTGATGGAGTAAGTGAAGTCGCATGGGGTCCAGGGTGTACTAGCTAGATGTGTAGAGATCTGGCTGGGCAACATGAGACAAAGAGTAGAAGTGGAAGGGAGTTTCTCAAAATAGAGACCTGTGACCAGTGGTGTTCCACAGGGGTCCGTGCTGGGAACAACATTGTTTGTGATATATATAAATGATCTGGAGGAAGGTATGGTGGTCTGATTAGCAAGTTTGCAGATGACACTAAGATTGGTGGAATAGCAGATCGGATAATACAGGAGAATATAGATAGGTTGGAGTGTTGGGCAGAGAAATGGCAGATGGAGTTCAATCCAGGCAAATGCGATGTGATGCATTTTGGAAGATCCAATTCAAGAGCAAACTATATGATGAATGAAAAAGCCCTGGGGAGAATTGATGTACAGAGAGCTCTGGGTGTTCAGACCCACTGTTCCCTAAAAGTGGCAATACAGGTCAATGGAGTGGTCAAGAAGGCATACGGCATGCTTTCCTTCATTGGGTGGGGTATTAAGTACAAGAGACGGCAGGTCATGTTACAGTTGCATAGGACTTTGTTCGGCCACACTTTGGAATACTGTGTATAGTTCTGGTCGTCACATTACCAAAAGAATGTGGATGCTTTGGAGAGGGTGCAGAGAAGGTTCACCAGGATGTTGCCTGGTATGGAGGGCACTAGCTATGAAGAGAGGTTGAGTAGATTAGGATTATTTTCATTAGAATGATGGAGGTTGACAGGAACCTGATTGAGGTCTACAAAATCATGAGAGGCACAGACAGGGTGGATAGCAAGAAACCTTTTCCCAGAGGGGGGACTCAAACACTAGGGGTCATGAGTTCAAGGTGAGAGGAGAAAAGGTTATGGGAGATATGCATGGAAAGTTCTTTACAGAGGGTGGTGGGTACCTGGAATGCGTTGTCAGCGGAGGTGGTGGGGCGGGCACAATAGCATCACTTAAGATGTATCCAGATAGATATGTGAATGGGCAGGGAATAAAAGGATACAGATCCTTAGAACATAGCTGACAGGTTTAGATAGAGCAATTTTATCAGCGCAGGCTTGAAGGGCTGAAGGGCCTGTTCATATGCTGTAATTTTTTTTGTTCTCTGTTTGCTCTTTCTCTCTCTCTCTCTCTCTCTGTGATCTTGGTCTCTCTATATCTCTGTGATCTCAGTTCTCTATCTCTCTGTCTCTGTCTCTCTGATCTCGGTTCTCTCTCTGTGTCTGATCTTGGTGTCAGTCCATGATCACGGCCTCTCTCCCTCTCTCTTTCTCTCTCCAACCATGATCTCGATCTCTCAATATCTCTTCTCTCCCTCTCTCTCTGATCTCGGTCTCTTTCTGTCTACTCTTGGTGTCTGTCCGTGATGTCAGCCTCTTTCTCTCTCCCACTCTCTCTCTCTCTAACCGGGATCTCAGTCTTTCTCTCACCGTGACCTCGGTCTCTCTCTCTCTGTCTCTGTCTCTCTCTCTCTCCCCACCACCCCCCCCCCCCACCCGAATAATCCCAGTCTCTCTCTCTCTCGCTCTGATCACAGTCTCTCTCTTCCTCACTGTGATCTCACTCTCTCGCTGTGATTGCAGTCTCTCACTTGTATAGGACTTTGGTTCAGACACACTTGGAATACTGCGTACAGTTCTGATCTTCACATTACCAAAAGGACGTGGATGCTTTGGAGAGGGTGCAGAGGAGGTTCACTCAACGCGATCCATGTTTCCCTCTCACTGGGATCGCAATCTCTCTCCCTCTCTCACTGGGAACATAATCTCTCTTTCTCTCTCTCTCTCTGGGATTGCAATATCTCTCCCTCTCACTGGGATTGCAATCTCTCTTCCCCTCACTGGGCCTGCAATCTCTCTCCCTAGGTTCGCAGTCTCACTCTCCCTGACCCCAGTCTCATTCTCAATCTGACCCCAGTCTCTCTCTCACTCCCTGGTCCTAGATCATTTTATATCCTCTCTCTCCTCCAGTTTGTTGAGAATCTGAAATTTGCTGAACATTAAATTTATAACAACAATGAGTTTCTCACACGCACTCTTTCTCATTCTCAAAGAACAAAGAAACCCAGGAGCAGGCCCTTCAGCCTTCCAAGCCTGAGCCGATCCAAATGTACTGTCTAAACCTGTCGGTCAATTCCTAAGCATCTGTATCCCTCTGCTCCCCACCTACTCATGCACATGGTGCTGATTTAAATCCAACTAAAACCAACCTTCTTGCATTGATTAGAATCTGGCTCTAAAGTCTGCATTTTAAAAAAGAATCCAATATTAATTTTAGTTGGATACATGAATTTCGATGCACTTTTTAGCTTTTGAAATTGTGTGAAAACTTCCTGTAAAGAAGTAGAATGTAAGATTAGGCAGGTTTATAAAACACGTGCTGCACTGGATCACATCTGTTTCCTGATGGGTGAATTTGGCTAACATTAGAATCTCTTCAGTGTAGAAACAGGCCCTTCGGCCCAGCAAGTCCACACCAAACTTCGAAAAGTACCCCACCCAGATCTATTCCCCTACATTTACCCCTGACTAATGCATTTAACCTACACATCCATGAACACTATGGGCAATTTAGCTTGGCCAATTCACCTAATTCATCTTTGGATCGTGGGAGGAAACTGGTCCGGGGGAAATCCACGCAGACACAGGGAGAATGTGCAAGATCCACACAGTCACCAGAGGCTGGAATTGAACCCAGATCCCTGACACTGTGAAGCAGGAGTGCTAACCAGTCCATACATGCACATGCAACATCTTATGCATGTAAAAGATGCTCTTTAGGTCCCCTTTGTATCTTTCCCCTCTCACCCTAAACCTATGTCCTCTTATTTTGCACTCCCCCACCACAGGGAAAACACCTTGTCTATTTACCCCATCCATGCCCCTCATGATTTTATAAACCTCTATAAGGTCACTCCTCAGCCTCCGACACTCCAGGATAAACAGCCTCAGCCTCAGCCTATTCACCCTCTCCTTTTAGCTCAAATTATAATCTCAGTGATTGACGGTTAGGTCACAAGTATTGAACAATGGAGACAGAAGTAGATCTGTCTGACCTCCATCAGACCTCTGTCACCAAGTTCAAGCCTTGGCCATGTGATGAATTTGAAAGCTGTTTCTATTCAGGAATTCTTTCATGGGGCAGTAGATTGAATGACTGCTTTTGATTTTTTCAGTGGCAGAATGTGATTCTGGGTTATTGCTGCCAGAATCCCCCTTGACAGATCTGATTGAGGAAGCTCCTTATAGCTTTCACATCAGACCACAAATAACCTATCACTTCGGTCATTACTCACTGTCTGTGCCTGAGGCATGAGAATAATAAAGGAGTTTTTTTGTACATTCAATGAATAATGGCAATTAAAGCTGCCCCATTAATGAGCTTTCCAATGGATAGCACTGATCGTCATGATACACTATACCTAGCCCATCTGGACCTTAGTATTGGTTACTCAGTTTGGGTGTATTAGATAACCTCTGCTCACTCCCACTGGGAAAATGACTATTAACATATCTGTGCAATTTTCTGGGAGATTCTTCCAATATACAAACACAGAGTAAACAAAACCATGTCACTTCTAAAATTAAGTGTTACACTGTCAGATCATGTAGGCAATGACATTCCCTCTAATTGTGCTGAGGCAGCTTTTACATTTAGACACAATTAGTAGGACCACTGCAAGTGAGAATGTGGTGGTACCAGTGTTGCATTGGGGTGGACAAAGTCAGAAATTACAAGACACCACGTAATAGTCCAACAAGTTTATTTGAAATCACAAGCTTTCGGAGCGCAGTTCTTTCATCAGGTGGGGAGGTGATGGCCCAGTAGCATTATTGCTGGACTGTTAATCCAGGGACCAGGGAATGCCCTGGGGTCCTGGATATGATTCCTGCACAGCAGATGGTGGAATTAACAGTCTAATGATGACTATTGAATCCTTTATCAATTGTCAGAAAAACCTATCGAGTTCACTAATGTCTTTTAGGTAAGGCAATTGCCATTCTTACCTGGTCTGGCCGACATGTGGCTCCAGTCTCACAGCAATGTGGGTGACTCTTAGCTGCCATCTGGGCAGTTAGGGATGGGCAATAAATGCAGACTGAGCCAGCCACGCCCTCATCCCGTAAATGAATCAAACAGTGATGGTGAGTGGAGTTAAAATTTAGAATATAGAACAAAACAGTATAGCACAGGAACAGGCCCTTCAACCCACGATGTTGTGCTGAACATGATGCCTATTTAAACTAAATTCCTTCTGTCTGCCCTTGGTCCATATCCCTCCAATCCTTGCATTTACATGTGCTTATCTAAAACTTCCTTGAACGCCCCAATTGTAAATCCCTCCACCACCATCCCAGCAATGCATTTCAGACTCCTACCACTCTCTGTGTAAACTTGCCCCTCACATCACCTTTGAACATTTCCCCTCTCACCTCTTCATATTAAACATTTCAACTCTGAGAAAAAGATTCTGACCATCAATCCTATTTAATAGAAATACCAAGTCACCCCTCAGCCTCCACCACTCCAGAGAAAACAACCTGGGCTGTTTTTCTAGCCTCTCATTACAGTTCACACAGGCAGCATCCTGGTAAACCTCTTCTGCACCATCTCCAAAGCCTCCACATCTTTGCTGTAATGTGGTGAACAGAACTGAACACAATACTCTAGATATGGCCTAACATTGCATACGAAGCTACAATATGGCATCCTGACTCTTGCACTCAATTCCCTGTTCAATAAAGGCAAGCATGCCATACGCCTTCTTTATCACCCACAGTAGTTAGCACTGCTGCCTCATAGCGCCAGGGACCCGGGTTCAATTCTCACCTCGGGCAATTGTCTATGTGGAGTTTGCACATTCTCCCCGTGTCTGCATGGGTTTCCTCCGGGTGCTCCGGTTTCCTCCCACAGTCCAAAAATGTGCAGGTTAAGTGAATTGGCCATGCAAAATTGCCCACAGTGTTAGGTGAAGGGGTAAATGTAGGGGAATGGGCCTGCGTGGGTTGCTCTTCACAGGGTCGGTGTGGACTTGTTGGACCGAAGGGCCTGTTTCCACACTATAAGTAATCTAACCTAACCTAATCTATCTACTTACATGGCCACTTTCAGGGAGCTATGAACTTGAACCCCAAGATCCCTTAGCACACCAATGATGCTCAGGGTCCTGCCACTAACTGTATAATTTTCCTTAAATTCGCAAAGCGCAGCATCTCACACTTACCTGGATTAAACTCCATCTGCCATTTCTCCGTCCATATCTGCAACTGATCAATATCCCACCATTTCATTTGACAACCTTCTATACTATCCACAATTCCACCGATCTTTGTATCGTCTGCAAACTTACTAGCCCACCCATCTACATTTTCATCCATTTATATAAATCACAAACAGCACAGGTCCCAGTACAGATTCCTGCAAAACACCACTACTCATAGACCTCCAGCCAGAAAAATACCCTTGCACCCCTACCCTCTGCCTTTTACAGGCAAGCTAATTCTGAATGCAAGCAGCCAAATCACTGTGGATCCTACACTTCTTAATCTTCTGAATAAGCCTACCACGAGGGACCTTACTAAAATCCACGAAGAGAACATCCACTCTTCCGCCCTCAACAATCACCTTCATCACCTCCTCAAAAAATTCAATCAAGTTGATAAGACATGAGTTGCACAGAACCATGCCTGCTGTCTCTTATTAGGCCATGCTCTTCCAACTGCACATAAATCCGGTCCCTAAGAATTCTCCCCAATAGCTTCCCAACCACTGTTGAGAGATTCACTGGTCTATAGTTTCCTGCATTACCCCTATTTCCCTTTTTGAACAGAGGAACAACATTAACTATTTGCCAGTCCTCTAGGACCTTTCCAGGATGAGGAGACAAAGATCTTTGTCAAGGCTCCAGCAATCTCCTCTCTTGCCTCTCTCCAAACACCCTGAGGTAAATACCATTGGACCCTGGAGACTTATCCACCTCAATGCTCTTTAAGACACCCAACACCACTGCTTTCATGATCTCAAAATGCCCGAGCATATTAGCATGCTCCACATATATCTCAGTAATCTCTATACCCTTCTCCTGGGTGAATACTGATACAAAGTTCTCATTTAGGATCTCACCCACTTCTGCTTCCAAGCACAAGTTCCCTTGTTTATCCTTGAGTGGTCCTACCTTCTCCCTAGTTATTCCTTTGTTTTTAAATGTGTGCGCAGAGTGCCTTGGGATTCGCATTAATGCGACTTGCCAAGGTAATTTCATGGCTCTTTCTTCCTCTCCTAATTTCCTCTTGAGTTCTTTCCTGCTTCCTTTATATTCCCCACGGGTCCTAACCGATTTTAGCTTTCTAAATCTTACATAGATCCTCTTCCTTTTGACTAAATTCACAACCTCCCTCATTATCCAAGTGTCCTTTACCTTGCCATCCTTGCCCTTATTCTCATTGGAAACTGCTGGTCCTGAACTCTCATCAGCAGGTCTTTAAACAAAGCTCACACATCAAATGTGGACTTGCCCGATAACACTCCGCAGTCCTTGCCTAATACTGACATAATTTGTCTTTCCCCAGTTTAGTACATTTCGGCAAGGGACTGACTTATTCGTAGCTTTCTTGTGATCAGTTGAGTTTCCTCTTGCAGAATGTGGGAGGTAAGGGTCACCACTAGAGTCCCTGTTGAATTCATCCACGGGAAGTGCACCCAACTCCAGCTCCTTGAAAACTGCGTTAGGGAACTGGAGCTGGAGCTGGATGAAGTTCGGATTGTTCGGCAGGCGTAGGGGGTTGTTGACAGGAGTTACAGGTAGCTACTCAGGTACAAGAAAAAGGCAGATTGGTTACAGTCAGGGGATGTGAAGGGAACCAGCAGACAGTGCAAGGAACCCATGTGGCCATTCCCCTCCAATAACAAGTATACTATTTTGGATGCTGTTGGAGAGGGGGAGGAGCAGAACATTAGTCAATGGGGACTCCATAGTTAGGGGGACAGTTAGAAGGTTCTGTGGATTCAAGAGAGACTCACGGTTGGTGTGTTGCCTCCCAGTTGCCAGGCTTTGTGGTTCAGATCGTGTTTTTGGGATCCTTGAGGGGGAAGTGGAGCAACCCCAAGTTGTGGTCCACATAGACACTAACAACTAGATAGGAAAAGAGATGGGGATTTAAGGCAGAAATTCAGGGAGCTAGGGTGGAAGCTTAGTGCTAACAGTTGTTATCTCTGCTTTGTTGCCCATGCCACATGCTAGAGAGGCAAGGAATAGGGAGAAAGAGGAGTTGAACACATGGCTACAGGTATGGTGCAGGAGGGAGTGTTTTGGATTCCTGGGTTAATTGGGGCTCATTCTGGGGTAGGTGGGACCTCTACAAATAGGATTCTCTTCACCGGAACCAGAGGGTAGCAATTTCCTGGGGGGAAATTTGCAAATGCTCTGCGGGAGGGTTTAAACTAATTCAACAGGGAGGATGGGAACCTAAATTTTAGCTCTAGTGTCCAGGAGCTTGAGAGTAGTGAGGTCAGAACTAAGGTTTCAAGGTCGCAAGAGTGCACGGGCAAGTAGGAAGGTGGTTTGAAGTGTGTCTGTTTCAATGCTGGGAGCATCCAGAATAAGGTGAGTGAACATGCAGCATGGTGTGGTACCTGGGAGTTCAATGTTGTGGCCATTTCGGAGAAATGGATAATGTAAGGACAGGAATGGTTATTGCAGGTTCTGGAATTTAGATGTTTCAGGAAGAACAGAGAAGATGGTAAAAGAGAGAGAGGGTTGGCATTGTTAGTCAAGGACAGTATTATGGTGGCAGAAAGGATGTTTGAGGACTTGTCTATTGAGGTAGTAGGGGCTGAGATTAGAAACAGGAAAGGAGGGGTCACCCTGTTGGAAGTTTTCTACAGGCCTTCGAATAATTCCGGAGATGTAGAGGAAAGAATTGCAAAGGTGGTTCTGGATAGGAGTGAGAGTAACAGGGTAGTTGTTATGGGGTCTAAACTTTCCAAATATTGACTGGAAATACTATAGTTTGAGTACTTTAAGTGGGTCAGTTCTTGTCCAATGTGTACAGGAAGGATTCCTGGCACAGTATGTAGACAGGTCAACAAGGGGCAAGGCCACATTGGATTTGGCACTGGGTAATGACCCCGGCCAGGTGTGAGCATTTGGAGGTAAGTGAGCACTTTGGTGATAGTGACCATAATTCAGTTATGTTTACTTTAGCAATGGAAAGGGATAAGTATAGACTGAAGGGAAGAGTTATTGCTGGAGGAAAGATAATTATGATGCAGTTAAGCAAAATTTAGGATCCACAGGATGAGAAAGGAAATTTCTCAGGGGATGGGAAATTCAAATGTGGAGCTTATTCAAGGCACATCTACTGCATGTCCTTGATAAGGATGCACCTGTCAGGCAGGGAGGAAATGGTCAAGTCAGAGAGCCATGGTTTACTGAAGAAGTCGAATCTCTTGTCAAAAGGAAGAAGAAGGCTAATGTTAGGATGAGACATGAAGGCTCAGTTGAGGTGCTTGAGAGTTAGAAGTTAGCGAGGCAAAACCTAAAGAGAGAACTGACAAGAGCCAGGAAGAGACACAAGAAGTCATTGGGAGATCGGATCAAGGAAAGACCTAAAGCTTTCTTCAGGTACATCAGGAATAAATGAATGATGAGTGAAAGATTAGGGCCAATCAAGGACAGTAGAGAGAAGTTGTGCATGGAGTCAGAGGAGACAGGGGAAATGCAAAATGAATATTTTTAGTCAGTATTCACTTTGGAAAAACACAGGAGAACATTGAGATACAGGCGACTAGACTATACGGGATTGAGGTTCACAAGGAGGAGATATTAGCAAATCTGGAAAGTGTGAAAATTATCCTGGGTGGGATAATTTATCCTAGGATTCTCTGGGAGCCAGAGAGGAGATTGCAGAGCCTTTGGCTTTGATCTTTACATCATCAATGTCTACAGAAATTGTGGCAGAAGACTGGGGATAGCAAATGTTGTTCCTTGTTCAAGAAGGGGCGTAGAGGCAACCCTAGTAATTATAGACCAGTGATCCTTACTTCGGTTTAGGAAAAAATTATAAGAGATAAGATTTATAATCACCTAGAGAGGAGTAAGTTAATTAGTGATAGTTAACACACTTTTGTGAAGGGTAGATCATTCCTCACAAACCTTCTTGAGTTCTTTGAGATGGTGACCAAACAGGTGGATGAGGATAAAGCAGTTGATGTGCTGTACATGGATTTCAGTAAGGCATTTGATAAGATTTTTTGCAGTTGGCTATTGCAGAAAATACAGAGGAATGGGATTGAGGGTGATTTAGCAGTTTGGATGAAATATTGGCTAGCTGAAAGAAGACAGAGGGTGGTGGTTGATGGGAAATGTTCATCCTGGAGTTCAATTACTAGTGGAGATACCACAAGGATCTGTTTTGGGTCAACTACTGTTTGTCATTTTTATAAACAATCTGGATGAGTGTGGAGAAGGATGGGTTGTAGATGACATTAAGGTCGGTGGAGTTGTGGATAGTGCTGAAGGATGTTGCATGTTACAGGGGAACATGGATAATCTGCAGAGCTGAGTTGAGAGGTGACAAATGGAGTTTGATATGGAAAAGTGTGAGTGATTCACTTTGGAATGAGCAACAGGGATAAAGAGTACTGGGCTAATGTTAAGATTCTCGGTAGTGTAGATGAGCAGAGAGATTTCGGTGTCCAGGTACACAGATCCTTGAAAGTTGCCACCCAAATCGATAGGGTTGTTAAGAAGGCATACGGTGTGTTAGCTTTTATTGGTAGAGGGAGCCACGCGGTCATGCTGCTGCTGTGCAAACCTCTGGTGCAGACAAATTTGGAGTATTGCGTACAGTTCTGGTCACCGCATTATAGGAAGGATGTGGAATCTTTAGAAAGGGTTCAGAGGAGATTTACTAGGATGTTGCCTGATATGGAGGGAAGGTCTTCTGGCCTGACAATGAACTGTTCTTGGATTAGTGGTGCTGGAAGAGCACAGCAGTTCAGGCAGCATCCAAGGAGCAGCAAAATCTTCATTCCAGGCAAAAGCCCTTCATCAGGAATAAAGGCAGAGAGCCTGAAACATGGAGAGATAAGCTAGAGGAGGGTGTAGCATAGAGTACCTTCAGAGCAGAGGAAATGACCTGGGAGTTGCAGTGGGAGAGGGACTCCCTGAGATTCTTGTAGAGAGAGGAGGAAAACTTCTTCAAGGCAATCTTGCTGCATCACCATGCAGGGCCCAACCAATCAGCTCTCTCCTCTGCTGCTGGCAGAAATGGGTTTGCCTTTTCTCAAAGACCATTTCTTGGGTTTTAATCCCGACAATTGTTAGACAAAAAGCTTCAACCTTTTGCGTCCTTTAGCATTTTTTAAAGATGATTATGAATTGCCTCAACTGCTTTTGCGCAATTTGAAACGACTATCAAAATGTGGGCAGAGATTTTACTGCAGGTTCTTGGATGTTAATTGACTTGAAGTCTCAATGATGTTGACACTCTTAATAATAAAAAAAATCCACTTTTAGCCTTGCGGTTACAGAGCATTAAACAGGCAAGTAAAAGCTGACAGGAAAGTTTGGACAATTGTAATAATAATGATCAGGTAAGACAAGGTGGAGGTATTTTCTTTTACAAATAATCCCTACAGTGTATAAACTGGACATTTGGCCCCTCATATCACACCGCCCTTCCCAGGTGCATCTCACCCAGAACAACCCCCCGACCCCATTCCTGTAACCCTGCATTTCCCATGGCCAATCACATAGCCTGCATACTTTTGGACTGTGGGAAGAAACCTGAGCACCCGGACAGAATCCACACACAGCACAGCCACACACACACGCAGCACAGCCACACACACACACACACACACACACACACACACACACACACACACACACACACACACACACACACACACACACACACCACAGCCACACGCTCACACAGCACAGCCACACACACACACATACACACAGCACAGCCACACACACACAGTACAGCCATACACACACGCAGCACAACTATACACAAACACAGCACAGCCACACACACACACACAGCACAGCCATACACACGCGCAGCACAGCCACACACACACACACACACACACAGCACAGCCACACACACATAGCACAGCCACACACACACACACACACACAGCACAGCCACACACACATAGCACAGACACACACACACACACACACACACACACACACACACACACACACACACACACACACACACACCACAGCCATACACACACACAGCACAGCCACACATACGCGCAGCACAGCCACACCCACACGCAGCATAGCCACACACATGCAGCACAGCCACACACACGCAGCACAACCACACACACGCACAGCACAGCCACACACACACAGCACAGCCACACACACACAGCACAGCCACACACACACGCAGCATAGCCACACACACACAGCACAACCACACACACACACACATACACACAGCACAGCCACACACACACAGCACAGCCATACACACACGCAGCACAGCTACACACAAACACAGCACAGCCACACCCACACGCAGCACAGCTACACACAAACACAGCACAGCCACACCCACACACAGCACAGCCATACACACACGCAGCACGGACACACGCACACACACACACACACCACAGCCACACACACACAGCACAGCCATACACACACACAGCACAGCCACACACACGCACAGCACAGCCACACACACGCACAGCACAGCCACACACATGCAGCACAGCCACACACACACACACACACACAGCACAGCTACACACACACGCAGCACAGCCACACACACACATAGCACAGCCACACACACACACACACACAGCACAGCCACACACACATAGCACAGCCACACACACAGCACAGCCACACACACACAGCACAGCCACACACACACAGCATAGCCACACACACACGCAGCACAGCCACACACACACACACAAACACACACACACACACACACAGCACAGCCACACACACACAGCACAGCCACACACACACACACACACACACACACACACAGCACAGCCATACACACACGGCACAGCCACAAACACACACGGCACAGCCACACACACACACACAGCACAGCCATACACACACAGCACAGTCACACACACACGGCACAGCCACACACACACAGCACAGTCACACACACACGGCACAGCCACACACACACACAGCACAGCCACCCACACACGGCATAGCCACACACACCCGGCACAGCCACACACACACACAGCACAGCCATACACACATGCAGCACAGACACACACACACACACCACAGCCACACACACACAGCACAGCCACACACACAGACAGCACAGCCACACACACACACAGCACAGCCACACACACAGCACAGCCACACACACACTCAGCATAGCCACACACATGCAGCATAGCCACACACACATAGCACAGCCACAGACACACACACGCAGCACAGCCACACACACACACAGCCCCACACACACACACGCAGCACAGCCCCACACACACACAGCACAGCCACACACACATGCAGCACAGCCACACACACACACACAGCACAGCCACACACACACACAGCACAGCCACACACACACACAGCACAGCCACACACACACAGCACAGCCACACACAAACAGCACAGCCACACACACACACACAGCACAGCCACACACACACACAGCACAGCCACAAACAAACAGCACAGCCACACACACACACACAGCACAGCCACACACACACACACAGCACAGCCACACACACACACAGCACAGCCACAGACAAAGCACACACAGCCACAGACACACACACACACAGCATAGCCACACACACACACAGCATAGCCACACAAACATGCGCCGCACAGCCACACACACACAGAGCACAGCCACACACACAGTGCAGCCACACACACACACACACACAGAAGAGTCACACACACAGCACAGTCACACACACACACAGCACCGTCACACACACACACAGCACAGCCACAGGCACAGCACACATAGCCACAAACACACACACACACAGCACAGCCACACCCACACACACACACACACACACACAGCACAGCCACACACACATGCAGCACAGCCACATAAACACACACAGCACAGCCACACACATGCAGCACAGCCACACACACACAGCACAGCCACACAGCATGCGCGTGTGCACAAACACACACACACAGAACAGCATAGCCACACAGCAGCACATATACACAGTACACACACACAGCAGTACACACACACACAGCAGCTCTCTCTCTCTCACACACACACACACACACACACACACACACACAGCAGTACAGCCACATACACACAGCAGCACACACATGCACAGCACTCTCACAGACACACACATAGCAGCACAGTACAGCAACACAGCAGCACACAGGCACAGCACTCACACACACACAGAGCAGACACACACACACACACACTCACACACTCACACACACACACAAGCACAAACAGCACAGCCACACACAGCAGCACACACATGCACAGCCACACACAGCACAGTACAGCCACACAGCAACACACACACAACACACACACAGAGCAGACACATATAGCACACACAACAGCACAGCCACACACAGAGTTGAAAAGCACAGGCTTTATCCTCTTCACAGTAGATTCCCTGTTCAGTTGCTCTGGAACTTCTCACTAGCTGTGTTTTCACCTACCCCTGTGAACAGGTGAAGATCAGGCATAATGCCACCAGGATTCCCAGAACCAGTGAAGTAAAGAACTTCATGTGCAGTGCCTTAACTGGATGGTAGCTGTCTCAAAATTAGCTGTGGCCTGAGAGAGGCAGGAGTACAGCAGATGGAAGATGACTTCTCTTGTGTAAAGCAGAGACCTTGCTTACCCTCGAGATTATCAAATTCTAATCCAAATCAGTGAAAGGATGTGATGAGAAATACTTTAAGTTTTTTCTGAACATGTAAAAATGAATCTAACCGCAGATAACTAACAAATGCCTTCAGACACCCGCCATGGCTGACAGCTCTTTTCTCCAGAGCACCTTCTGTTTCATTTCCCAGTACTGACCCTGACCCTGAGCCTGACCCTGACCCTGACCCTGAGCCTGACCCTGAGCCTGACCCTGACCCTGACCCTGAGCCTGACCCTGAGCCTGAGCCTGACCCTGAGCCTGAGCCTGAGCCTGACCCTGAGCCTGACCCTGCACCTGACCCTGACCCTGAGCCTGAGCCTGAGCCTGACCCTGAGCCTGAGCCTGACCCTGAGCCTGAGCCTGACCCTGAGCCTGAGCCTGAGCCTGACCCTGACCCTGACCCTGAGCCTGAGCCTGAGCCTGAGCCTCAGCCTGGGAGCCAAGGCTGTATCAGTGTCACCCGTCTCTTTCCAGCTCCTTTCTGATTCGACATTAATCTATTTCTCGAATCTGACAATTCTAGTACCTGTCCACTGACCTTGTCCCTTTGCAATTTCTATTCAGCCCCTGAGACCTTCACTCACCTACTGACATATCCATTAAGGAATTGTTCTATCACATTCAGAATGGTTCAAGCTTGGAACTCTGACTGAGTTCAGGCAGAAGTTTCTGGCATTTAATGCTGTAACTCAAACTAATTCAATTTCCACAAAGCCCGAGAGAAAGGATAGGACACTGCACTATCACACTGATAACTGGCCTGTCACTCCACATAATGACTTCACAGCAATCACTTCAGTGAATCTGCTTTATTCCTGTGAAATGCTTTGGAACTTCCTCACATTGTGAGGTTTTGGAAATGCAATTTTTTCTATTCACTGTGATCAAACGTTGCAAAGAACTGTTCAAGTGAACATCCTTTTCTTTTTAACAACTTCAAATTTTGATAAAAAGCATTATCTTTGTTTAAATGATCAGGTTAGAGCTTGTGTTGCTGGAGAAACTGTGTGAGGAGTGTAGTATATGCATGTAGTGTGCACGTGCATGTGTAGTGTGTGTGTGTAGTGTATTTGTATGATTGTTGTATCTGGGCTGTGTGTGGGGCGTGTGGATTGCGTATGTGGTGAATGTGTGTATGTGGTACATGTGTGGCATTTGCGTGTTACTTGCATGTTGCATGTGTGTGGTGTGTTTGTATATGTGCAGTGTGTTTGTGTGAAGGTGTGTGGTGTGAATGTGCGGTGTATGTGTTTAATGTGTGTTTTTGATGTATGTGTGGTGCGTGGTTATGTGTATGCATGTGCAGTATGTATGGTCTGTGGTGCATGGATGGGGTGCATGCGTGGGGCGAGTGTGATGGGCAGGTGTGTGTGAGTGGTGTATGTGTATTCATGGTATGCACGTTTTGTGTGTAGGGTGTGCATGAGCAGTGTGTGGGGTGAGTGGGAGGTGTGTGTTGTGTGCGAGGTGAGTGGTGTATCAGGATTGTGTGGTGTTTGTGATGTGTCGGATGTGTGTGGTGTATGTGGTGGGGTGTGCGGGTGTGTGCACGTGTGTGGCATGCACGATCTATTTCTGGTGTGTATGTATGATTTGCGTGTGTGTAATGTCTCTGCATGAATGGGAGTATGGTGTGCATGTATGGTGTCTGTCTGTGCTGTTGTAGTATCACTTCTCTAGCTTCCCACAGTTCTTGGGTACACCTGATCAGGCCCTGGAGATTTATCCATCTTTAACTATTTCATCAGCACTTCCTCCTCTGTAATCTGGACATTTTGCAAGTTGTCACCATCTATTTCCCTACAGTCTATATCTTCCATGTCCTTTTCCACAGTAAATACTGATGTAAAATATTCATTTAGTATCTCCCCCATTTTCTGAGGCTCCACACAAAGGCCGCCTTGCTGATCTTTGAGGGGCCCTATTCTCTCCCTAGTTACCCTTTTGTCCTTAATATATTTGTAAAAACCCTTTGGGCTCTCTTTAATTCTATTTACCAAAGCTATCTCATGTGTGAGGTGAACGCATGTAGCATGCATGTATGGCGAGCATGTGGCATGTGGTCTGTGTATGTAGTATATCTGGGTGCGTGTCTGTTGTGTTCATGTGTGTTGCATGTTTGTTGTGTGTGGTTTGGGTGCATGTCTGATGTGTGTGTATGTGTCAGAGCCATTGAGTCCTACAGCACAGAGTCAGGCCATTCAGCCCAAACTGGTTCATGCCGACCAAAAATGTCCATCCACTCTAACCCCATTTCCTTCTACACAGCTCATACCCTTCTAAATCTTTCCTATCTATGTACTTGTTCAAATGCCTTTTAAATATTGTTAATGTAGCCAATTCAAACATTTCCATTGGCAGCTCATTCCTTATGTATATCACCCTCTGTGCAAAATAGGTTGCCCCTCAGGTTCACTTTTATTCTTGCCTTCTCCAACATTAAACTGATGCCCTCTCTTCCTCAATACTCCAACCTTGGGAAAAGATTGAGGATATTCACCCTCTCCATGCCTCTCATGATATTATACACTTCTATATGATCCCTTCGCCCACCTCCCAATCTCCTATGTTCTAAAGAAACAAAATTCTAGATTGTCCAATCTCTCCCTATAACTCACACCATTGAGTCCTGGCAACATCCTTGTAATTTTTTTTCTGTACTCTTTCCATCCTTCTTGTAGCAAGGTTACCCATACTGGACACAATACTCCAAGTGCAGCCTCACCAACATTCTGTACAACTGCAACATAATCTCCCAACTTCTACACTCAGTGCTCTGACTGATAAAGGCCAATGTGCCAGAAGCCTTCTTCACTGTCCTGTCTACCTGTGACTCCACTTTCAGAGAACCGTGAGCCTGCACCCCAAGGTCCTTCTATTCCACTACACTCCTTAAGGCCCTACCATTCACCATGAAACTCCTACGTTGATTTGACTTTCCAAAATACAAGACCTCACACTTACCTGTATTAAAATCTATGAGCTATTTCTCGGCCCACCTCCTCAGCTGATCAAGGTCCTGCTGCAATTTCTGATAACTTTCCTCACTGTCCATGATTTTAGTATCATCTGCAAATTTACTAATCATGCTTTATACTTTCTCATCCAAACCATTGATATAGACAACAAACAGTAATGGGCCCAGCACTGAACCCCAAGGCACTCCACTAGTCACAGGCCTCCAGTCCGTCAAGCATCCTTCCACTATTAACCTCTGATTCCTACCATCAAGCTAATTGTGTATCCAATTTGCCAGCTCCCTCTGGATTCCATGCAATCTAAATTCCCAGAGCAGCCTATCATGTGGAACCTTATCAAAGGCCTTATTGAAATCCATATAGGCTGTGTCTACTGCCCTGCTCTCATCAACCTTCCTGCTCACTTCATCAAAGAGCTCTAACAAATTTGTGAAGTATGATCTCCCACTCACAAAGCCATGCTGACTATTCCTAATCAAACCCTGACTTTTCAAATGCATGTATATCCCTCAGAATCTGCTCAAGTATCTTATCCATCACAGATGTTAGGTTTACTGGGACGACAGTTCCCAGGTTTTTCTTTGCAGCCCTTCTCGAATAAGGGCACAACATTCACTACCCGCCAGCCTTCCAGGACTTCACCTGTGGCTAACCATGGTGTAAAAATATCAGACAGGGCCCCACAATTCCTTCTCCAGCCTCTTGCAGTGTCCTCTACAGTGATATGGGCTGCCCCAATATATCACCATTAATTTTCCAAGTTTTCATGGCTTTCTCCATGGTAAACACAGGAGAAAGATTCATCGATGACCTTGTCCATCTCCTGCGGTTTTACACATACATTATCCACCGTTGGTCCTTGAAGGATCCTATTGTCTCTCTAGTTATTATTTTCCTTTAATATACTTAAAGAACCTCTTTGGATTCACCATAATCTTCTCAGCCAAGGTTATCTCATGTCCCATTTTTACCCTCCTGAATTCCTTCTTCAGTAAACTCCTGTAATCTACTACATACTCCAGGAATTCCCTTGATTCCAGCTGCCTGTTCCTGAACCATGCCTCCTTTTTTTCTCGTCAAAGCCTCAATATCTCTTGTCATCCAGGGTTCCCTATTCCTGCCAATGCTGCCCTTCATCCTCACAGGAACATATAGACCTTGAACTCTGGTTATCTCACTTTTAAATGCCTCCCACTTGCTAGAGGTCCCTTTGCCTCCAAACCACTCCAATGAACCCCTGCAAGCTCCTGTCTAATTCCTTCCAAATTCACCTTGTCCCAATTTAGAACTTGAACCTCTGGATCAGTTTTGTCCATCTCCACAACTATTTTAAAATTAATAGAATTATGGTCACTGGTCCCAAAGTGCTCCACCACTGTCACATCAGTCACCTGTCCTGCCCCATACTCCCAAGAATAGTTTGGGGTTTTGCCCCTTCCCAAGTAAGACCCTCTATGGATTGATTGATGAAACTTTCCTGAATGCAATTCCACACCATCTAAGCCCTTCACCCTATGGTAGTCCCAATCAATGCTAGAAAAATTAAATACCCTACTATGACAACCCCATTGCTCATGCATGTCAATCAGTCTCCCTGTGTATTTGTTCCACTACTTTCCATTGACTATTTCTGGGCCTACAGTACAATCCCAATACCTTCACCATCCCTTCTTATTTCTTAACTCCACTCACAAAGTCTCACTGGATGATCCTTCAGTTATTTCATCTCTGATTACTGCTGTGATACTCACCTTAATCAAAAATGCAACTCCCCCTTCCCTCTTTCCACCATCTCTGTCCCACCCAAAGCACCTGTTCCCTGGCATATTAAGCTGCCAGTCCTGTCCATTTCTGTAATGGCTATTAATATTCCAGTCCCATGAACCTATCCACGCTCTGACTCCATCAGCCCTACTTGTCAGCCCTCTTGCATTGAAATATGCAATTTTATCCAAAAGGCATTCCTTGCTCCCTTTTATTCCAGCCAGACCTGTCTCTTCACTTTACTATTTCTGATTACTGTCTCTCCTTTCGACTTTGTAGCTGTCTCTCTGCTGTTGAGGATCCCAAACCCATTCCAATCTAATTTAAACCCTCCCTTGCAGCACTAACAAACCTGGCCAAGACATTGGTTCTGCTCCAGTTCAGTTGCAAACTATCCCTGTTTAACAGGTCGCCTGTGGTGTGTGTGATGTCTGGTGTGCGCAGTGTATGGTGTGCGATGTGTGTGTGTGCTGTGTGCGTGTCTGTACAATGTGCCTGGTGTGCATGTCTCTGCATGGTGTGTGTGGGTGTATGGGTCCATGCGTCCGTATGTCCCTATGTGCATGTGTGTTCGTACATGTGTCCTTATGGTGTGCTTGTGCCTTGTGGTATGTTTACTGTGTGTGAATCTGTGTGATGTACATGCATCTGTACAGTGTTCATGTGTCAATACAGTGTGCATGTGTCCATGTGGTTTGTGCGTATGTGTGGTGTGCATGTCCATACAATGTACATGTATCTGTACGGTGGGCTTGTATCCATACGGTGTACAAGTATCCGTACAGTGTGCATGCGTCCGTACGGTGTGTGTTTGTGTGTGCATCTATGGTATGCATGATGTGCGTATGTCTGTCTGGTGTTCACGTGTCTGTGTGATGCAGGGTGTGTGTGCGTGGTTTGTGCTTGCATGGTGTGTGAGAATATCTGTGGTGTGTGTGTCTGTGTGCTGTTTTTGTGTGGTGTGTGGTGTATTTGGGTTTGGGATGTGGATGTGTGTGGAGTATTTGGAATTTCGTATGTCTGTGTGATGTGGTGTGTGTAGTGTCTTTGTCTTCGTGCGGTGTGTAGTGTATCTGTGTGCGTGGTGTGTGTAGTGTGTCTGTATGCGTGGGGTGTGTAGTGTGTCTGTGTGCGTGGGGTGTGTAGTGTGTCTGTGTGTGTGGTGTGTGTAGTGTGTCTGTGTGCGTGGGGTGTGTAGTGTATCTGTGTGTGTGTGGTTTGTGTAGTGTGTCTATGTGCGTGGTGTGCGTAGTGTGTCTGTGTGCGTGGGGTGTGTAGTGTGTTTGTCCTCATGGGGTGTGTAGTATGTTTATCTTCATGGGGTGTGTAGTGTATCTGTGTGCGTGGTGTGTGTAGTGTGTCTGTATGCGTGGGGTGTGTAGTGTGTCTGTGTGCGTGGGGTGTGTAGTGTATCTGTGTGTGTGGTTTGTGTAGTGTGTCTATGTGCGTGGTGTGCGTAGTGTGTCTGTGTGCGTGGGGTGTGTAGTGTGTTTGTCCTCATGGAGTGTGTAGTGTATCTGTGTGCGTGGTGTGTGTAGTGTGTCTGTGTGCATGGAGTGTGTGAGTGAGTGTGTCAGAGACACAGAGAGAGAGAGTGTGTATGTGCTGAGAACTCATTAGGACTGCTGACCGAGGAGTTCAGAGTTTCATCTGGATCACAATGCTGAATGCGTGACCTCACCAAAAGAGAGATTCATCAGCCAACTTGGCAACTGTCAGAAGCTGTTTGCAGCCTTGGTTCCTATTTGACCCTGAGTTTTTCTTTCAAACCAATGTCTCTTCTATCATTTAGATTGCTCTACGTCAATCCACTTGCTGCTTCAACACTTATCCATGTCTTTGTTGACTCTGGATGCAATTATTCTGAGCTGGTCTTTAGCTCATTCATATCTTTTCCAGCCATAACCTAACCCACAGGAAGTCCCGTTTACCCACTGTCGCTCAGCAATGCTCTCTGACCTACAGTGGTTCTCAGCCAGGGAACAACACAAGCTTTAAATTTTCATCAGAGCATTCATGCTACTCACTGGCCTTGCTTCTTATCTCTATAACCTCTTCCAGCTCTAACACCCTCTGATATTTCTGCTGTCTTTCTATTCTTCCCTCTTCAGCATCCCTTGATCACCATGGTTCCATTTTGGTTTCAATGTTTTTAGCCGCCCACAAACTAATATCTAGAATTTCTTTCCCAAACCTCTCCACCTCTCTTTCCTCCTTGAGTCTACCTCTCTCAAAGTAAAGTTTTGGTGACCTGTCTCAATAGTTCTTTATTTGGCTCAGTGTAACTGATCTCTCCCGTGAAGCACCTTAGGATGTTCCAGTTTATATGAAAAGTACTATATTAGTTTTTTTTGTTTTATATGTTTGGGATGCTGATATCTCCTATTAAATGATCTGTTTTCTAAAGTAAAACATGCCATTTACAATAATTAAAACTGTATCGAATCTGCAAGATTCTACAAACTACTGATAAACCTCTCTTTCTGCTCATTACTGCAAGATTTCAACAACCACAACCACTCAAAAGATGTTTGCTGAGGTTCAGTTTTGCCAGATTAACTTGCATAACTAGTCATGATAAATTTGAAGGTCTGATTAGTGCATAAGGCAACTCAGTATTCAAGGTAAGCTACCTAAAATGTCTTTCCATCTGCCAGCTAACCAGAAGCCTAAAAAGATGGTTAACCCCTTGGTGCCTCTATCATATCTCTAGGGCTCTGCAATGACAGTATGAGCTTCAGCATAAAAGATATGTCATTTCATTATATTGTTTCTCAATTATCTTCAGCAACAGTTTGGAAAATTAAGAACATGCTGATTTTCTGTATTAGTAAGGGATTTGTGGGCCAGAATCCATGAGCAGCATATCCAACTCATAAAGCAACACAGCTCTTAAATTAATAAGCACAAAGTATACATTCCACAATGTTTACTGTTATCCATGCCAAGCTGCGCATTGGTTCAGTCAAGTATATTACAGAACTTTCTGATATCAAAATTTGAGACCAAAAATATCACAAACTTAAGTAATCATCAAAAGAACCCTAATCATAGGAGCATCAGAATTGTTGAAGAAATCAGACAAGGATCTATCGAGTTTATCTTTTATGTAAGAATGTAGGAAATAGCAGCAGGAGTAGGCAATTCTGCCCCTCAAGCCTGCTCCGCCATGGCTGATCTTATCTTGGCCTCAACTCCACTTTCCTGCCCGGTCCCCATAACGTTTTAACCCCTCACTAATTAAAAATATGTATATCTTTTTAAATTTATTTAGTGTCCCAGCATCCACCACACCCTGGGGTAGCACATTCTGCAAATTCAAGACCTTTTAAGGGAAACAATTCCTCATCACTGTTTTAAATCTGCCATCCCTTATCCTAAAACTACAACCTTCCCAGTACTTCACTATCCTGTTAGCTGCATAATGCTATGAAACTAGGAGCTATTGATGAATCACTACAACTTATCAATTAGATTATCAACAGCACCAGACACAAAATGAAGGAAACTGGAGACTTTTGGATACCTATTTTTCCACTCACTGCATGTCATGCTGAAAGTAACTCGTATACTTTGATCTGGTATAGTAATTCAGGATGTCCTGCATTGGCGCATCTCATTGAATAAAGTCAGTTCTGCTATAACACAGTAGTTCCATTCTCATGTAACCAGTGTCCTAAGACAATTGTTTTATAGCAGCACCATTTAAACTAATGGGGCTGCAATCACATTATGGCCAATACACACTTTAAAAGTTTGTGCTTTAAAGTGTCCCCAATTCGTCATTATATTATAGTGAATTCGCATTAACGAAACATGCGTTGTAGCAGAACAACCTGTATATACATGCACAGAAAGAAGCTATGAAGCCTATTGAGCATATGACAGATCTCTGGAAGAGTGATACAGATTGTCCCATGCCTTCAGCTTTTTTCTGTAAATCAGTAAACGTTTCCCTTCTGGTACTCATCCAATAACCCTTCCGTTAGCCATGAGTGAGCCCACCTTGACCCACTGTAGGGTAGTATATTCCAGATTCTAACCACTTGTTGCGTTAAAAAGTTTTCCTCATGTCGCCTTTGTTTCTTTAAATTTGTGTCTTCAGAGTTCTTGACATGCCTACCTGTGCAAACATTTATTCTCTAGCGTTTCTGTCAAACCCCTCATGATTCTGATCAGCTCTTTCTAAATCCTTGCCAACCATCTCTTCTCCAAGGAAATCAGCTCCAACTTCTTTAATATAGCCTCTTCACTGAAGTCCCTCATTCTTGCATCATTCTCAAGAATCTTTCATGAGTCTTGATTTGATTTCCTTCCCCTTCCCCTTTAACTCAAACCTGTTCTCACTGGAGATGTATAAACTGATAGTGACATGGTGAGGGCAACAGATATCTTGGTGATGACTCCAACCTAGCTCATCTCCTCAACTCATAGATTGAGAAAGAACATAAAGGAACAACAGAGAGAGAAATACAGTTAAATAAACTACACTGTACTCAAATCAGGTGCGAAAAGAGAAATCAGAAGGAAAAACAGGTCAAATTTTAAAAGGGAGAAAATAAAGCAGCAGTGAAAAATTTTAAAAATGAAGACTTGTAAACATCCTGGAGTAAATTGCTACTTTCCTACCTTTCTGGACTATCAAGTTAAAGTAACAAAGCAAGAATTTAAATGATTTCATTGAAAGAGTTGGACCGAAGGGTCTGTTTCCGTGCTGTCCATCTCTACGACTATAAAAAGGCTCCTTAAACTGTTAACTTGACAGCAAATTGAATTAGCATTTACAACAATAATGTAACAGTCCCTTGAAATTCTGGATGAGAATGAAAGTGAGTTGCTCTTTTCATGAATCACCCAACAATTTGTGGAATTTTGCAACTCAATGTATCACTTCCTCACCACAGTTGCTATTTTTGACACATTGACAATTAATTTAATGCATCCACTGTTATCATTTTCCTAGTGAATCCTGGGCCAATATTTTCTGAAAGGAAACAATCTAATTTGCATTCGAATGAATTAACACCAATTGCGTTTCATTGCTTGGAAGTCTTTTTTGCAGATATTCTTAGTGAATAAAAGAACAGCGTAATTTTAACCTCACATACTGGATGGAAATCACCTTGTTTGGGTCAAATTCCAGTTTATTGTCCCATGTGAAATTCCCAAACGCTGATTTCAACACAAGAACATGAAGCAGATGTGTATAAACCCAGCATTGTATCAGATCCAATTAGTTCCCAACAGGAAGGTTAACCTCAATCTACCTGCAATGTTTACATCACAATAAGTGCAAATCACATCCCCACTTCCGGGACAAAGTGAACCCGTTAGATGTAGTTGATATTAAAAACTCATTTCAGAATCCTAAAATCAGCAACCACATCAGCTCCCAATCGATACACACATTACACATAATTACATCTTATAAATCAATCCCTTCATCCACATCAAGCAAACCATGATTGACATTCAACCAGATATCCTTTCCTAACGTGTAGAGAGTCATTCCTGATGGAGGGCTTATGCCTGAAATGTTGATTCTCTTGCTCCTCGGATGCTGCCTGACCTGATGTGCTTTTCCAGCACCACACTCTCAACTAAGGTACACAGAGCCAAACCATGCCCAGCACTCCAGCTGTTATCTTACCAGTTATAATGCAGTAAGACTTTCTTAATCTTATACTCAAAACCCCTTGCTGTAAAAGCCAATTTACTACTTGTGTTCCTCATGGTTTGCTGCATGGTAACCTGGTTCCAGTGCCACAAGATGCTGAATGATCTGCTGTTCTCTGCTGGGATATATACTACTGTCTACTCAATGCCTCATGTTCCTCTTAGTATGAGTGAATATGATAAGGGGCCATTGCACAGGAGGTGATGTACCATCCATTTCCATCTGGTGCCTCGTTCTTTTTATTCACTCAAAGGATGCAAGTGTTACCAGTTAGCCCAGCGTTTATTGCCCATCCCGAGTAGCCCTTAAGAAGGTGGTGCTGAGATGCTTCCTGAACCTCTGTGGTGTGTCTAGTGTAGATGCACCCACAATGCCCTTAAACAGGGAATTCCAGGAATTTTCACTAGCGTCAGTGACGGAGCAGCAATATATACTTCCAAGTCAGGAAAGTGAGTGGCTTGGAGGGTAATTTGCAGGTGGTTGTGTTCCAGGTATCTGGTGCCCTTTACCTATCTGATGCAAGTGGTTGTCGGACTTGGAGGTGCTATCTAAGGACCCATTGCATCTTTGTAGATAGTACACACTCTATCCTCAGTGGTAGAGGGAGTGCATGCTTCTGCATGTTTGGTCTGCTTTTGTCCTGGATGACGTCATGCTTCCGGAGTGTTGTCAGAGCTAAGTTCACTCATCCAGAAAAGTAGGAAATAATCCATCACATTCCTGATGAGTAGATGATGAACAGGTTTAGGGAGTTAGGAATTGAGTTACTCCCTTCAGGATTCCTAGCCTCTGTATTTGAATGGCTAGTTCACTTCAGTTTCCAGTCTGTGGTAACACCTGAGAATATTGATAGTGGGGGGTTAGCATTGGTAATACCACTGAACGTCAGGGGATGATGGTAAGATTCTCTCTTGTTGGATGTGGTCAATGTTTGGCACTTGGTACTTGTCAGCTTACAGCTGGAGATTGCCTATGTCTTGCTGTATTTGGGTATGCACTGTTTCAGTATTTGGAGGAGCCATGAATAATGCTGTGCTTTTAGTAATCATGAGCAAACAGCCCCACTTCTGACCTTATGATGGAGGAAATGTCATTGTTGAATTGACTGAAGACAGTTAAAAATCACACACCAGGTTATAGTCCAACAGGTTTAATTGGAAGCACTAGCTTTTGGTTCACAACCAATTAAACCTGTTGGACTATAAGATTAGGTTACTTACAGTGTGGAAACAGGCCCTTCGGCCCAACAAGTCCACACTGACTCTCTGAAGAGCAACCCACCCCGACACCTAACACTAACAATTTAGCATGGCCATTTCACCTAACCTGCACAATTTTGCTCCTGTGAGAGGAAACTGGAGCACCCGGAGGAAACACACGCAGACACGGGCAGAACGTGCAAACTCCACACAGATAGTTGCCTGAGGTGGGAAATGACCCCGGGTCTTTGGTGCTGTGAGGCAGCAGTGCTAACCATTGTGCCACTGTGCTGCCCCTAACCTGCTGTTGTGTGATTTTTAACTTTGTACACCCCAGTCCAACACTGTCCAAATTATGACTGAAGATAGTTGGGCTGAGGACACTAACCTGAGAAACTTGAGCATGGCTTGGTGGTACAGTGCTAACTTCCTTACCTTTCAACAAGACTCCAGGTTCAGGTCTAATCTGCACCAGACATGTGTATTAACATCTCTGAACAGGTTGATTAAAAATATCTAGTTTGAGGAACTCCTGCAGAGATGTGCTGGAGTTAAGGTTTAACTCCAACTAGCACAATCACAGTCTGTTACTTAAATGTAACACCTATGTAACACTGATGGCAACACAGGGTTACTGCTAGATTCATCCTTCATGTTTAGAGTCAGTTTGTGAGTACACATATTTCACATGACTGGACCCATGAATTAAACTCCAGCAGTCTCAGGTGTGAAGGAATGCAAAATAAGTTCCTGCCTATGAAGGTAAGAAAGTCAATCTACCTGAAAGGTTCTGAGAACTTAACATGCAAACTTTAAACTGTCATCAATTCCCATTCAGTTAAGTTCCCCCACCTTCTAAAATCCCTGGTCAAGCATGGAAAGTTCTGCCCAATGACTCCAATGAAGCAGTCTTTTTTGTTACAATTACAATATTTTCCCAATTGCATCTCTGCTTTTCAAAGTATTCTTTCCAATAAGTCCATGATACACATACATGTCCAGTCAATTATTTTATAAATTATTATTTCAAATAACACATTCCTAGCACCATTCAGTGGTTTTGGAACTGCACTCTATCCAAACAGTGTTTCAACACTTCCTTTACTTGTATCTTGTAGGTGGTCGACAGACTTTGAATTACACTATTGTGAGTTTGAGGTTTCAAAGCTTATATATTTTGAGACAAACCCCTAATTGAAAAAGGAAATTGAAAAAGAAACTGATATTTCCAATGTTTAAGAAAACTAAGACTGAAATGAGATTGGAAACTTAAATGTCTGGGGAAACTGAAACCATTAAAAATAGATAGAAATGATCAAATTTGGATACCAATAGGGCAGTACAGGCACGCTGAAGAAGGAAGCCATCTCTGTTGGCTGAGGATCGCACTGTTCGGAAGGAACCTCATTGTGCTGATACGTTAACTGCTTCTCTTCCAGATGCTGCCTAACCTTGGAAGGCTTTGTGCCCCCAGGGTATAAAGCCCTCCCCTTATTTAAAGCTCTATTGAGAAACTCCCCTTGCACATTGTTTCATGGGCTGTCAGTCTGGCTGCTTTACATATAATCAATACCTGCACACTCAGAATATGCAATGTGGCACTGACAACGTTTTGATTTTACATAAACTACCCTCCCATTATTAAGATTACAGCACTAAAACCTTTCAAGCTAGAAACTTAACCAATTCTCAAAGTTAGAAACCATACAACATCAGGGTGTAGTCCAACAGGTTTATTTGGAAGAACTAGCTTTTGGAGCGCTGCTCCTTCATCAGGTAGCTATGGAGCACGATCATAGGACACAGAATCTTTAGCAAAACATTATCGTGGAGAAAGTGAGGACTGCAGATGCTGGAGATCAGAGCTGAAAATGTGTTGCTGGAAAAGCGCAGCAGGTCAGGCAGCATCCAAGGAACAGGAGATTCGACGTTTCGGGCATAAGCCCGAAAGAAGGGCTTATGCCCGAAACGTCAAACCTCCTGTTCCTTGGATGCTGCCTGACCTGCTGCGCTTTTCCAGCAATACATTTTCAAAACATTATAGTGTCATGCAACTGAAACAATATATTGAACAAACCTAGTTTATTGTTAAGTCTTTCATCTTTTAGAATGCTTTGCAGATTTTGGTTCATTAATATGTAAATCCCAGAACTTCTTTTAAGTCACATTCTCGAGATAACAAGTTAAAAATCACACAACACCAGGTTATAGTCCCACAGGTTGATTTGGGAGCACTAGCCTTCGGAACGCTGGTCCTTCAGGATTCTGTTCCACAACCACCTGATGAAGAGGCAGCACCTGGAAAGCTTAGTGCTTCCAAATAAACCTGTTGGACTATAACCTGGTGTTGTGTGATTGTTAACCTTGTTCATCCCAGTCCAACATTAGCACCTGTAAATTGAGACAACTTAAGATTTTATTTTTAAAAACTGTCATCTCAGCTCAGCCAATGCATTAAAGGTGTGAAGTTAGCGTCTGCCTGTATCCCAGTTTTGAGTCAGAATGGTTCCATTTCCAAAATGGGAATTTATATAATGTTATATGGATTGACTGCCTGCAGATTGTGTGTTTTTTGAGCAAAATAGAATGTATCTACAAATACAACTCTGCAAATGCAAATTCACCCCATAGATTTATATTTCTGTGTGTGCATAAGAGAATGAGTGCATGCATGTGAGTGTGTGTTGTGAGTGGGCATGCTTGGCAGGTTGTGTGCGTGATTGTGGTGCAGTATAAACCTGTGAGAAGGTGTATGTGTGGGTGTGGGTGTGAGTGCGGGGGTGTATGCATGTGGGTATGACAGAGAGCGTGTGTGAGTATTGAATGTGTGTGTGTGTAGTGAAGTGGGGTCACCTGTACTGTGACATGAACCCAACATCCAAGTTGAAGCCATCCTCATGGATGCCAAACGTGGTTATCAGCTTCTGCTCAGCCACTCTGTGTTGTCGCATTTCCTGAAGTCTGCCTTGAAGGACAGTCACCTGAAGATCCGAGGCTGAATGTCCCTGACCACCGAAGTGTTCCCTCACTGGGAGGGAACATCCCTGTCAGGTGATTGTTGAACGGTGTCCATTCATCCATTGTCGTAGCGTCTGCTTGGTCGCGCCAATGTACCATGCCTCGGGGCATCCTTGCCTGCAGTGTATGAGATAAACAACACTGGTATCCCCACGTGTAATGGTGGTATCCGTTTCGACATTCGGACACGTATTGCAGTGGTTGCCATGACTGGGTTGTACGGTGTTGTGGTCAATATTGTCCTGAAGGCCGTACAATTTCCTCCGAACAATGGACTTTTTAAGATTTTATGGTTGTTCAAAGGCGAGAATTGGAGGCGTACGGAAGGAGTTGGCGAGGTGCCCATCCTCATCAATAATGAGTTGCAGGCTGCAAAGAATATGGTGTAGTTTCTCTGCTCCCACAAAGTACTGGACAATGAAGAGTACCCTATCGGTTGCATCCTGCATTGTCTCCTGAGCAGGTCATTATAGTTGTTGTGGTTCTGTTCACCGAGCTGGAAGTTTTTGCTGCAAACGTTTCGTTCCCTGGCTAGGGAACATCATCAGTGATATTGGAGCCTCCTGTGAAGGTCATTACAGTTTCTCACTGTGGCATGTCGGAACTGGCAACCGATGCAACCTACACTGTATCCTACACTAGTTATCTCTTTCCAATCTACACACAAGACATTGGTGCTCCTGACCTTATCAGGGTACAAGTCTGATTCTCAAAGCAACAGGCCAATATTAGAACTGAACTTATAGCTAGCTGATATCTTTTATAGCATTAGGTTCCACTGTGTTTCACAGCCAAAGATGTACTTTTGAAGTGAAGCCCCTGTTTTCTAGAGAAATACAGCTTTCAGATGATTCAGCTTCACTTCACACTGCAAGATCCCTCAAGTAGCAACAAATGACCAGAACATCTATTTGTTGCAAGGCAGACATAAGCAGACCAGCCCTGCACACATTTCAACAGCAAAAGATATGTTTTATAACCCTCAATGGGGTTAATGGAGCTCCACTTTAACATGTCACTAGATATTGCAGAGGCTCACTGAAGTGTTAGCCCAGAAAATATGCTTAATACTTAACATTTACTGATGTCCTTTAGGGAAAGAAACTGCTGTCCTTACCTGGTCTGGCCAACAGATGACTCTAGATCCATAGCAATGTGGCTGACTGTTAACTGCCTCTCGACAGTTAGGTATAAGCAATAAATGTTGGTATGGCCAGTGACACCCTCATCGTGTGAATGAATAAACAAAACTTCGGATTCAGGGTTATGCCTTAATGTCCATTGGCAGTTGTGCCAGTGTTAGGAATTAATATTTATAAGTATCAGCAGTCCTTGAACTCCTTCCCCACGCTTGTTCCAAAGACCAAGATGATATTGATCTAAAAGTAGCTTTTAATGACAAATCTGGGAAATAAGCTTATTTCATCATCCACAGTTGACTCTTGAAATTACTATTGACCAAGCTGGCATTGAATTCAGTCAGTTAATGGCTCCACTTTAAACCAGACAGAGGGTGATGTGTCAAATATTCACCCACTAATACCAATAACTGGGGTCTCCCAATAAGCTTACCAATCTAGAGTACAAAATATTGTGGACCAAGCATTTTCTACATTTTAATTTTTACTTCTATTTTGGAGACAGTTTTGTGTCTCAGCATCTGGACAGATATTTTTCAGCACTACCTCACCACACAAATAAACGTGCTGCACTTTAAGGTATCTTACAAATTATACCTTCAAAAATGCAAAGAAGAACTCAAACTTAAGAACAAGTATTGATGAGCTGTATTATACACTGGTTATCCGTTTCTATTCTTCACACAAGACACACTTACCCTTGGCCTAATCAGGTTCTGGGCAATGCTGGCTGGATCAGTGTTTCTTACCCAACCTTAGTCAGCTTTGAAAAGATGACACTGAGCTATCTCCTTGAATTGTTGAAATTCATGTACTGCAGGTAGACCCACAATGCTATCACGGAGAAAATCCCTGCACTTTGATCCAGGTACGGTCAAGGAACAAAATCCTTAACACCCTCCTCAATAGCATCAACACCAAAATTATGTTGATAGGTTAGATGAATGACCAAAGATCTGACAAATAGAACGTTACAGCGCAATACATGCCCTTTGGCCCTCAACGTTGCGCTGAGCTGTAAAACCAATCTGAAGCCCATCTAACCAACACCATTCCATTTTCATCCATACAATTATCTAATGATCACTTAAATGCCCTTAACGTTGGCAGGTCTACTATTGTTCCAGGCAGGGCGTTCCACGCCCCTACTACTCTCTGAGTAAAGAAACTATCTCTGACATCCATCCTATACCTATCACCCCTCCATTGAGAGCTATATCCCCTCATGCTAGCCATCACCATCTGAGAATAAAGGCTCTCACTGTCCACCCTCTGATCATCTTGTATGTCTCTATTAAGTCACCTTCTGTCTCGAACGAAAACAGCCTCAAGTTGCTCAGCCTTTCTTCATAAGACCTTCCGTCCATATCAGGCAACGTTCTAATTGCACCCTTTCCAAAGCTTCCACATCCTTCCTATAATGCAGTGACCAGAACTGTATACAATACTCCAAGTGCGACCACACCAGAGTTTTGTACAGTTGTAGCATGACCTTATAACTCTGAAACTCAATCCCTTTACCAATAAAAACCATATGCCTTCTTAACAACCCTATCAACCTTTCAGGGACGTATGCACATGGACATAGAGATCTCTCTGCTCATCCACACTACCAAGAATCTTACTAGTAACCCAGTACTATGTATTCCTGTTACTCCTTCCAAAGTGAATCACCTCACACTTTTCCACATTAAACTCTATTTCCACCTCTTAGCCCAGTTCTGCAGCTTATCTATGTCCCTCTATAAAATGCACCATCCTTCCACACTGTCTACAACCCCACCAACCTTAGCAGCATCCGTATATTTACTAAGCCATCCTTCTATGCCCTCATCCAGGTCATTTATAAAGATGACGAAGAGCAGTGATCCCAAAATTGATCTTTAGAGTACGCCACTAGTAACTGAACTCCAGGATGAACATTTCCCATCAACCACCACCCTCGGTCTTCTTTCAGGTAGCCAATTTCTGATCCAAACTGCTAAATCACCCGCAATCCCATATCTCTGTGTTTTCTGCAATGGCCCAATGTGGGGATTCTTATCAAGTGCCTTACTGAAATCCATATATACCACATCAACCACTTTACCTCCATCTATCTGTTTGGTCACCTTCTCAAAGAACCCAATAAGGTTTGTGAGCACGACCTACTCTTCATAAAACCACGTTGACTATCGCTAATCAAATTATTCCTCTCTTGATGATTATAAATCCTATCTCTTATACCCTTTTCCAATACTTTACCCACAAACTAAGTAAGGTTCACTGGTCTATAATTATCAGGGTTGTCTCTATTCTGCCTCTTGAATAAGGGAACAATATTTGCTATTCTCCAGTCTTCTGGTACTATTCCTGTAGACAATGATGACATAAAGATCAAAGGCAAAGGCTCTGCAATCTCGTCCCTGGCTTCCCAGAGAACCTGATGATAAATCTCATTCGGGACAGGGGGCTTATCTATTTTCATACTTTCCAGAATTACTAACACTTCCTTGTGAACATCAATCCAGCCTAGTCTAATAGCCTGTATCTTCAGTATTCTCCTTAACAACACTGTCTTTATCCTGTGTGAATACTGATGAAAATTATTCATTTAGCGCCTCTCCTATCTCTTCAGACTCCATGCAAAACTTCCCACTACTGTCCCTGAGAGGCCCTATCTTTCTCTAACCATTCTTTTATTCCTGATATATCTATAGAAAGCTTCAGGGTTTTCCTTGATCCTACCTGCCAATGACTTCTCATGTCCCCTCCTGGCTCTTCTTAGTTCTCTCTTTAGTTCCTTCCTGGGTAATTTGTAAAATTCAAGTGCCATAGCTGAGCCTTCATGTCTCATCCTAACATATGCCTTCTTCTTTCTTTTGACAAGAGATTCAACTTCTTTAGTAAACCATGGCTCCTTCGCTCGACCACTTCTTCCCTGCCTGACAGGCACATACTTATCAAGGACACGTAGTAACTCTTCCTTGAATTTGCTCCACATTTTCAATTGTGCCCATCCCCTGCAGTTTGCTTCCCCATCCTAAATCCTGCCTAACTGCATAATAATTGCCTTTCCCCCAACTATAACTCTTGCCCAGTGGTATATATCTATCCCTTTCCATCGCCAAAGTAAACTTAACTGAGTATGGAGTATAATGTGGGAAAATGCATAATTATCCATTTTGGCAGGAAGAATTTCCCAATTAGAGATTACAGAGGTCCAAGGTGCAGAGTTGTCCTTGTGCTTGGACTGCAAAAAGTTATTATGCAGGTGCATCAAGTCACTAAGAAATTGGATAGAATAATTGGTGCACTAATAACTAACAGGCCATATTAATGCCAAGGATTAGAGGGTTGTCTGTCGAGGCAAAGTTGAGTAGGTTAAGATTATATCTACTGAAGCTTAAGCAAGTAAGAGGTGACTTGGAACTTTCTTCCAAGAAAATTTGTGTAAGTGAAGTCCTTGAACATTTTGAAACAAAGGTTATGAGGTTCCTGCTAAGCAATAAGGTGAAAGGTTACGAGGGCAGTGAGAATCTGGATTTGAGGTCACAATCTGATTAGCCAAGATTTTTTTGGGATGGTAGAGCAGGGTGAAGGGTTTCAGGGATGAGGAACTTTAGTTAAATGGTGTTTTATCTTAGAGACGAGAAAGCTGAGAGGAAATTTGATACTAGTTTTCAGAATCACAAAGGAGTCTGAACAGAGTAGAAAGGAAGAAACTGTTCTCATTGGTGGAAGGATTGAAAAAGAGTGCAGAAATAATTGATGAAAAAAGCCAAGTCTTTATACAGTGAGTGGTTGGGATTTGGATTACAGTAGATGAAAGTGAGTACTGCAGATGCTGGAGGTTAGAGTCATAAGTGTGGTGCTGGAAAAGCACAGCAGGTCAGGCAGCATCCAGGGATCAGGAAAATCGGCGTTCCTGGCAAAAGCCCTTCATCAGGAATGAGGCTGGGAGCCTCAGGGGTGGAGAGAAAAATGGGAGGGGGTGGGGCTGGGGAAGGTAGCTAAGAGTGCAACAGGTGGATGGAGGTGGGGATGAAGGTGATAAGTCAGAGACGAGGGTGGAGCGGATAGGTGGGAAGGAAGCTGTGCATAAAAGTCTGGTGGCAGCAGGTTCAATTGAGGTATTCAAAAGAGAGTTAGACAATTATTTAAGTAGGGCAAATGTGCAGGATTTCAAGGAGAAAACAGGAACATGGCATTTAGTGAATCACTCCTGCAGAAAAATGACACTAGCACAATCTGCTCAGTTGCCTCATTCTGCACTACAATCATTGTGATGTTGTGAACTAGCAGTTGTGACGAGAGAACGGCTTAGGAGTGACATTGGGGAGACTGAGATGGGAATGAAATAAGGACAAAATGGAGTGAGTGCAAGATGCAGAAAGGGGAGAATACATTCAGATGTCAGTGGAGTGAGGGGTGAGTGAAGGGAGGAGAGTGTGAAGTGATAGCGAAGTAATGTTGATTGTGAAGTGAGGTTGAGGGTGGAGTGAGGGACAGTGGGTTGAGGGGACGGTCAATCGAGAGGATAGTGGAGTGAGGGGACGGTGGATCGAGGGGACGGTGGATCTAGGGAACGGTGGAGTGAAGGGATGGTGGAGTGAGGGGACGATGCAGTGAGGGGACGGTGGAGTGAGGGGACGGTGGAGTGAGGGGACGGTAGAGTGAGGGGACGGTAGAGTGAGGGGACGGTGGAATGAGGGGAAGATGCAGTGAGGGGACAATGCAGTGAGGTGATGGTGGAGTGAGGGGACGGTGGATCGAGGGGACGGTGGAGTGAGGGGACAGTGGAATGAGGGGATGGTGGAATGAGGGGAAAATGCAGTGAGGGGACAATGCAGTGAGGGGACAATGCAGTGAGGTGATGGTGGAGTGAGGGGACGGTGGAGTGAGGGGGCGATGCAGTGAGGGGACGGTGGAGTGAGGGATAACACAGTGAGGGTCAGTGGAGTGTGGGGACGGTGAAGTGAGGGGACGGTGGAGCGAAGGGATGGTGGAGTGAGGGACGATACAGTGAGGGAAGGTGTATTAAGGGGATGGTGCATTAAGAGGATGGTGGCATGAGGAACGATGGAGTGAGGGGATGGTAAAATGAGATTGTGAGTGGAGTGAGAAGCAGACAGTAGAAGCAAAGTGAAAAGAACAGACTGAAGCATGCAAACTAGGAAATGAACTGCTTAAATAGGACAGAATGACTTAACTGTATGGTTTATGGTTAACTAACAGAAACTTGCTCCTTTACTTTCTTTGTCTTTAAGGTTTTTAAGTTCTGCAATGTAGCAGTTGCATTTTTGAGAATTTTCCTGCATGTGTGCAATTTAATGTAGGCAAAATGGAGTGGTCCCACTTTGTTGGATGATATGGCCCTTTCACAAACTATTAAGTAATGCCAATCCTTTTCCTAAATATAGTCTGGCTCTTGGACCCTTCATAAATTCTCCCCACCCTGATCACAGTTTGAATTATGGCTCTCACTTTCTTATCGCAGCTTCAATAATTTCCTTACCATCTTCTTTTGTTAGACTCTCTGTATTTAGGCTTTTACATTACCTTCTGTTGCCTTAATTCTGGCTTCATGGTGTTACTAACATTGTGACCTTGGTTTAAATTACTTTTTGGCCCTTGATTTCCCTTCTACTGTCTTGCCCCGTGCTGTCTGCCCATTGTAGTGGCAACATTCATTATCAGCTTCTTGTAATCATTTATAATTTCCTGAATTCTTACCCATTATGTGTTATTAATTTAAAATCCTCCCCTATCTAGAATAATGCTTTTAGCTTTACTAACAGATTTTTTTAATGCCTGTTTGCTTCCCAGTTACACTTCTAATTGCAATGGCTCCTACAGATCCTTTCTTGCCAATAGGATCTGTGACTGCCAGGTGTGTTAGCTTCCAGCTCACATTTGCTTTTGTGCTTACCAGATCTGAAGTAAAAGGTTTTAGTGTTCAGTGCTGTTTGTCCTTTGTTGATGTTTCCATGAGCCTTTTTTGCAGGCTGTTTGACTGTTCAGCTGCTGTAGCCACCAACTGGATGTAAAAGTAATTCTTAAAACCAAACAGTTTTTAAAGCTTGAAATGGAAAATGGGAAGTTCTTTGGGGTTTCCTGGAATTCTTGCCATTGTTACTGCATTGCGCAGTGCACCCAAACCCAAATTCAATCTGATTATACTTGGGTCGTTTGATGCCACCATGCCCTTTTCTTGAGTGAATTGCAGTACCTCCTCGGTTTTGAGCGATAAAGGAGCAACCATGAATGAGTCTTAATTTGAGGCTTCTGTCTTAAACACAATGTGGTTTATTGCATAATAATAATCAGGCACAACTGACATCAGATAATAAGACTGAAAAGAATATAGGTATTCATTTGAAACATCATGCCTTTTCCTCAGTCTATATGACAGCATCAGATTTGATGAAGCTGATTGCAGTCTCCAACACCAATCCTTTCAGAATCATTTCAAGTCACAAAATGATACATGTTCTATCAAACCTGAAAAAGTCAGAGTAGAAGACTACAGCAAAGCAGATGGTACCAAGATTAACAACAGTGAAAGTTTTTTTAAAAAAGAGACAATAAAGGTAATTCGGCAAAAGAGTCACATCAGACTCACATTAACTTCCAGACCTGCTGCATTTTACAAGCATTTTCTGTTTATAACTCAGACCTCTGGCATCCATAGTATTTTGCTTTTATTACAAAAACACAGAATAGATTAATATCATTATAAATAGAAACAACTTTTAGGAGCTTGGATAAATATATAGGTTGGGAACATACTAAAAGATGACTGAGTCATTGGGATCATAAAAATAATGGAAAAAGATATAAAGGTTAAGACTGGAATAAGAGAAGCTAAGAACAGACATGATGAAAACATTTTAAATAAGGTAGAGTGACAGTAAAGGACGTTTCAAGTTCTATTACTTCAGAATTAGTGGGAGAATAGAAAACTGCATTTAAAATAGTTTCATATGAAGAAAAATAGAGTGTCACAGATAAGGGCTTTTCTTCTGAACATGAGGAATGATATCACACAGAGTTCAGGTATGAGGCCATTTCTGTTCACTGTGTACATTAATGATGTAGATAGCACACCAGAGGGAGTGTTGCTGAAATTTGTATTAATACAAAAATATGAGGTATAGTTAATCTTCCGAAGACCAAAGCATACTGAAAAGAGATATTGATAGGGCAGAGAAAAAGTTGTAAGGGAAATTCTTCAGCATGAAGAGTGATGTGACCCATATTGATATTATGAGTTGGCTTAAGGCAGCGAAAATCAGGTGGGTTTTGCAGAAAGATTTCACAAAATATTAAAGATAGACTGTCAGGTTGTTAAAAATAAATAACTCATGAAATTTTAGAATTTGTCATGTGTAGAGAATATAAAAGCTATGACAAAAAACATGAAAAGCCAATTGAAAATAACATGAAAAAGACAAGCCTTACGCCTTTGTGCCTCAATACATACAACATTCACAATAAAGTGGGTGAATTAATTATACAACTAAACAAACACAGGTATAATATAGTCAGCATTACAGAGGGATGGTTGCAGGGTAACCAGGGATGAGTCTAGGGTTCTGAATTTAAATAGCGGAAACTATGACGATGAGATGCAAGTTAGCTATGATGATTTGGCGAACATTACCTAAAGGCAATGGAAAGCATGTAAAGAGTATGTGGGTGAACTACAACAATTGTCGATTCCTGAGAAATTCCAGGTCTGGCAGAATCTGTGAAGAGAAATCAGAGTTAATGTTTCAAATCCGGTGACCCTTCTGAGGAAACTGAAACGTTAACTCTGATTTCTCTTCACAGATGCTGCCAGACCTGCTGAGCTTTTCCAGCAACTTCTGGTTTGATTTCTGATTTACAGCATCTGCAGTCTTTTCATTTTTTAATTGTTCATTCCTGTCTGACACTAATGTAAAATGGGGAAGGTGGTCAAACCATGGCATATAGGGGAAATTAGAGATAGTATGAGATCCAAAGAAGAAGCATACAAATTGGTCAGAATAAACAATAGGCCTCAGGAGTAGCAGAAGTTTAAGCTTACAGAGAACATAAGAAACTGACTGTAAAAGGTATATGAAAAGAAAAAAAAATGTGAAGACAAATGGAGGTCCCTTACAGTCAGAAACATGGGAATTTATATTGGGGAACAAAGAATTGGCTAACTAAATGAAATGTATACTTTGGTTCTGTGTTCACAAAGGAGGACACAAAGAACATACCAGAAATGATGGGGAACATAGGGTCTAGTAAAAGGCAGGAACTGAATGAAATCAGTATTAAGAAGGAAATGTTGTTGAGGAAATTGATAGGATTGAAGATAGATAAATCTCCAGTCCCTAGTAATTTACATGCTAGAGTATTTAAGAAAGTGGCTCCACAAACAGTTGATGCATTGGTGGTTATCTTCATTGACTCGATGGACTCTGGAACAGTTCCTACAGATTTGAGCTAACCCTTCTTAAAAATGGAGGTTGGAGGAAAACCAGGAATTATAGACCAGTCAGTATGATGTTGGAAGTGGTCAAAATGCTAGAGCCCATTGTAAAACATTTAATAGTAGACCACTTGGAAAATAGTGGCAAAATCACCCAGAGGGTGGCGGCAACTTGTGGGTAAAAACCTGGCCATCAGGTGTGAGACACACTCTCTGCTGTTGTGTATGTTGCAGGTCTGGCCCATTCCCTGCAACTGTGCTGGTTCAGTCACCTGAGTTATTTCCAATTTCATCTGGAAGCCTAAGGTAGACCCAGTTTGCAGGAATTCCATTTCAAAAGTCTGGATAAGGGGAGGATAATGTATCCAATGGTGCCCTCATCCCAGTGGTCACTTTTGTGTGCGGCTGCATCAAGCTCTGCATAGACCTTTGGTAGGAGAAAGTGAGGACTGCAGATGCTGGAGATCAGAGCTGAAAATGTGTTGCTGGAAAAGCGCAGCAGGTCAGGCAGCATCCAAAGAGCAGGAGAATCGACATTTCGGGCATGAGCCCTTCTTCAACCCTTATTCCTGAAGAACGGCTCATGCCCGAAACGTCGATTCTCCTGCTCTTTGGATGCTGCCTGACCTGCTGCACTTTTCCAGCAACACATTTTCAGCATAGACCTTTGGTACACAAACACCTAGTGTCACCATGTACTGAGGTTCTACCTGTGCGTGGCATTGCAAAGGATGGGACTGGCCTCGTTGCTGTGGAACTCTCAACATAGTTTGACCATTCTGTATCACCTGTCCTTCATCGAGAAGTTCACAAAGAAAAACACATTTGACCACCAATCCATCAGGAAGGGATCAGCATGCAGAAGTCTTAAGACCCTGAGGGAAAAGGAGAGGGTGGATCCTGTCATTGAGCAGAACACCAAAGTCATTGGCAGAATGCCTCATCACCAGAACTTTCCAATAAGCACCAAGGTATCATCTGGGTAATAGTGAGATATATACCATAAATATGTACACCCACACAGTCTGTGCCACAATACACTGCCCTCAAAGTGGCTGCAGGGTTAGATGCAGTAAAGAGTGTCACATCCCCTTCTCAAAACACTTTTCTCAAAATGGAGACCTGTGACCAGTGGGGTCCCACAGGGATCCATGATGGGATCACTGTTGTTTGTGATATACATTAATGGTCTGGAGGAAGGTACAGGTGGTCTGATTAGCAAGTTTGCAGATGAAACTAAGATTGGTGGAGTAGCAGATAATGAAGGGGACTGTTAGAGAATGCAGCAGAATATACTGCAGATAGATTGGAGAGTTGGGCAGAGAAATGGCAGATAGAGTTCAATCCGGGCAAATGCAAGGTGATGCATTTTGGAAGATCCAATTCAAGAGCAAACTACACGGTAAATGGAAAAGCCCTGAAAAAAATTGATGTACAGAGAGACCTGGGTGTTTAGGTCCATTGTACCTTGAAGGTGGCAATGCAGATCAACAGAGCGTCAAGACGTCATCTGCATGCGTTCCTTCAATGGACGGGGCATTGAGTACAAGAGTTGGCAGGTCATTTCACAGTTGTATAGGCATTTGATTCGGCCATATTTGGAATACTGCATACAGTTCTGGTCACCACATTACCAGTATGTGAATACTTTGTTCCATAGAATCCCTACAGTGTGGAAACAGGCCCTTCAGCCCAACAAGTCCATACCAACCCTCTGAAGAGTAACCCGCCCATTGCCCTACCTTATACTTACCCCTAATTAATAGGGGTACCTAACCTACAGATCCCTGTGAAGGCTGGGCAATTCACCTAACGTGCATCTCTTTGGATTGTGGGATGAAAGCAGAGCATGCAGTGAAAACCCACATAGAGACAGGGAGAACATGCAAACTCCACACATACAGTCACCCAAGGCTGGATTCAAACCTGGGTCCCTGGAGCTGTGAGACAGCAGTGCTAACCCTTGAACCGCTTTGCCATCCATGATGAAGGAAGCTGGGAGAGCCACTGATGTAGGTTAGAAGAGACAAGGCAAGGGAGAAAGAACAGAATTGAAATTGAAAGAAAATGATTATGTAAAACAATGGACAACATTTTACCAAATTGGTTCAATGCCAATTTTGGAGAGTTTCATGAAGTGTTTCTCGATGAGTTCTGGTGAGTTATCCATTGTAGTTCTGTGCTTTTCAGCTCATTAAGAAGGCTTCATACCTCCATGTTCCCCTCTCTCACACTTTCTTGTATTCAGCAGGAACAAAATTCTCATTGGTACCAGAACCTTTCAATGATCATGCCCTGGGGGCCATATTTAAATGTCATGCTTATTATGTCAACTAGTGCCAGCCTGATCTAAAGTAGGCAGCTGGGTCAATGCAAGGTCCATTGTTTGGACAAATATCTTCTGCATTCAATGAGGGTAAATACCATAATCCTCACACTTCAACCCACACTCATTCTAACTTTATCATTGTATTTCTCTCCATCAAGACTCATAACTGGCTACTCTCAATATTGCATTCATCTTTGTTGCAAAATGGTGGCAAAGTAAGATGCTCCAGCCAGCACTCATCCACTCCTCCTATTCTTCTTCTTCTTTTCTTCTTCTTCTCCCTTTTTCTTCCTTTTAGTGCTTTTTTTCTTGGCTTCTTTTTTTAGAACATAAAACATACAAAAGTACAGCACAGAACAGGCCCTTTGGCCCACAGTGTTGTGCCAATATTTAATCCTGATGTCAAATATAATAATTTAACCAAGCACCCCTCAACTCACTGCTATCCATGTGCATGTCCAGCAGTTGCTTACATGTCCCTAATAACTCTGCCTCCACCACCACAGCTGGCAACGCATTCCATGCATTCACAACTCTCTGCATAAAGAACTTCCTCTGACGTCTCCTTTCTACCTTCCACCTAATATCTTCAAACTATGACCCCTCGTACCAGTCAATTCTGCCCTGGGGAAAACTCTCTGGCTATTGACTCTATCTATTCCACTCATTATTTTGTACACTTCGATCAGGTCTCCTCTCATTCTCCTTCTCTTCAGGGAGAAAAGACCGAACTTATTCAACCCTTCTTCCTACGGCAAGCCCTCCAGTCCAGGCTGCATCCTGGTAAACCTTCTTTAAACCCTCTCCAAAGCCTATGTATCTTTCCTATGGTAGGACGACCAGAACTGGAAACAGTATTCCAAGTGCGGTCTCACCAGGGACTTGTAGAGCTGTAGCAAAACCTCACGGCTCTTAAACTCGATCCCCCTGTTAATGAAAGCCAAAACACCATTTGCTTTCTTAACACCCTATCCACTTGGGTGGCAACTTTGAGGGATGTATGTACTTGCACACTCAGATCCCTCTGTTCCTCCACACTGCCTAGAATCCTGTCTTTCATCCTATATTCAGCATTCAAGTTCGATCTTCCAAAATGCATCACTTCGCATTTATCCAGGTTGAACTCCATCTGTCATTTCTCAGCCCAGCTCTGCATCCTGTCTATGTCGAGCTGCAGCCTGCAGTAGCCCTCTATACTATCAACGCCTCCAACCTTTGTGTCATCTGCAAATTTGCTAACCCACCCCTCAACCTCCTCATCCAAGTCATTTATAAAAACTACAAAGAGCAGAGGCCCAAGAACAGAGCCCTGCGGGACACCACTCAACACTGACCTCCAGGCAGAATACTTTCCATCTACAACCACTCTCTGCCTTCTGTCAGCCAGCCAATTCTGAATCCAGATAGCCAAATCTCACGGTATCCTATACTTCCTGACTTAATGAATGAGCCTACCATGGGGAACCTTATCAAATGCCTTGCTGAAATCCATATACACCACATCCACTGCTCGATCTTCATCAACCTGTCTTGTCACCTCCTCAAAGAACTCAATAAGATTTGTGAGGCATGACCTGCCCCTCACAAAGCCATGCTGACTGCCTTTAATCACACTATGCTTTGCCAAATAGTCATAAATCCTATCCCTCAGAATTCTTTCCAAAACTTTGCTGACCACAGACACAAGACTGACCAGTCTATAATTGCCAGGGATTTCCCTATTACCCTTCTTGAAAAGAGGAACAACATTCACCTCTTTCCAATCTTCCAGTACGACTCCCGTGGAGAGTGAGGAGGCAAATATCCTCACCAGCGGCATTGCAATCTCCTTTCTCACTTCCCGGAGCAGCCTAGGATAAATCTGGTCTGGCCCTAGGGATTTATCAATCTTAATGTTTGCCAAACTTTCCAGCACATCAACTTCATCAATATCGATCTGGTCAAGACTGTATTCCAGCTCCTCAAAGTTTTCATTCACAACAAATTCCCTTTCCTTGGTGAAAACGGAAGCAAAAAACTCATTTAGGGCTTCCCCTATCTGCTCAGACTCCACGCACAAGTTCCCTCCGCTATCCCCGATCGGCCCTACCTTCTCCCTGATCATTCTCTTATTCTTCATATATGAGTAAAATGCCTTTGGGAAAGGATTTTGGAGAGAGCGCAGAGGAGGTTCACTGGGATGCTGCCTGGTATGGACGGTGCTAGCAATGAGGAGCGGTTGAGTAGATTAGGATTCTTTTCATTGGAAAGAGGGAGCGGGGATGGGACCTGACTGAGGTCTACAAAATCATGAGATGTATAGACAGGGTGGATAGCAAGAAACTTTTTTCCCCAGAGTGGGGACTCAATTACTCGGGGTCACTTGTCAAGGTGAGAGGGGAAACGTTTAAGGGAGATATGCATGGAAAATTCTTCATGCAGAGGGTGTTGGGTGCCTGGAATGCATTGCCAGTGGAGGTGGTAGACATGAGCATGATAGCATCATTTAAGATGTTTCTAGATAAATATATGAATGATACAGGTCCACCGCTGCTGAAATCACTGCCAAAACTACCAGACATGTCACTTCCAACCCCACAGTTGCTGCCACCTGAGCCACTTCCGCCCGCAACCAACATCACTCACCGCAACACCGCTGACAAACATGTGGCTGCTGCCAAAGACACCGCGAACATCATATACAACGTGACTTCTGCTGCCATGGAACCACTTTGACAGAGCATCGAGGACAGAAGGTGAGTTGAAGCGAGGGCTGTCGGGAAGGGTACAATTTCCCTATTAAAAAGGGATTTTTGGGGGGGGTTGGGCCTCCATTTTGACAAAGTGGCGAAGAAAGAGCTGCTGGGAAGGTAAGGGCTTAATTTATATTTGGGCAGTGGCTAAACCTGAGATACAACACGTGTAGTATCTCCCTCATGCCCCCCTCCTCTAACCAGAAGAAAAAGGCTCGATAAGGTAAGGCTTTTTTTTTCTTTATCCTTCTTGTTCATATATTTAAGTGCATTGTTTGGTTTTACTTCGTTCATATGAAGCAAAGCTTGCAATGGCAGGGGACCTCAGACCCGTGGCATGTGACTCTTGCTTGATGTGGGAGCTTAGGAATGTGTCTGGCGTTCTTGACTCTTACACCTGCAAGAAGTGTGTCCAGCTGCAGCTCTTGTTTGACCGCATGACAGCTCTGCAGCTGTGGATGGACTGACTGTGGAGCATCCGCGATGCTGAGGAGGTCATGGATAGCACGCTTAGTGAACTGGTCACACCGCAGGTTAGAATTGCTGAGGGAGACAGTGAATGGGTGACCAAATGGCAGAGAAAGAGTAGGAAGGCAGTGCAGGTGTCCCCTGCAGTCATCTCCCTCCAAAACAGCTATACTGTTTTGGATACTGTTGGGGGAGATGGCTCACCAGGGGAGGGCAGCAGTTGTCAAGATCATAGCACTGTCGTGGGCACTGCTGTTCAGAAGGGCAGGAAAAAGACATGTAGGGCCATAGTCAGAGGGAATTCTACTGTGAGGGGAGTAGATAGATGGTTCTGTGGCTGAAAATGGGACTCCCGGATGGTATGTTGCCTCCCAAGTGGTCAGATCAGGGATGTCACCAATCGGCTGCAAAGGATTCTAAAATGGGAGGGTGAACAGCCAGTTGTCTTGGTGCATTTAGGCACCAACGATGTAAGTAGGAAATGAGGAGGACCTCCAAGGTAGTGATCTCGGGATTACTACCAGTGCCACCTGCTAGCCAGGATAGAAATGAAAAAATAGGCAGGATGAACACGTGGCTTGAGGTATGGTGTAAGAGGGAAGGATTCAGATTTGTTGGTCATTGGGACCGGCTCTGGGGAAGGTGGGAGTATTACAAAATGGACGGTAAACATCTGAACCAGACCAGAACCAATGTCCTTGGGTGAGTTTTTGCTACTGCTGTTGGGGAGGTTTTAAACTCATGTGCTAGGGGACTGGGAACCAGAAGAGAAAACACGTAGGCAGTGAGGTGGAAACTGGAGACTGTAAGAATTATGAAGATAGCATTAACAAAGGGAAAAGTGGGGAGAGAGCAGGTGAGCACAAAAGAACTGGTGGTCTGAAATGCATCTACTTTAAGGCAAGGAGTATAGTGGGTAAGGCAGATGAACTTAGGGCTTGGATTGGTGCCTGGGAGTATGACATTATTGCAATCACAGAGACTTGGTTGAAGGAAGGGCATGATGATTGGGAACTATATGTTCCAGGATAGAGATGCTTCAGACAGGACAGGGAGGGAAGGGGGGGTGGAGTTGCATTGCTGGTCAGGGATGATATCACGGCTGTGCTAAAGGAGGACACTATGGAGGTCTTGGGTAGTGAGGCATTATGCGTGGAGCTGAGAAATAAGGAGAGTGCAGTTACATTGTTGGGGCTGCATTACAGGCCTCCCAACAGTGAGCGTGAGGTAGAAGAACAAATAAGTAAACGGATTATGAAATGATGTTGAGACAATCGGGTCGTGGTAATTTTAAATTTCCCAACATTGACTGGGATACACTTAGTATCAGAGGTCTGGATGGGGTAGAATTTGTAAGAAGTGTCCAGGAGAGTTTTCTAGAGCAGTGTATAAATAGTCCGATGAGGGAAGGGGCCATATTGGACCTGGTACTGGGGAACGAGCCAGGACAGGTGGTAGAAGTTGCGGTGGGGGATTTCATTGGGAACAGTGACCACAATTCTGTAAGTTGTAGAATACTCATAGATAAAGATGAGAGTGGTCCTAAGGGAAGAGTACTAGACTGGGCCAAGGCCAATTATATCAAAATTAGGCAGGAGCTCAGAAATGTGGATTGGATACAGCTATTTGAAGAGAAGTCCACATTGATATGTGGAAGGCTTTCAAAGATAGGTTAAAGATAGTGCAGGATAGGCATTTCCCGTTGAAGGCAAAGGATAGGAAGATTCCTGAACTGTGGATGACAGGAGAAATTGTACGACTAGCCAAGAGGAAAAGGGAAGTGTACATAAGGTCTAGGTAGCTAAGAACAGAATGGGCCCGGGAGGAATATCGGAAGCGTAGGACAAGCCTTAAACGAGGAATCAAGCGGGCTAAAAGGGAGCATGAAGTAGGTTTAACGAGCAGAATTGAGGAGAATCCAAAATATTTTATTCTTACACAAGAAGCAAGCGAGTAACTAGAGAAAGGATTGGTCTCCTAAAGGATAATGAAGGAAGGCTGTGTGCCGAACCTGAGAGAATGGGTGAGATTCTGAATGATTACTTTGCATCAGTGTTCATTGAGGAAAGGAATATGATGACTCTTGAGATTAGAGATAGATGTTTAATTAGTCTGGATTATGTTGACATAAGTAGGGAAGATGTGTTGGATATGCTAGAGGTTATTAAGTGGACAAATTCCCAGGACCGGATGGGATCTATCCCAGGTTGCTGAGGGAGGCGAAAGAGGAAACAGCTGGGGGCCTGACAGATATCTTTTTGGCATCCTTAAATACAGGTGAGGTGCCGGAGGACTGGAAGGTTGCTTATGTAGTCCCCATGTACAAGAAGGGTAATAGGGATATTCCAGGTAACTACAGACCAATGAGCCTGACGTTGGTAGTGGAAAAGTTGCTGGAGAGGGCACTGAGGGATAGGATCTATTTATATTTAGAAAAGAATGAGCTTATCAGTGATAGGCAACATGGTTTTGTGCGGGGGAGATCGTGCCTTACCACCTTAATAGAGTTCTTTGAGGAAGTGACAAAATCGATAGATGAAGGAAGGGCTGTTGATGTCCTATACATGGACTTTAGTAAGGCATTTGATAAGGTTCCCCATGGTAGACTATTAGAGAAAGTGAAGTCACATGATGTGCAGGGTGTACTAGCTAGATGGAGAAAGAACTGGTTCCACAGGGATCAGTGTTGGGGCCACTGTTGTTTGTGATATACATAAATGATCTGGAAGAAGGCACTATCAGTATGATCAGCAAGTTTGCAGACGACACAAAGATTGGTGGAGTAGCAGAAAGCATAAGGGACTGTCAAAGAATACAAGAGGATATAGACAGACTGGAGAGTTGGGCTGAAAAGTGACAGATGGATTTTAATCCAAAAGGTTTTGAGGTAATGCATTTAGGCAAGACTAATTCTAGAGCGAATTATATAATAAACGAAAGAGCCTTGGGAAAAGTTGATGGGCAGAGAGATCTGGGAGTGCAGGTCCATTGTACCCTGAAAGTAGCTGCACTGGTGGATAGAGTGGTCAAGAAGGCATATAGTATGCTTGCCTTCATCGGACGGGGTATTGAGTATAAGAGCTGGCAGGTCATGTTAAATAAGACAATGGTTTGGCCGCATTTGGAATACTGCGTACAGTTCTGGTCGCCACATTACCAAAAGGATGTGGACGCTTTGGAAAGGGTGCAGAGAAGATTTACAAGGATGTTGCTATGGAAGGTGCTATGAAGAGAGGTTGAGTAGAAAAAAGGAGACTGAGGGGGACCTGATTGAGGTTGTCAAAATCATGAAGGGTATAGACAGGGTGGACAGAGACAAGCTTTTTCCCAGGGTGAAGGATTCAGTAACAAGAGGTCACACTTTCAAGGTGACAGGTGAAAAGTTTAAGGGGGATACTCGCGGCAAGTACTTCACACAGAGTGTGGTGGGCATCTGGAACACATTGCCAGCAGAGGTGGTAGAGGCTGGCACAGTAGATTCATTTAAGATGCGTTCGGTCAGATGCATGAGTAGGTGGGGAGCAGAGATACAAATGCTTAGGAATTGACCAACAGGTTTAGACAGTAGATTTGGATCGGCTCAGGCTTGAAGGGCTGAAAGGCCTGTTCCTGGGCTACAAATTTTCTTTGTTCTTTGGATGCTAATGAATGCACTGCTTCTGTCCCATTGCCCCCACAGTGTGCATCACTTCCTTGGTGACATCACCCATGATACGATGACCACACCGACTCGAGACAGTTTCCTTCCCCACTCCCAGCTCCAGCCCTACACCAGGTCCTAGCTCCCAGTCCTGCCATGCTTCTACCATCCCTCCAGACTCCCCCTCACTGAGGATGAACAATCAGTCCTCAGCAAAGGTCTCACCTTCATTCCACTATGCTCCTGGATCAACGAATTCAACACACATCGCGTCATCAAATCTTTCTTCTCCCGACTCCACCTCCATGCTTACTTTTTCAATCAGAACTCCCACCCATCCTCCAAGGACCCCCTCCAACATACTCCATTCATCTGGACACCCTGTGCTGGTCTGTTACCTGCTTTCAACCTCTTCATCTCCAACTGCTACCGTGACATTGACTGCCTCAACATGTCCACCTCTCTCATCCACACAAACCTTTCATTCCGCAATGTGCAATTCTCCACTCCCTCTGCCCCAACCCCAACCTCACCATCGAACCAGCGGACAAGAGGGGGCACAGTGGTAGTTTGGTGCCCTGACCTCTACACCGCCAAAGCCTCCTCCTAGTGACCCCCCTGACCACGACCTCATCCCCCCATGACCAAACCATCATCTCCCAGACTCCAACCTCATCATCTAGGAACCCCGCACTGCCCGGTTCCAGCTCTTACTCAAAATTCACAAACCTGACTGTCCCGGCCAAACCATCGTCTCCACCTGCCCCAACCCCACCGAACTTATCATCTCATATTTCGACAAAGTCCTGTCCCTCCTTGGTCCATGAACTCCTCACAAACATTCAGGACACCACCCATGTCCTCCACCTTCTCCATGACATTCGGTTCCCCGGCCACCAATGGCTCATCTTCACCACTGACATCCATCCACTGTGACGAAGTCCTCCAAGCCCTCCATTTCTTCCTCTCCCACTGACCCAACCAATACCCCTCCACACTCACTTGATTGACTGAACTGGTCCTCACTCTCAACAACTTCTCCTTCTAATCTTCACACTTTCTCCAGACCAAAAGGGTAACTATGGGCACCCGCATGGGTCCCAGCTATGCCTGCCCCTTCGTCGGGTAGGTGAAACAGTCCACCTTCTGTAGTTACACTGGCACCACTCCCCACCTTTTCTTCTGCTACATTGATGACTGTATCGGCGCCCACCTCGTGCTCCCACAAGGAGGTTGAACAGTTCATCAACTTCACCAACACCTTCCACTCTGACCTCAAATTCACCTGGACCATCTTGGATACCTCCCTCCATGTCCTGGACCGTTCCATCTCCATTTCCATTTCCGGCAACCAACTCAACACAGATATCTACTTCAAACCCACTGTCTTCCACATCCCTTTCCTGTAAAATCACTATCCCTTAATCCTAATTCCTCCTCCTCTGGCATATCTGCTCCCAGACGGCCTCTACTTCAAGGACCACAATTTCCCCTCCCACATGGTCACCAACGCCTTCCAATGCATCTCCTTTACTCCCTGCACCCCAGTGCTCTTGAACCCCACTCCTCTAACACAAGATGGTAACAACCCTCCCCACTCCTCAGCTTCCACCCCACCAACCTCTGGATACATTGCATCATCCTCCGCCATTTCCACTACCCACAGTCAGACCCCACCACCAGAGATATATTTCCCTCCCCACTCCTATCAGCATTCCGCAGAGACCATTCCCTCCATGAGTCCCTCGTCAGGTCCATGTCCCCCCACCAACACACCTTCCACTTCCTGCACCTTCCCTTACCACCGCTAGAAGTGTAAAACCTGCATGCACACCTCCCCCTCATCTCCATTCAAGGCCCTAAAGGATCCTTCCACATCCGGCAGGGATTTTCCTGCACCTCCACACACCTCATCTACTGTGTCCGTTCCTCTTGATGTGGTCTCCAGATAGGGGAGACAGGACTTCAACCTGCGGAATGGTTCAGAGAACACCTCCAGGACAGACACAAGAAACAACCCCACCACTTCAATAGCCCCTCCTCCTCTGTAATTCCTGGGCATGCTCCATCGCCAAATGCAAGTCACCAATGCCTGGAGAAAGAATGCCTCATCTTCTGCCTTGGGACTCTCCAACCACACAGAATCAATGTTGATTTCACCAGTTTCCACATCTCCCCTCCCCTCACCTTATCCCAGGTCTACCCTTCCAACGTGGCACCACCCTCATGACCTGTCCATCTTCCTTCCCTATCTGCTCAACCCTCCTCTCCGACCTATCACCATCATCCCTCATCTACATCTACCTATCGCCTTCCAAACTACAACCCTCAGACCCAGCCCCCGCCCATTTATCTCTCAGCCCCCTTGGCCCACAAGCCTCATTGGATGCTGCCTGACTGGCTGTGCTTTTCCAGCAACACATTGATGAAAGTATAACGGTAAGCAGTTTAACTTTTAAATAAGAAACATTTCAAACATTATAGTAGAGATGGGTTTATTCCTTCAGATAGCTGGCACAATGGTAGCCAAAGATGACAAAGATGGTGTGTTTCAGCTTGTAATTTCTTGCCTTGGCGATTTTCCTTGCTGACCATCTCAGGACATTTCTTAGTAAGTTTGTGCTACTAACACAGTACTTTATTGGTAATTTTATTTGAACACTCAGTTTGAGCACGTATTTTTAATTATGTGATAGATTGCTGCACTGATCAGGTAATATTCACAATCCTTACATTTCCAAGTGAAGAAATGCTGCTACTTTTAAATGATTCATCTTTTCATTGATCAACAGAATGAATCTAGTCCATCATCAGACAGACGTTAACAAGCACTCATGAAAGGAATGTGTTAGCATCATTAAGTGTTGTCATTTCGACTTCGTTACATGCTGAGGCACGAGTTGCAATTTTCCCCCACAGTTACTGTTTCTCTTTCTCTTCTCTCTATTTGTGCCTTGAGGGGACTGTAGTCCTGATGTGAATGCAGGCGTGACCTCCATTCTGCCTCTTAGCAGCTGTTATCTGAAGCATCTAAATGGTGTCTGCTGGAGAATCCAGTACGGGATCCACTTACTGGCATTCCTGTAAGAAAAATGCTACGTTGGGACTAAACCTAGATTTTACTTGTGAATCAAAGTGGTTAACGGAATTGTTTTCATTCTCAAGAAATATGAATCCAATTTGAACACTCTGTGATCTGAAATTATTTGCACATCATAACTGGATTAAAATGACTTCTGACATTCATCTAATGGATGGGATTTGAAAAGTTTATCAGGCAATGTTTTGTTCTTGCTTCTGAATGTACAATTAGATATAGTACAGGTAACATGATAGGTTCCATAGTTCTGTTTCAGCTTTCCCATTTCCCTTCACTGAGACAGATAACAGCACTTGTTTTAGTCTCTCGATGAGGTGAAACCTCAGCAGCAATACTGAAAGCTAAAGACTGTTTGGCAGAGCCTGATTGTATTAACAGGACAGAAAATCAATACAGTAAAACTGATAAATACAATGGTGTGAAGTAAGTAGAACAGTTGCTGTCTGCAAAATGCATATCATAATTATGTTTGTACAGATACGTATGAAAATGGCTTTGTGCCAAAGGTTTTGACATCATTCATCTGTTTCTGTCTGTTCCTGTTTCTAGCTAATCATCTGGTGTCTTCTTCTTCTGGTTAGTGCACAATGTCAGCAATAGATTGTTTTACAGACGATTTTAAACATGATTTGTTTACAGGCTGAGAACAGCACTGGGCCTATTTTTTTATTGCCAATCACTAATTACTGTAGGGAAGGTTGGGTGAGTCACTTTCTTGAACTGTTGCAGTCTACTTGGTGTAAGTTTTGTTCTCGAAAGTGTTCCACCAATTTGACTGGAGACAGTGAAAGAATAATGATATAGTCCAAGTCGAGGTGGCGAGTGGCTTCGATGGTGCTCCTAAATATCTGACTGTCTTTGGCTTTTTGGGTGGTTCAAGCCTTGGCGACCTGCAGTACATCTCGTAGGTAGCAGGTTTCACAGGAGAAAGCTAATAACCAACACAGAAGATGAGGCGTTCTTCCTCCAGGCGTCGGGTGGTTAAGGTGTGGCGATGGAGGAGGCCCAGGACCTGCATGTCCTTGACAGAGTAGGAGGAGGGGTTAAAGTGTTCAGCCACAAGGCGGTGAATATGAATGAAAATGTGTTGCTGGTCAAAGCACATCAGGTCAGGCAGCATCCAAGGAACAGGAAATTCGACATTTTGGGCCAGAGCCCTTCATCAGGAATCCTGATGAAGGGCTCTGGCCCGAAACGTCGAATTTCCTGTTCCTTGGATGCTGCCTGACCTGATGTGCTTTGACCAGCAACACATTTTCAGCTGTGATCTCCAGCATCTGCAGACCTCACTTTTTACTCGGTGAATATGAATGACTCATTTTATATAATAATTTTAATGTCGACCTCAATTTGCTTGACTGTTCGTACAACGTTTAGCTGACTAATAATGTCGATAACAATACATGACTTCAGCAAATTCTGTTACCATAACTGAGGATTTAATGTGAAGGAACCAAAGAAATCTCTTCAACAGAAATACAAACACTGTACTTCATTAGATGCCATGTGATTGCCAATGCTGTCAGTAAAGGCACTGTGTCAAATGACAGAATGAGTCAACCGACCTCAATTTTATCAAATATTGCACTGGGATTATAAACATGGTGCAACTCATTGTTCATTCCAAGTATTTGCAAGGGCTGCCAGCTGAACTGCAGCTTCTGGAAGGATATTGTAAATAACAGGATTTCAGCTTAACGAATACTCATCATGAATGTAAACCACATAGAGATTTGGGCTTCAATGTTTAGTTGGATAGATTCAGTCTGCTTAACCTGGCCACTCCACTTGTGGTTAGCTTATTTCTTCCATAAATATTTCTGACTTTGAAAGTTGGCTAGACTTCTTGACTGGACTACAGCCACAACGGGTTCAGACGATGTGCAGGTTGGGTGACATGCAGTTCAAGCTCAGCACCATTTATTAATGGTATATAGCTGAGTGTCAATGATTTTCCACACAGAGAAATTGACAATTATACTTCGTGAGATGGAAAAAGACACAGCACTCCACATTTGTACCTATACACATTTAGGGTGGTGCTGGTGGAGATTTGCTACCAGTTTATCATTCACTTTGGTGAAGAATGGTGGAGGAAGGTACATTAAAGACACTGCATGTCTGGTTTGTCAAACAGAACTGTTCTTAAGAAATAAATAGAATAAAAATATGTTTAAAATGGAAAAAAACCTGAACGGAAGCACAACATTGGATTTTCAAAACAGCAAATATACAGAACTGAATTTTAAACAGCCATAGGGATGAAATCCTCAGAGGTATTGGATGCTAGTTATGTTTATGTTTAATATGTGTTTACAACCATTTGCAATCGCTTTATCAAAGCTGTCACTTTGCCCTGTTATAAAAGTGCTGATATGGATAAATAAGTGCTGATATGGACACATGTAAATACACAAATCTTCTCAAAACTCGCTAACACAGCCTTCCTTTCAATTAATCTTTTGCTTGTTAATTAGCAATTGACTGAGTTTGCATGGTATCTTCAAGGTTTGACTGATTCAATGATTGCACTGGGGAAACATGAGCCATGGTGTTATCCATAAAATTATGAGTTTGTTGAAGATGCAGGATTACCGAATTACACGGAACAGAAAATGGCCATGCAGCCCATCAAGCTTGAGTCACTCCCGGAAAGAATTATCCAACTCATACTCCTCCCCTGTTCTTTCCCCATAGCCCTGAAAACATTTTCCTTCAAGTATTTATCCACTTCACTTTTGCACATTAAGGCTGAATGTATTTTCACCACCCTTTTAAGTTGTGTATAAAGATAAATGCATAGAGTTGTGCAGCACTGAAACACTTTGGTCCTACTGGTCCATGCTGACCAGATATCTTAGATTAATTGAGTCCTATTTGTCTACATTTGACCCATGTCCCTCTGTTCATATACCCATCCAGATGCCTTTAAATGTTGTAATTGTACCAACCTCCACGACTTCCTCTGGCAGCTCATTCCATATCCACACCAGCCACTGCATGAAAAACTTGCCCCTTAGGTTCCTTTTAAATCTTTCCCCTCTCACCTTAAACCTATGCCCTCCAGTTTTGGGCTTCCCTACTCAGGGAAAAGGACTTGTCTATTTACACTATCCATGCTCCTCATAATTTTAAAAACCTCTATAAGGTCACCCCTCAGCCTCTGGCACTTCAGGAAAACCAGCCCCAGCCTGTTCAGCCTCTCCCCATAGCTTAAACCCTCCAAACCCAGCAATATTCTTGTAAATCTTTTCTGCACGCTTTCAAGTTTAACAACATCATTCCTATAACTGGGAGACCAAAACTGAACGCAGAAATCCAAAAGAGGCCAAACCAATGTCCTGTACAGCCGCAACATGACCAGCAGCAAGTATTTAAAATGGTGTCAGGTCAAGGGACTGATATCACTGAAGCAACTTATAAAGTGGCATATATACTTGGAAGGAGAGGTAAGGCATTTACTAATGTGGGAATCAGAAATGACTGCATTGTTGAAGGTGTAGAATGTTTAGATTCAGATAAAGTGAATAAGTAAGACAACCAGGTCTTTCAAGAAGCACCATAACTGTTCAACGATATGAATTAGCACTGGTTGTAACAGAACAACTTCATGCAATATGCCAAAGAGAAGACATTTATTATTCAATTGCCTTGGATGAATATTACTGACTCAGTGCAGGTGTTTTTTTCACTTGTGTTATAACTGCAGATTTTCTTTGTCATGAGAAATTAGTGGCTTTGGATACTGTTACGGCAAGGACTAGTAGAATTGACATCTTCACTACCTTCAAAGAAAAATGCCATGAAGCAAAACTGAATTTATGTAACTTAATAAGTATATGCACAGACGGTGCACCTTCCACAAGAAGAAACTGTTACGTTACTACTAAAAGAATTGCCAGATCCAGATACTTTTGTATTGTCTTTTGCATCAACAGAATCTCTGTGCCAAATCTACTGTTTCAAGTGACACATTAAAGACAGATATAGGTTTTGTGAACCATGTTCAAGCAAATGCATCACAGCCAACTTTGCAACATGTTTCAAATTGATGATGAAACATTGTGTCGATCTGCCATATCATTCTAAAGTACACTGGTTGTCACAAGGACAAATACTTGCAAAACTTTACAAAAATTTTATAAAAAGCTGAATGAAGCATGTGAACTGTCAAAAGAGGATTTCTGCAGGAATGCTGCGTTTTTGTGTGATATAATGTCAAAGCAAAATGATCTGAATATTATTTGCAAGGCAAAACTAAATTTATGTACACTCCACTTTGGAAAAAGCTGACCGTTTTCAAAACTCTCCTTACCCAATTGGAACTTTCAGCTGAACACTTTCCTGAACTGGCAAAGGTAATTAATGAACAGGATATAAACAAATCATTAAGGAAATGATGAATACACAGCTGTTCTCGACTGCCTGATTGAAGAATACAATAAAAGGTTTGCAGATTTTGAGAAACATGATCTCACACTGAAACTAACTTTTCAACCAAACCTCGCTGATGCCTCCAAAGTACCTGCTGACTTACAGACAGAATTGATTGTACTCTCAGAAGATAATATTCTGAAGTCTCTATTTGACACTAAGAAGGATCCCATTGAAATATGGAAAAAGGTCATTGAATACCCACATCTACGTAAACGTGTTTGTCAAACGCTGTTTTGTTTTGAACCTACTGATGTGAATTAACACTTTCAGATGTGACATAAATTAAAGCACGCATGAAATCTCAGGTTTTGAATAGAATAGATTACCTACAGTGTGGAAACAGGCCCTTCAACCCAATCAGTCTACCCCAACCGTCCAAACAACAACCCACCCAGTCCACCTCCCTCTGACTAATGCACCTAATACTATCGGTAATTTAACACGGCCAATTCACCTGACCTGCACATCTTTGGACTGTGAAAAGTTGTTGTATGTGCGACAGGCAGATCATACCATACAAAGTACATAAGGATAGCAGAACAGAGTTCAGAATACAGTGTTACACCATAGAGAAGGTGCAGAGAAAGAACGATCATAGAATCATAAAGATGCACCCCACAGAAACAGACCTCTTGGTCCAACTCGTCCATGCCGATCAGATATCCTAACCCACTTATCAGCACTTGGCCCATATCCCTCGAAACCCTTCCTATTCATTTACCCATCCAGGTGCCTTTTAAATGCTTTAATTGTACTAGCCTCCACCACTTCCTCTGGCAGCTCATTCTATACACCATCTGCGTGAAAACGTTGCCCCTTAGGTCTCGTTTATATCTTTCCCCTCTCACGATAAACCTGTGCCCTCTAGTTCTGGATTCCCCCATCCCAGGGAAATGACCTAGTCTATTTACCATATCTAAGCCCCTCAAGATTTTATAAGCCTTCATAATGTCACCCCTCAGACTACGACACTCCAGGGAAAACAGCCCCTGCCTATTCAACCTCTCCCCATAGCTCAAATTCTCCAACCCCGGCAACATCCTTATGAACCATTTCTGAAGCTTTTCAAGTTTCACAACGTCCTTCCAATAGGAAGGAGACCAGAATTGCACGCAATATTCCAAAAGTGGTCTAACTAATGTCCTGTACAGCCACATCATGACCTCCCAACTCCTATACTCAATGCTCTGACCAATAAAGGAAAGCATACCAAATGCCTTCTTCACTATCCTACCTACCTGTGACTCCACTTTCAAGGAATTATGAACCTGCACTCCAAGGTCTCTTTGTTCAGCAACACTCCCTAGAACCTTACCTGCTAAGATTTGCTTTTCCAAAATGCAGCACCTCGTATTTATCTAAATTAAACTCGATCTGCCACACCTCAGCCCAGTGGCCCATCTGATCAAGATCCCATTGTAATCTGAGGAAACCTTCTTCGCTGTCCACAGATTCAAAAGGGCCACAACACACTGCAGTACACCAGAACTGCGAAAAGAGGAAGAGGAACATCTATACAAGGTATTCGCCAAAAACGGATACCCACGCAACTTTATCACCAGATGCCTAAGAGATAGACCGAGGAACGAGGACATGCCACAACCAAAAGGACTAGCCACTCTACCATACGTCAGGAGCGTTTCAGAACTGACAGCCAGACTACTGCGACCCTTAGGACTCATAACAGCACACAAGCCAACATCCACGCTCAGACAACAACTCACTAGAACAAAGGACCCAATACCCAGCATGAGCCAAACTAACGTAGTTTACAAAATACCATGCAAGGACTGCACAAAACACTATATAGGACAAACAGGAAGACAGCTAACAATCCGCATCCATGAACATCAGCTAGCCACTAAACGACACGACCAGCTATCTCTAGTAGCCATACACTCAGACAACCAGCAACATGAATTTGACTGGGAAAACACCACTATCATAGGACAAGCCAGACAGAGAACAGCCAGAGAATTCCTAGAAGTATGGCATTCATCCCCAAACTCCATCAACAGACACATTGACCTGGACACCATATACAAACCACTACAGCTGAAACTGACACCCGGAAACGGCAAGAACATCCATCAACAGACACATCGACCTGGACCCCACATACAAATCACTGCAGCTGAAACTGACACCCGGAAGCGGCAAGAATAAACCAATATAAATACCGGAAGAAACATCAAAGCAGCGCTTCACACGAGGCTCCAACAGCACTGATGATGTTCCCTAGCCAGGGAACGAAACGTTTGCAGCAAAAACTCCCAGCTCGGCGAGCAGAACCACAACAACGGATACCCGAGCTACAAATCTTCAATCAGATTTTAAACAGATTTAACATTTGATCAATTCCTATTGTACTCTGAGATAACTTTCTTCACTGTCTACTACACCACCAATTTTGGTGCAATCTGCAAACTTACGGGGTGGGGGGGGGGAATGTGGAACAGCTGCATGTAAATGGCAGTGTGGCTAGTAAACTGTGAATAGCAGTGCGTGAATAGCAGGGTGTGACACCAGGGAGTGAAGAGCAGGGTGGAATTAGCAACCTGGGAATAGGAGGGAGTAAACAGAAGGGATTGAATAGCAGGGAATGAAAAACAGAGTGCGAACAGAAGGAAAGGAACAGCAGCATGTGAAAAGCAGAGGGTGGGTAGCAGGGAGTAACGAGGAGGGCATGAATAACGGGAATATACAGGTGGATGCTGCAAGAATGAATAGCAACAGACTGTGAATAAATAGAAGGGAGTGAACAGCAGGATGTGAACAGCAGGAAGTGAATATATCAGAGTGGTGCTGGAAAAGCACAGCAGATCAGGCAGCATCCGAGGAGCAGGAAAATCAACGTTTCGGTCAAAAGCCCTTCATCGGGAATACAGGCAGGGAGCCTCCAGGGTGGAGAGATAAATGAGAGGGGTTTGGGGGGATGGGGGGGGCGGGGGATGGGGTGCTGCTGGGGGGAAGGTAGCAAAGAGTACAATAGGTGATTGGGGTGGGGATGGGGGTGAAAGGTCAGAGAGGAGGGTGGAGCGGATAGGTGGGAAGGGAGATTGGCAGGTAGGACAGGTCATGAGGACAGTGCTGAGCTGGAAGCTTCCCTTACATTTCCAACCCCACTCACCCATTTTTATATTCCTCAAAGGCCTTGTCAGATTTCAATTTTCAAAACTTTGTGTATGCTTCCTTTTCCTTTTTAACAAAACTTTCAGTTTCTCTTGTCATCCAGGGTTCCTGAATCTTGCCATTCTTATTTTTCATCCTCACAGAAACATGTTGGCCCTGAACTATGATCAGCTGACTTTTAAAATCTCCCACAGATCAGATGTGGATTTACCTTCAAACAGCTACTCCCTATCTACTTTCCCCAGATCCTGCCTAATACTATTGTAATTAGTTTTCTGCCAATTTAGCATTTTCTCCTGAGAAGAAATCTTAACCTTATCTATAACTACCTTAAAACTTACAAAGTTTCCAAAATGCTCCCCCACTGAAACTTTTGATCATCTGGCCAGGGTCATGTCTTGTCATGTCATGGTCTCGTATGGCTCCTTCCTTAGTTGGAATATCTGCATTTGTTTTAAGAATCCCTCCTGGATGCACCTAAATTCTGCCTCATTCAATCACTGTGACAGCAAGGGAGTCCCAGTCAATGCTTTGGGAGTTAAAACCACCCATTACAACAACGCTGTTGTTTTTATATCTTTCTATGATCTGCCTACATATCTCCTACAACATCTCCCACTGGCTGTTAGGAGGCATAAAGAAAACCCATCATAGCAACTGCACCTTTCTTATTCCTATGAGCCCTCAAAATGTCCACTCTCAGTATAGCTGTGACAGTCTCCTCAATCAGACAGCAAAGTCAAGAATGGACAGGAAAGGGTGAATGACGGGGGTGAAGAGCAGGGCATAAAGAACAAAATATGAAGACTAGGGGGTGAAGACCAGGGGGCAAAGACTGGGGGGGTGGCAAAGACCAGGGGGGGGTGAAGACCGGGGGGCGAAGAGCAGGAGGGTGAAGACCAGGGGTGTGAAAACCAGGGGGCGAAGACCAGGGGGACGAAGAGCAGGAGGCGAAGAGCAGGGTGGTGAAGACCCGGGGGGGGGGGTAAAGAGCAGGGGGGTGAAGACCGGGGGGTGGAGGGGGGGCGAAGAGTAGGAGGGGCGAAGACCGGGGGTGGGGGGGTGGGGAGCAAAGAGCAGGAGGCAAACAGCAGTGCATGCTGAGCAAGATGTGATTAGAAGAGGGAGAATGGCAGGGCATGAATAGTTTAAGGTACCTGGACTACACCTCCTTCCACCCTGCCCCCTGCAAAAACGCCATCCCATATTCCCAATTCCTTCGTCTCCGCCGCATCTGCTCCCAGGAGGACCAGTTCCAACACCGCACAGCCCAGATGGCCAAAAATTACTCTAAGATTATGATCGGCTGAACATGAATAGCAAGGAGTGATTAGCATGGTATGATTAACAACACAAGAAACAGGGAGTGAATAGTCAGGTGTGAATAGCAGCATGCAGGAATGAGTAGTAGGATGTGAAGCAAAGGGACAGGATAGCAGGATGCGAAAAGCCAGGAGTGTATAGCAGGCTAGGAATAGCAGGATGCAAACAGAAGAAGGTCAGTAGCATGGCATACATGAAAAGGGGTGATGAGCAGGGAGTGGAAAGCAGAGAGGGAATAGTTGGGCATGCACAGCAGGGCATGAGTAGCATGGTGGGAATCACAAAACACAATAAACAGGGAGAGAGTGGCATGGAGTGAATAGCAACATACAATAAACAGGGCATGAATAGCAGAGAGTGAATAGCAGGGACTGAATAGCATGGTATGAATAGCAGCACAAGGCTAACAGGGAGTGAATAGCAGGGAGTGAACAGCAGATTCGCAGGGAACAAATGTCAGACTGTGGATAATGAAGAGTATGTGCATACCAGGATGATTAAAAGTAAGTGGATAGCAAGGAGTGAACAGCAGTGAGAACAGCAGGTGGATTTAGTAGGGTATGTACAGTGGGGTGAAGGAGAGTGTACATAACAAGGGGTAAAATCAGAGCACAAATTGCAGAACATGTATAACAAAGAGTGAATAGCAGGACGATTCAAAGACGACAAATAGCAATGCACAGAAAACAGGGTGGGAACAGCAGAATATGAACAGCATTAGCTGAATGGGAAGAGCAGGTTAAATGTTGGAGTGAATAGCAGGGTGTGTACAATAATTTTAATGAGGTAAGCATGAAATCAGAGAACATGCAGCAGGACACAAAAAACAGAGTGAATAACAGGATGATTAGAAGAGAGTGAATGGTGGGGTGCAACTGTCAGGATAGCAGGATATAAATAGCAGAATGAATAGCAGTATGTGAATTACAGGTGAGAATAGCAGAGTGTGAATAACAGAATGTGAATAATAGAGTGATTAGCTAAGTGTGAATAGCAGGCTTTAAATAGCAGGCTATGTAGAGTGCTGCAAAGTGGTGGGTGTGCAGAGCAAGGTGTGATATCAGGAACAAATAGCATAACATAAATAACAGAGTGATCAGCAAGGGGTGAATAATAGGGTGTGAACAGCAGGAGGAGAATGTCATCTTGCGAATAGCAAGGTTTGAATTGGAAGGTGTGACTGGCACTGTGATTCGAAGGATGTGAACAGTGGTGTTAATAGCCATGATTAATAGCAGCAACTAATTATCAGGATGAATGGCAAGGTTGAACACCAGTGTGTGATTAGCAGAGTGATCAGCAGGATGTGAACAGTGTTGTGAAGAACAGGGTGAATATCAGCATTTGAACAACAGGACAAAAGTTGCAACGTTCAAAGGAGCAAGTGAGTAACAGGGTGTGAAAAACTGAGTGTGAATAACAGGGAGTGAACTGCAGGGAGAATAACAGGAAGTGAATAACATACTGTGAATAAAAAGGCGTGAATGACAAAGTGTGAATAATAGGTTGATTAGCTATTGTATACTGTAATAGGGTGAAGGGGTGGACGTGAAGAATAGGCTGTGAATAGCAGGGGGAGACTAGTAGCTTGTGAATAATAGGAATAGCAGAGTGTGAATAATATAGGGTCAACATCAGGATGTAAATAGCAGGAAGGGAATAGTGGGATGTGATAGCAGGGATAGATATCATGGTTTGAATTACAGGGAGGGTAGTAGTTGTGAATAGCTATACAGTATATGACTATCAGATTGTGAATGAAAAGGGAATAAAGCAGGGAGTGAATAGGAGGGAGTGTGTGAATATTGGACATCCACAGAGTGTGAATATAACAGTGCAAATTCTAGAGTTTGAATAATAGGATGAGTAGCAGGGTGTGACTAGCAAGATGTGAGCAGGATATGAACGGTGAGGTGCAAATATAAGGGCTTGAATATCTGTGTTCAATAGCAAGGAGTAAATAACAGTGAGTCAATTATTAGGTTGAATAAGAGAGCATGAATAGCAGGAAATGAAAAGCAGAATAATGTGCAGACTTTGAAAAGGGAGAGAATAGCAGGGTGTGAGGAGCAGGACACTAATAGCAAATGATGTACAGCAGTAAGATTAGATGGGTGTGAATAGTAGGTTGTAAGAGCAGACTGTGAATAGGGAAGGGATTAGCAAACAGTGGATATCAGGGAGGGATTAGCAGGGTGAATGTTAAAAACAGGGAATAAATGGCAGGGTGTGAATAGGTTGATAGTATCGTGAATATTAAGCATGATATAGGGTGTACATAGTTAAAAATCACACAACACCAGGTTATAGTCCAACAGGTTTAATTGGAAGCACACTAGCTTTTGGAGCGACACTCCTTCATCAGACAATCACCTGATAAAGGAGTGTCGCTCCGAAAGCTAGTGTGCTTCCAATTAAACCTGTTGGACCATAACCTGGTGTTGTGTGATTTTTAACTGTGAATATTAAGGAATGTGCAGTGTGGATAGCAGGGCAGGAACAGCAGGGAGGGAGTATCAGGGTGTGACTAGCAGGGCCTGAATCTCAGAGTGTGAATAGCGAGGTTTCAATTACATGTGAACAGCACAGTGTATCGAGCAAGGATTGAATACCAAACAGTGGCTAGCAGGGTGAATAACAGGGTACGATAGTTAGCAGATTAACAAAATGTGAAAGGCAGTGTGCAAATAAAAGTGAGACTAGCAGGGAGTGAACAGCAGGGTGTGCTCAATACAGAGTGAGTCACGAGAAATAAGTCAATTTGACTTTTGTATGCAGGGTAACCTTGATTATCCAAAAGACATGGGTAGACTGTGTTTCGTTCAGATAATCAAATGTTTGAATAACACAGTTTACCCAAGAATCCCTTGAGTTTACCTTGGGATCATCTTCGGATAATCCAAAATTTGGATAATTGATGTTCGGATAATTGAGGTTGTCCTGTACAATGCAAACATTCAAACTATGGCCCCTTAGCCTTCTTTGCAATGAATGAATATGCTTTTCCCATGGACACAAGAGGTTCAGGGTCCCATCACAAGTTCAGGACAAGGAATGTCGAGAATTTCTCAGAAGTGACCCAGTCCAGAGCACACTTGCCTACGAACCCAGAGATTGTTGGTTCAGTCCAAAAATCAAGGCTATCATTCCAATGCAATACTGAAGGAGTATTACGCTGTTGGGTGAGCTGTCTTTCAGAATAGCAAGGTACTGAAGTCCTACAAATATAATCCCATGGATCTATTTCAAAGAAGAGCAGAGGATTTTATGCAGTCATTTACAAATCCTGATTAATCTTTTGAGTTCCACTTTACATATGCAGATGCTCATGCTCTAATGATCATATACAGGATGGCAAATGCCATGTGTGCAATAACTTCAAAAGGATGGGAATACAAGAGCAGAGATGTAACGCTGAGGCTGTATAAGTCCCTGGTCATAGCACATATGGAATATTGAGAGCCCCATATCTAAGGAAGGATCTGCTGGACTTGGAGAATCTCCAGAATAAGTTTACAGGGATGCAAATGAAAGGCCTATCATATGAGGAGCAGTTAAGGACTCTGGGCCTGTACTCCATGAAGTTTCAAAGGATGAGGGGATCTCATTGAAACTCACAGAATGCTGAGAGGCCTGAATAGACTGAACACAGAGAAGATATTTCCACTATTGGAGAGACTAGGATCTGAGGGCACAGCCTCAGAGTGAAGAGATGACCCTTTGGAACTGAGATGGGGAGGAATTTCTTCAACCAGAGGGTGGTGAATCCATACAACACATTGCCATCAGAGGGCTGTGGATACTAAATCATTGTGTGTATTTAAGACAGAAATAGATAGGCCCTAGACTAGAAAGAGGATCAAAGGTTATGGAGAAAAGGCAGATGAATAGGGTTGAGAAACATATTGGCAATGCCTGAATATTGGTTCGAGACAAGAAACACTGCAGATACTGGAATCCAAGGTAGACAAGCAAGAGGCTGTAAGAACACAGCAAGCCAGGCAGCACCCGAACATTGACTTCTCCACCTCCGGGTGCTGACTGGCTTGCTGTGTTCTTCCATCCTCCTGCCTGTCTATCATGATTGAATGTTGGAGCAGACTCAATGCACTAAATTCTGCTTCTATGTCTTATGATCTCATACGACACTAATATTTACCATCCACCCCATTCATGACAAAACTGCATGGATGTTTAACATGTTTAATTACGCCATCTTCCATGGAATCTATTCCTACATAGGAAAAATAATTCCCATTTTGTTTATCTTGTTGTCATTTTCTAGTTTTATATATGCACTATGAGATTCTATGATCATAGAATATTTTCATGATTTGCATTGTCGACATTGTCTATTTGCTTACTGACCTGCGTCCTGATTTGTATTTCAATAAAAGTATGGAAGGGCCAGATTAAGTAAGGTTCGGATTAACCATCAGCTGTAGGCAGTTTACAGTCCGCACTTCAAATGTTCAAGAATGCCTCACAGACAACACTGACATTGTTGGAATTTTAAAACTAATCATGCCATAAAAAGATATATAACAGTTCATAATGATTTACATCGCAAGATGGCATGATAGCCTACCTTTCAGGATCACATGCTGAATAACATAAACTTATACCTTTTTCATGGGCAAGTGCAATTGCTGTATTTTTCTAACCCTTTAGTTAATTTGTCAATTGCAATTTACAACCCAGCCACTTTGCTGCAACAGACATCTTTGTACTTTGAAAGGGAATTTGTCGGGTGGAGCAAAGAGAAACAAAAGGAGCGAAGGGCATCGGGAGCAGACCGACATTAGCAATGACAGTGAAACCCTTGTGGAATGGTACATGCATCAATGTAGAATATCATGTAAAAGATAATAAAGAAATCAGCAAATGGAGGAATATTTAAAATAACAGAAAACAAAGATGTAATTCTGTCCCTCAAATTTTCAGATGAGCAACAATTCCAATAATTCGCTCCAAATTCCAAACCTAATTGCTATTCGCATTTTCCATTCCTACCCTGTGTAAGCATTGCTACCTCCATTGTTTCCATTTTCTAAAGGCTCGGTATTCAATGAAACCCAGCTCATTTTGATGCCTCACTTATCTGTCAATCTGCATTGTCACTTCTCTTCAAAACGTTCAATTTTCTCACACATATTCAAGTTATAATTTCTTTTTGAGTTTGTGTCAGCTTAGTGTAAATGTCTGCAGCTGTCTCTAATCCCTGATATAATTAAATCGGGAACAAAATGCGATGGTAGCCAATGACTGCATAAAGCAGGAAATATACTTCAGGACTAGTGAAGAGAAAACCATCTTGACTCGCTGTCTGTACAAACCAGCGAATCTGACTGCTGTCACTTTCCGCAGCCAGTGAAATTACAAGTTTTACAAGCAGGTCTCCAGAGTACTAAACATCACAACTGGAGTGGGCATCACTTTGAAACCTGTGCATTGAAAGCACAACAGCAGAGTTCCATGAAGCCACAATGGAAATCCATACCAGATGTAACTTCTGGACTTACAACATAAACCCTCTTGGATATAATGACTCTCTGAATAAATAGATTTCATAGAATTGTAGAGGCTTACAAAACAGAGGCCATTCAGCCCACTGTGCCTGCACTGGTTCTCCATTACATCAATTCAACTTTGTCTTTGTCCCTTTTCTTAATCACTTAAGGTTACAGGAGAGCTGAATCTGTCTCCACTGTAGTCATAGCCAGTGCACAGACCTTAACTACTCATGACTCATGGCATTACAAAGTACTGTATTTCCTGTTGTTTCCTTTGTTTTCTCTGTCAGTTACCATAAATCAGTGATCTCTGATTTTACAGTGCCCAAAATCTGATACAATGCATCAACTGATACCAAATCAGAATTCCACATGACTCTTTAAATACTTTCTCAAGCTGTCTTGCCACCTTTAATGATTTGTGTTTCAAGATCCCCAGGTCCCTCTGCAATTAATCTCCTTTAGAATTTTACCCTTTATGTTAAATTACCTCTCCTCATCCTTCCTGTAAACTTTATCATTTCACTCTTTTCTGCATGAAATTTCACCTGCTTCATGTCTGCCCTTTCTATCAGCCTGTCTATGTCCTTTTCAAGTTTAATATGATCACTCTCACAGTTCATCAAGCTTGAAAGTTCTGTGTCATCTGCTAGTTTTAAATTTGTTCTCTGTACATTCAAGTCTAGGTTTTAATTTATGCTATGATAAGCAATGACCCAGTACAGCACCGGCACCCAATATAATCATCCAGACTGAGAAGCAACTGTTCACCACTACTGTCTATTTCCTGTCACTCAGCCAATTTAGTGCTAATGCTACTACTGTTCCTTCTAGACAATGGGCTGCAATTTGCTCACTATAGTTTGAACACTTTCAGAAGTCCATGTACATCACATCAATCACATTGCCCTCATCAAAATTTGCAATCAAGTTGGTTGAATATGATTGGCTTTCAGTGATTTGTGCTGGCTGACCTTGCTTAATCCGCACTTGTGCAAGTGAGTTTTAATTTTATCCTGGATTATCATTTCTAAAAGGCTTCTTGCCATCAAGGTCATGCTGACTGACCATAGTTATGTGGTTTATCTTGGCATCCTTTTTTTTAACATTTGCAATTCAATAGAGAACTTTACATCAGTGGAACAAATTATTCAGACCCACTGCTCTACACGGGTGCTTATACTCATTCAAGTTTCCTTCATCACTCCTCATCTTATCATTTAAATATACCCTTCCAATTCATTCCACCTCATGTACTTATGTAGGTTCTATTTAAGTGCATCGAGTGCTACTTGGCTCACAGCCACTTCATGTGACAATATTTCCACAAGCTCAACTCTCTCCGAGTAAAGATGTTTCTCTGAAATCCCTTATTCATTTTAATTGTAACTACCTTTAGATTTTTGAGATTCCCAGAGAGGTAACTGATTTAGAAGCAAGGACATCTTTCATCTCGCTGTCCAGCAATCAATTGAGACCAATTAGCTCATCACACACCAGGACTCACTTTGGGATCTTTCCTGGTCTTGTGTGCCTCAGTGATAATGAAGTTAGTTGTTAGGCATTGAGTTGGCCAGGTAGTTCCTTGTAATGCAAAACCTTGGGTTCTCAGGGGCCATGTTTGGGATTGAACATTTAGCTACCAAAAGATCACTGCAAACTTGTACTATGTTTTTATTTTTTGTTCACTTTTAAGCCAAGGACATTTGTTGCTCTTTACATAACTGCACATTTTATAATAACGGGCTGTGGTTTAATACAGGTGTTTGACCATATCAGAGAGCTCTTAACAGACAAGAACATTAATGTAGGACTGCAGTGTAATTCATGTGAGATTAGGGGAGGTGGAATAGGAAAATGGGGGGAGCAGGAGTAAATTCCAAAATGGCAATGTCTCCACAAGGTAATAAGCTAGTTGGGTTTCTACTCTTAGAGACATTTTTATTTTAAATTTAATTATTAAAATTCACAAACTACCATGGTGAAATCTCAACTCTCATTCTCTGGAATATATTCCAGGTTAATGAAATACTAATCCTGGAACATAGCTAATAGAACCACAACATGTTTGATTTAACAAAGGTGTAAACGTGATTTCTGTAAAAACCTAGAGTGGAAAAAGGATAAAAAAAACATTTTAAACATCTGCATGTTACTAACCAGAACCTAGGAGTGGAACTGAAAGCTGCAAACCCTTGTACCAATCTTTTATGCTGCACTAACAAGCTCAACTCGTCTACTGAGCATGTGTGGTACAGTGAGAACAATTGTGAGATAGATGTTAATAGATCAAATGTCAAACTCAGGAGAAATTACCCACACACAGATTGGTGAGAATGTAAAACTCACTGTCATTTGGGTGGTTGAAGCAGAGAGTATTGAATCATTGAAGCACCTGCTTGGTAAGAGCATGAAGAAGAAGCTATTTGAGGAATACAGAGACACAATGATAGTGTTGAGTAAATTACGGCTAGATGGAGGAAACAGAGAGAAACCAGTGCATCTTTGTCACAAAGAATAAATTAATGTTCAATATAAAATATCAGCTCCTATTCCTTGTTATGGCAAAAGCTAGCTGACACCATACCATCCTGTGGCCAGCTGTTTGCCTCAAAGTGCTTGGTCCCTTTACTCCAATTATCAGTTCCCAAACTCAACCCACTTCACTGCCTTCCCAACCTTTGGCTTTAACAGCACAATGAGCAGAGCAGACACAGGAGGAACAGACAGAGTCAAATCGCATGAATAATGCCATGGCTGATGTCAGCTGGGGTCTTTGAGGAATCCAGCATCCCTGGCCTGTCAATAAGAAATGTAACACTTTGAGCCAGCTCTGCCATTCAATCCCATCATGGCTGACTTTCTGTTTACTTCTTTACCCCTCTCAAAATCTGTCTCCAACTCCTCTCAGTCTCCCTCCAGTTACTTGTGCTATATTCTCCAAAACCCCACTCAGTTTCCCTCCAATTTTTCACTTCTCTTCAGTTCCTCCCAATCTTTCTCCAATTCCCCAAGTACCTCTAACCAATTCTTGATCAATCAAGTTCCTCATTCACTCTTTTTTCCAATTCCTCACTTACTCTCTCCAACTTCTCATTCCTTCTTCCCAAATCCCCACCTCTCTCCAATTTTTCTCAATCTTCAATTCTTCATTCACTCTATCTCCAGCTCCTCTCTCCCCCATCCTCTTTTTCCAATTCTGCACTCACTCTCTCTCCAATTCTCCTCCCTCAGCAATTCTTTATTCACTCCCTCACTCCAATTCCCTTTATCCTCCAATTCCTCGCTCTTTCTCCAATTCCTTATTCACTCTCTCTTCAACGCTTTACTCAACTTCTCTCCTAATCCTCTCGGTGATGTATTGCCATGGGACTCGAGTGACTGACAGGGATCCGCGCTAACCCAGTGAGTTAAATGATGTTGAGAACTACAGAATGAGCGCCAAGCCACCTCACCGCAAATCAAGATGTAGATACCTCTGGCGAGATAACCGTCCAGCTTTCTAATACTACGAGTTAAACTCAATCGTTGTAAATGCTTCACTCAGAGGAGACACACAATTAATCAGTTCACACAATAGGAATACCGCAAGAACACAACTTCATAGCTGAAATACACTCTCAAGAGGCTGTTTTTGAGAAGAAGAGACGAAGTGTTTTCTCCGAAAAATGCAAGCTGTGCCTGAAGTGCAGCAAACGGGTCGCCTCCATCATTCTCATGCATGATGCTAACGCACACACTCCCCCCGTCAACACGGAGCGAAATACACAAAGTTTCACTCCACAAATAAGCAAGCCCCCACCCCCTCCCCGGCCGGGACAGTACCTTCCAGGGCAGAAACAGCAGGCAATATCCACAATATCCAGCAGATGCCCATGTTGGGAGCTGTGAACAGAGAGGTGCAGGCGCCTTAGCTGCGTGAACCATCCCGGAGACAGAGGCAGCAGTCAGACTCAGCCATGTGAAAGGGGTGGGGGGTGTCTCAGGGTCCACAATCAACACAACTTCAAATTTCCACTAAATACCACAGCCACCCAAGAACAACAAACATGCCGTATCACTAGTACTCTAGGGTTATATATTTAAACAGACAAACGAAAGGCAACAGTTGAAGATTTTATTGCAATATTTTAATCTATTCCCCCCTCCGACAGAGTAGTGCTGGCCGGAGGTGTCAATCAGCCGGCTCTGTGCTGGGAGCCTGGAGTCTCTCCTGGCCGGGACTGGGCTGGGGGCTGGTGCGGGGGGTTACTGCACTGAAGGCGGTGATCTCGGAGTCAGGTAGTCGGGATTACTTCCCCGCCCGCCTCTGCTGGGAGAGCTCACCGGATCCCTGTGACTGAGGGAAGGCTGGAAAAGCTCGTCCGGCATTTAAATAGTTCGAGGAGATTGCAGTCTCAAACTCGGAAAATGTGGGAAATCGTTTTAGGTTTGGCTTTAGCTTCCAAACATAACAATAATCATTTCAAACTCATCTCACTGAAGAAACTGTCAAGAGTGCGAAGCACACAGGAGATTCCCGAATCCCAACCCGCAAACAACTCTCCATCTCTTTCCCAAATGGCCCCGTTATCTTCCACTCCAAACACCCTTCCCATCTCCTACGCTCAAACAGTCCAATCTCTCCCTCCCCAATTGTTTCCCCATCTTCTGTCCCGGAATAGCCTCCCACATCACAGCTCCAAATATCCTTCCCCACCATTCCCTGCCCAATGCCCTTTTCTCCCCCTCCTTAAAACGTCCTACCCGTCTCCTCTCGAAATACCCCCACCCTATCTCCCAGAAATCCCTCCATTTCTCCTGTCTACCACTGTCCAAATACCCCCACCCGCCCCTTCCTCTCCTTTCTCCAACAACACTTCATCTGCCCCTTTTCTCCTAATTCTAGCCGCTCCGACTTCTCACTCTGCCCAGTTCCCTTCATTCTTCCCTCTCTCCATCTCCCTGTCTCACACCTCCCCCCACCCCTCCTGCTCACATCCTTTATTCTTCATTTCTTCCCCTAGCTATTCCATTTCCTCTCTCTCCTCTTTCTCCACCCTGTGCCTTTCCCAGGTCTTGGATGTGGGATCCAGTGGTGTTTGGCTGGATCGACACGTGATGGAGCAGGTATCGAAGGGACTTGGATAGAAATGATCGACCATAATAAGATCGGTGCTGACAGCTTCGTGGAGGATTCCTGAGAGGCGATCGAGAGCAAGGGGACAAAGAGAATCCGAACCTGATGCTGACGGAGGGGACTAGTGAACACCACCATCTGGCGGTGAGAGTCTGCAGCAAGTGCCCGGTGGCCAGAGGCAGATCCGCGGCTCTGCGGGTCATCTGGCCCCGGGTCTGCCTCAACCCCATGGGGGAAAGCTCCGGGCTCAGCTGTTCCACGGGCAAATATCCCCTTCCTACAGTTCGCATTGGCGAACATTGAGAGAGCAAGAGAGAGGCTTCAGAGCTGCATCCTTTTAAATTCAAAATTGCTATTGACATCGCAGTGAAGGAAAACATTTCCTTTAAATTCAAACTTGGGCAAACAAGCCGGTATTATATATTCCTCGCTCTTTGCCCCTCTCACATACACACACATATCCACATAACGGAAACAGTCAACATCATAGGGGTGGGCCAACAAGGTCTCAATCTCCCGGCTGTAGGCGATGTGACAGATTGGTCACACCAATGCACACGGACTGGCCCCAGAAAGGTCTCTGATGTTTGCTGTAGGATCATTCAAAGTGATACAATATAGCACCACTATGCTTTAAGATGTCAGCAATCTTTAAGAAAGAAAGGGATGTTCCATCTACATCCTTTGGCAGAAAAATCACTGACATCATTGTATGAAATAGAGAGCACCCAGGCTAACGCTCATTTTCGAGTTGTAAGTCATCCAAAGGGACAATACTTAAAAATCCCACCCAGATGACCGGTGTAAATGGTTAAACTGGAGCTACTTTCCCAGAATGACTTTCCTTTTCTTCAGTTAAGCAGCTGTCAGGAAGCTTTTGTTTAGAGAGACTTAGCTAATATTCTTAGAGGCAGGTATATTACAGAGCTGCCTCACCCGGCAATTAAAACTAATCTTTAAACCACAACAATCAGAAATGAGCCAAAGTTAACAGGAAAGTCACTGCCAAATATTCATGAGTTTATCCAAGAGATCTGCCAATCAAACCTTGATAAACAATTTGAGAAGAGGTGAGATTTATATTGCAATGCATTTTAAATTATTTGGTAAAGTGGATTCGAAAGCCCAGATGGAATTTTGTTTTTGATTTTAATTTTGAAAAGTAAAAATTCTATGAACAGGTTTTGACTGGCTTGTAGTTTGAATTTCCATCCTGGACCCTATCTCCTGTCAGGATCTTGAAGATGAAACTGGACTATTTTCTTTTGAGACACAGTGAAAGACACAAGGTGCATGAATCTTTAGTCAGTTTCCACCCCCAGGAAGAAAGGATACACCCGAGTGGCCAGTGACAAGCAGTGCACTTCACATCAAAGGGCAATGCTGTGTGATCAAACAGTGAAGGGCAGGGCAGGGATTAAATCAAAATAGAGTTGGAGGGGAATAATGCACTCCACTCCCCGTGGCACCCACCTCTCCCTGAACAACTCCAGGGTGTTGGTGGACACTGTGAGCTCCTTTTCCAGAGACAGCTGGGCTTTAACGTAACCACAGAAGAGGGGCAGGAAGTCGGCCCTAACGACTCCCTCCACGACCCGCTGCCTGGACATACTTATGGCCAGTTTGGCCAGGCCCAGGAGCAGACCCACAAGGAGATCTTATGAAACTGGACTATTGAGACAATCCCTAATAGAGAACAGCAATATTGTCACAGATACAACAACATCATCATCATGCAGAGAGCATGATAATCACTGCTGGGGCCTGTGATGGCTCAGTGGTTAGCATGATGCCTCAGGTTCGATTCCAGCCTCAGGCAACTGTCTGTATGGAGTTTGCATATTGTGTCTGTATGGGTTTCCTCACACAGTCCAAAGATGTGCAGGTCAGGTGAATTGGCTATGCCCATAGTGTTAGGTGCATAAGTAAGAGGGAAATGGGTCTGGGTGGGCTACTCTTCGGTGTGGATTGTTGAGCTGAAGGGCCTGTTTCCACACTGTAGGGAATCTAATCTTAAAACTTTAGATGAAAGAACTGGTTAGGTTTCTAGATTTGCAATAATAAAGTTGTGTAAGTTGCAAGGAAGTTACATAAGTTAGGTGAATAGTCAAAAATTTAACAATGGAGGTTTAATGTGGGAGAATGAAAAACTGTCCATTTTGGTAGGAACAATAAATAAACAAGAATGCAGAGCTCTGAGGGCAGATGGATCTGGGTGTCTTTGAGGATGAATCAAGAAGATTAGCATGTAATTACATGTATGGCATGTAATTGGGAAACCTAATGGAATGTAATTGGTTATTGCAAGAGGAATTGAATACAAAAGTAAGGAGGTTATGCTTCATTTATACAGGACACTGGAGAGACTGCATCTGGATTACTGTGCATAGTATTGATCACCTGACTTATAAATGCATTGGAATTAGTTCAAATAAGGTTTACTAAATTAATATTTGGAAGGTGTTGGTATGAAGAAATGTGAGGAAATTTTGGACAGGCTAGGTTTGCATTTGTTGGAGTTTAAAAGAGTAAGAGGTGACTTGATTGAAACATTTATCCACAGATCCTTGAAAGTGGAAGGACAATTTAATAGGGCATCTAAGAAGGCACAGTTGCCTTTATCATTTGTGACATAGATTGTAAGAGCAAGGAGGTTATACAGGAGCTGGAGAGAACTTTGGTTGGACCACAACTGGAGTACAGTGTGCAATTCTGGTCACCTCACTATTAGGAAGAATGTGATTGCTCTGGAGGGGATGCAGAGGAGATTTACTGATGATGGAGTATTTCAGCAAAGATGAGAGGCTGCATCAGCATGGGTTGTTCTTATTAAAGTAGAGAATATTGAGGGGTTACCCAATAGAGGTGTATAAGATTATGAGGGGCAGAGCCAGGATGGACAGAAAACAGCTGTTCCCTTTGTTGGAAGGGGCATAATTTTAAGATAAAAGGTGGAAAGCTTAGAGGAAAATGGTTTTCACCCAATGATGGTGGGAGTCTGAAGTGCACTGCTTGGGAAGGCAGTTGAAGTGGGAAACTCACAACCTTTAAAAATGAGCACTTGAAATATCATAATATTCAAGGCAATGGGCAAAATGCTGGAAAGTGGAAAAGTAGCTTTGTTGGTGCAGACTCAATGGACCAAAGGATCTCTTCTGGCCATGAAAGATTTAAGATCAAGGTGTTTGGTTAGCACAGAATGATGAATTTTGCAGAGTGTTGCAAACAGCTTGGATTCAATTCCTGTATTGGTTGAGATTACCATGTCAAGTGCCAGACCATTCCACCAGTCAGGTCGCAGACGAGTGACAATCTGATTGAGTGGTGAAACAGGCTTGAAACACTTAGTAACCTACTTCTGATCCTGTTGTAGCATCTTTCTCATTGAGCAGATCCTTTTAGTCCAGAAGACATGAAAATGTAATATGGGTCCGTATGGATTCCAGCAAAACAGACCATGCAAAGTGATCCTAACTTTCACTGTGCATTGATGTGCGTTCTATAATACTGTCGTTCATTGGGATCACAAGGTCTTTCAGAGTGATGAAGGAGATGACACTGATAATAGGGAGAACAGTGAAGAAGTGGGAAATATCAAATCATGGTCTGCAGACATTCCAAGTCAGCAAATGTTCTTGGAAGAGAGGTCCAGTTAAATTTTTGCCTGCTCTCCTTCACTGACATGTCCAATATCTGTCCCAATTCTTCCTCCACGCTCCCATATCCCATTGATCCCACAACAGATGTCTCCCCAAATACATACATTGAAAATTACCACATCACTGCAGAAATATCTTCTGTACATAAATATTCCAACAGCATTGAGATTTTAAGAGGCTTATATAAAGGTATAATCGTTATCCTTTGGGACTGTCACTAAATTCTCTGAAGTGCACTTTTGCTTGTTCTGCATGTGTCTGACTTGCTGCAATGTGTGAAGAGGGTGTTTATTGTGACTCATTCAACAACTGATCAGATGCATGTAATTGATGACCATTAGGTACTTACACCTGAGAGAGACAGGCTCAAATTTCAATAGCTCACCATAGTCAGGCCCAGCAGTTTCCTGGTATGATGGCAGCATTGGTTCAGGGAGTTGCTCAACCACAGCCATAACATCATTAAGGCAAAATGTCTGATTCCTTCGTATGATTTAGTATCAAGTTATGGTTCAACACTTCCCAGCCTTTCCATCAGAGATATATTGATCAAAACCCAAGACTTCAAGGCCTGGGAGATAATGGCAGGACCCTGAACAGTATTGATGAATGGATGGATCTTGGGGTTCAAGTCCAAAGCTCCCTGAAAGTGGCAATGCAAGTAGATAGGGTGGTAAAGAAGGCATATGGCATACTTGCCTTTATTAGTCATAGAAATGAATACAAGATCAAGATGTTTTGTTGCAGTTTTGTAAGACTTCGTTTAGGTCAACTTAGAGCATTGCATTCAACTCTGGTCACAACAGTGCAGAAAGGATATGGAAGCTTTAGAGAGGATTTGGAAGGGGTTTACCAAGACGCTGCCTGGATTAGAGGATATGAGCGATAAGGAGAGGCTGGAAGAACTTGAGTTGTTTTCTCTGGAGCATATAGGCTGAGGGGAGATTTGATAGAAACCTACATAGATAGGCTTAATGGTCAGAATATTTTTCTCAGAGCTAAAATGTCTAATACTAGGGGCATGCATTTAAGGAGAGGGGGAAAAGTTTAAAGGAGACGTGAGGGGCTGATTTTTTTACAGAGTGTTAGGAGTCTGAAATGTATTACTAGGGTGGTTGTGGAGGGATTTACAATTGGAGCGTTTAAGGCACTTTTAGATAAGCACATGAGTGCAAGGAATGGAGGTATATGGATCGAGGGCAGGTAGAAGGGATTAGTTTACTTTGGTATAATGCTCAGCATAACATTGTGTGCCAAAGGACTCATTCTTGTGTACAGTTCTATATTCTCGATGTCATTACCCATTTATCTCCAGTAAGTGGGCATTCAACGGCACGGTGGCACGGTGGCACAGTGGTTAGCACTGCTGCCTCACAGCGCCAGGGACCTGGGTTCAATTCCCGCTTCAGGCGACTGACTGTGTGGAGTTTGCACGTTCTCCCCGTGTCTGCGTGGGTTTCCTCCGGGTGCTCCGGTTTCCTCCCACAGTCCAAAGATGGGCGGGACAGGTGAATTGGCCATGCTAAATTGCCCGTAGTGTTAGGTAAGGGGTATATGTAGGGGCATGGATGGGTTGCGCTTCGGCGGGTCGGTGTGGACTTGTTGGGCCGAAGGGCCTGTTTCCACACTGTAAGTAATCTAATTAATCAACATTAATTCCAATGTGGTGACACTTTGTGTAGTTGAATGCTAAATTTTGATGCCATTTGTGATAGTCTGACTCCAGTGGATTATCAATGATATCATCTTTAGATTAGACTTACAGTGTGGAAACAGGCCCATCTTCTCGAACATATGCCAGGCAGTCCAATATTTTCAGCAATTGTGGGAATACTGTAACCAGTTTTGTGGCTGATTGGTGGCCTCTGACATTTACATCTCTGTCCTGTTCAGCTGAGCTGGGAGTGAGCCAGTTACTAATGAGACATTCCGATGGCCTTCCCCTGGCACTTCCACCTCTCTCTCTCTCATACTCCGTGACCCCTCCCAATCAATTGAAGCTCAACATGTTGAATTTCTCTGGCCAGTAATTGACAGGGTTGGAGTCTAACAGTCTAATGTCTTAATGCCTTTGTTATCAACTGTCTGGCATGAAGTCTTCTGATGTCTGATTAAAGGGGAGAGGGGCAGGGGTTAAGATCAAATAGAAAGCACAAGTGCCAGTGGATGAATGCAGTGAAGTGCACAACCAGGTGATCATGATCATAGTGTAAGCAGAGTGTGCCTGAAAAATTCAAGGAGGAAGTGAAGAGAAAGCAATGATTCCAACATTCTCTACTATGCCAGGCCTCAAGCCTCACCAGCTGCAGTGTTGAGGCCCAGGCATCTTTGTTTGGTGAGAATGGCAGTCTCCTCCAGGGAATTGATCTTTGTGGTGTATTTGGACATTATCCTGAGCAGGTAGTCTCTCTCCTGTAAATGTATCATCTTGGCCTGAAAACAAGCTGCAATGGGTTAATGGGTTCCCTGGACAAATGTACAACTTTTGACATAGATGAACCAAATTATCGCAGTATGTCCTTTGTTTTGAATGAGCAGCAGCGAGTCTAAGAAGGAGAAATCATTAAGAGAGGAGTGGATTTTGGACCGAACAGAAAAGAGATATAGCATAGGCTTCTATTAGACTTTCACACACAGTGAGAAGGGATGGAAAGGATTGATGGTGCTGAGGGAAATGTGGGAGCCTGCAGGGCGATGGACAGAATATGAGAGATCTGAGGCAATGTTTAGCTTGGTGTTTTCTTTCTGCATTTTAGGCAAATCCTGTGGCTAATGCTGATTATGTACATGCTCAGTGCCTTCTCTTCTTATGTGGTCCACCTACTTACTTAGATCTGCTAACAATCTAATTTGAAAATGATCTACTTTCTTCCCTCTGTACCTTTTATTGGCATGTTATGTGATTTTCTTTTATTCATGAGATGAGGAGATACTGGCTGGGCCAGCAGTTACTTTTCATCCCTAGTTGCCCTTCAGAAGGTGTTCGTGAGCTGCCTTCATGAGCTGCTGCAGACCATGTGCTGTTGGTAGGCAAACAATACCATTAAGGAGGTGGTTCCTAGAGTTTAGCCAGTGATACTGGAGTCATTGAGTTATAGAATCTTAGACCTGAAGAAACACTGATATATTTCCAAGTCAGGATGGTGAGTGGTTTGGGGGGGGAAGTGTTCCCAAATATCTGTTGCCTTGTTCTTCTAGATATTAATGGTTTTGGGTTTGGAAGGAGCTGTATAAGGAGCCATGTTGAATTTCTGCAGTGCATCTTGTAGATAGTATACACTTCTGTTACTGAGCATTGGGAGGTGGAGGAAGTGGATATTTATGAATGCAGTGACAGTTAAGCAGGCTGCTTTGTCCAGGATGGTGTCAAGCTTCTTGACTGTTGTTGGAGCTGTACTCATCCAAGCAACTGGCGAATATTATCCATCACACTCCTGACTTTAGCTTTGTAGATGGCGAACAGGCTTGGGAGAGTCAGGAGGTGAGTTACCTGCTGCAGGTTTCCTAGCCTCTGAGCTGTTCTTATCGCCACAGTACTTATATGGATGTTTCGACATTATTTCTGGTCAATGGTAATCCCCTGGATGTTAATAATGCAGGACTCAGTGCCATTAAATATCTGTAAGAATGGCTACACACTTTATTGTTGAAATGATCATTGCCTGGTACTTGTGGGCTGCAAATGTTACTTGCACCAGAACCAACCATTATCAGTTTATAGTTGGGGTACAGTGCTGCCAACAAATTCTCTGCTGGGTCTGAGGGCCCATTTGTTTTATTGTGTTAGATGATGAACCACTATTGAGTCTTAATGCGAGAAGCTCTTGTTTTAACATCAAAATGTAGCTTATTGCAAGATAACAATATGTGCAAAATCAATTGGCTAAATAGACAGAATAAATAAGACAATGAGGAGCCAGGATGATGCATCTGACCAGAGACAGAGTGTGCACCATCAGTGGTGGAATGGCAATTCAAAAGGGGTGCTGATTTTAAGATGCGTTAGATAAATTCTTGTTAGACAGTAGAATAAAACGTTATTCAGGATAGATGGGAATGTGGAATTTGAAATAAAACAGATCAGTCAAAATCCTATTGATCAGTGGTGCAGGTTTGAGGAACTTTGGACTTTCAAACATTAATGCAGTCTACCCCAGTAACCTTTTCGATGTCATTACCAGAAACATTATATTTCTATGGGAGTTTTGAAAGCACTCGGATCTCGCTGAAATTCCCCTTCCCCACACATACCTTACAGCAGTATCATGGTCCTGTTTCTATACTTGGGTTACACAATACACACGTCCTTTTCAATTTTCTGCAAACCCTGAATAAACTGGAGCAAGATCTCAGCTTTCCTAGCTCGCTCCTCAGGAATTCCATGTGAGTGTGTATACTTGAAGTGTGTATACTTCAATGCCAGAAGTATAAGAAATAAGGTAGGTGAACTTGCAGCGTGAGTTGGTACCTGGGACTTCGATGTTGTGGCCATTACAGAGATATGGGTAGAACAGGGACAGGAATGGCTGTTGCAGGTTCCAGGGTTTAAATGTTTCAGCAGGGTCAGAGATGGGGGTAAAAGAGGGGGAGGTGTGGCATTGCTTGTCAAGGATAGTATTACAGCGGTTGAAACGACGATGGAGGAAGACTTGCCATCTGAGGTAGTTTGGGCTGAGGTTAGAAATAAGAAAGGTGAGGTCACCCTGTTAGGAGTTTTCTACAGGCCTCCTAATAGTCCGAGAGAAGAGGAGGAAAGTATTGCGAGGATGATTCAGGAGAAGAGTGAAAGTAGCAGGGTGGTTGTTATGGGGGACTTTAACTTCCCAGATATTGACTGGGAAAGCTATAGCTCGAGTTCATTAGATGGGTCGGTGTTTGTCCAATGTGTGCAGGAGGGTTTCCTGACACAATATGTAGACAGGCCAACAAGAGGTGAGGCTATACTGGATTTGGTTCTAGGTAATGAAACAGGCCAGGTGTTAGACTTGGAGGTAGGTGAGCACTTCGGGGACAGTGACCACAACTCGGTGACTTTTACTCTAGTGATGGAGAGGGATAAGTGTGCACTGCAGGGCAAGAGTTATAGCTGGGGGCAGGGAAATTATGATGCGGTGAGGCATGACTTAGGATGTGTGGATTGGAAAAATAAGCTTCAAGGGAAGGACACAAATGATATGTGGAGCTTGTTCAAGGAGCAGCTAATGGGTGTCCTTAATAAGTATGTACCAGTCAGGCAGGGAGTAAAGGGTCTTGTGAGGGAGCCGTGGTTTAATAAGGAATTGGAATCCCTTGTGAAAGGGAAGAGGGCGGCTTATGTAAAGATGAGGCGTGAAGGTTCAGTTGGGGCGATTGAGAGTTATAAGGTAGCCAGGAAGGATCTAAAGAGAGAGCTAAGAGCAGCAAGAAGGGGACATGAAAAGTCCTTAGTTGGTATAGGATTAGGAAAAACCCAAAGGCTTTCTATAGGTATGTCAGGAATAAAAGGATGACTAGGGTAGGTATTAAAGGATAGTAGTGGGAAGTTGTGCGTGGAGGCGGAGGAGATTGGAGAGACACTAAATCAATACTTTTCGTCAGTATTCACTCAGGAACAGGACACTGTTGCTGATGTGAATATTGAGTCACAAGTGATTAGAATGGATGACCTTGAGGTATGTAGGGAAGAGGTCTGGGGAATACTGGAAAGGATGAAAATAGATAAGTCCCCTGGGCCTGATGGCATTTATCCTAGGATCCTCTGGGAAGCTAGGGAGGAGATAGCAGAGCCATTGGCCTTGAAGCCATTGGCCTTGAAGCCATTGGCCTTGATTTTTATGTCGTCATTGTCTACGGGAATAGTACCAGAAGACTGGAGGATAGCGAATGTGGTCCCCTTGTTCAAGAAGGGGAGTAGGGATAGCCTGTGTAACTATAGGCCAGTGAGTCTCACTTCTGTTGTGGGCAAAGTCTTAGAATTGTAAGGGATAGGATTTATGAACATCTGGATAGGAATAATGTGATCAAGGATAGTCAGCATGGTTTTGTGAAGGGCAGGTCGTGCCTCACAAACCTTATTGAGTTCTTTGAGAAGGTGACCAAGGAAGTGGACGAGGGTAAAGCAGTAGATGTGGTGTATATGGATTTTAGCAAAGCGTTCGATAAGGTACCCCATGGGAGGCTAATGCAAAAACTACGGAGGTATGGCATTGAGGGTGCATTAGAGGTTTGGATTAGGAATTGGCTGGCTGGAAGGAGACAGAGGGTAGTAGTTGATGGTATAGGTTCATTTTGGAGTGCAGTTACTAGCGGTGTTCCACAAGGATCTGTTTTGGGACCATTGCTGTTTGTCATTTTTATAAATGACCTAGAGGAGGGGCTTGAAAGCTGGGTGAGCAAGTTTGCGGATGACACGAAAGTCGGTGGAGTTGTGGACAGCGAAGAAGGATGTGGCAGGTTACAGCGGGATATAGATAAGTTGCAGAGCTGGGCAGAAAGGTGGCAAATGGAGTTCAATGTAGCTAAGTGTGAAGTGATTCACTTTGGTAGGAGTAACAAGAAGATGGATTACTGGGCTAATGGTAGGCTACTTGGTAGTGTGGATGAGCAGAGGGATCTTGGTGTCCATGTACACAGATCTCTGAAAGTTGCCACCCAGATAAATAGTGCTGTGAAGAAGGCATATAGCGTACTGGGCTTTATTGGTAGAGGAATTGAGTTCCGGAGTCCTGAGGTCATGTTGCAGTTGTATAAGACTCTGGTGCGGCCTCATCTGGAGTATTGTGTGCAGTTTTGGTCGCCATACTATAGGAAGGACGTGGAGGCATTGGAACGAGTGCAGAGGAGGTTTACCAGGATGTTCCCTGGCATGGTAGGAAGATCGTATGAGGAAAGGCTGAGGCACTTGGGGCTGTTCTCATTGGAGAAAAGAAGGTTTAGGGGAGATTTGATAGAGGTGTACAAGATGATTATGGGTTTAGATAGGGTTGACAGTGAGAACCTTTTTCCGCTAGTGGAGTCAGCTGTTACTAGGAGACACAGCTTTAAATTAAGGGGTGGTAGGTATAGGACAGATGTTAGGGGTAGATTCTTTACTCAGCGGGTTGTGAGTTCATAGAATGCCCTGCCAGTAGTAGTGGTGGACTCTCCCTCTTTATGGTCATTTAAGCGGGCATTGGATAAGCATATGGAGGTTATTGGGCTAGTGTAGGTTAGGTAAGATAAGGTCGGCGCAACATCGAGGGCCGAAGGGCCTGTACTGCGCTGTATTTTTCTATGTTCTATGTTCTAGGTGTTTCATGTGCCAGCTTACCCATTTGCTCCTTGCTATTTAGGAACTACTTATGAGGTCTTGACTGAGCCACAATCATTGCTTTTTCCCATGGACCAGACATTTAGGGAAGCACCACATCAGGGCATTCAAAGGAGCACATCGGGCAACCACTGAGGGCTCAGGCTGAGGAGAGAAATAATGTGGAAGGCCTACTGTAAAACAGTGAAAGCAGAATTCTGCATAAAATCTTTGTATGCTGAAATACTAGGTAGGGCAATTGAAGTTTATCAGAAAATGTGGTTAGATAGAATTGGAAACAGAAACCTATCAGTCATGATTTTATTGAATAGTGGAGTCAGCTCATGGAGCCAAATCATTGATTGCTGCTTTTATCAGGTGCATTCAGATAGTGCCTGGTAACTCCCACTGACACAAACTCAATGCCACACCAGCCTTTTTTTTCAATATGCCTTCCTCCTTACCATACTGAAAGCTCTCATCCAATGTCTTGCATGGAACGAAATCTGCCATCCTCACCTAATCTCACCTGCATGTGACTCCAGACCACAGCAAATTGGTTGCTGTTCCAAGTTACCCTTCAGAAGGTGGTGGTGAGTTGCCTTTTGGAGGTGATTCTAAAAAATAGGATTTATTAACATTTTGAGATACAAACATTGATACTGAATAGTTAGCATTATTTGTGTGAGGAAGATCGTGTCTCAAGAAATTAATTGAGTTTTTTGATCTTACCAAAAAGGTTGATAAGGGCAGAGCAGAGCAGGGTGGTGGTCACTTGAACTTCAATAAAGCCTTTGACAAGGTTCGGCATAATAAACTAACCAGTAAAGTTAGGTCACATGAGATTTAATGTGAGCTTGCCAATTGGATACATAATTGGTTTAACAGCAGGAGCCAGAGAATATTAGTAGAAGGTTTTTGGATTGGATGTGTGTCAGCAGCAGTGTTCCACAAGGATTAGTTTTGGGTCCTGCTTTATATAAATGATTTGGAGGAGAATATAGATTACATTCCATTACAGTGTGGAAACAGGCCCTTTGGCCCAACAAGTCCACACCGACCCACCGAAGCGTAACCCACCCATACCCCTACATTTATGCCTTACCTAACACTACGGGCAATTTAGCATGGCCAATTCACCTGACCCGCACATCTTTGGACTGTGGGAGGAAACCGGAGCACCCGGAGGAAACCCACGCAGACACGGGGAGAACGTGCAAACTCCACACAGTCAGTCACCTGAGTCGGGAATTGAACCCAGGTTTCAGGCGCTGTGAGGCAGCAGTGCTAACCACTGTGCCACCGTGCCGCCCACTAAGACATGTTTAGTAAGTTTGAGGCCAACACGAAAATTTGTGACATAGCAGACAGTGAAGAACGTTTTCTATGATTACAAAAGGATCTTTATCAAATGGGTAGGGTTCATGCAATTAATGGTAGGGCCTTGGATAGTATTGCAGGATAGATGGACCTAGGGGTTCAGGGACATAATTCTTTGAAGTTTGCATCACATATGGACAGGGTGGTTAAAAGGTGTTTAGCACTCTTGCTTCATTCTCAGTCCTTTGGAAATCATGTTGAGGTTGCACATGACATCAGTGAAGCCTCTTCTGGAGTACTGTGTCCAAGCTGGAGAGGGTTCAGAAGAGGTCTACCAGGATGTTGCTGAGTATGGAAGTTTTGAGTTATAAAGAGAAGCTTAATAGGCTGAAACTGTTTTCCACTGGAGCATAAGAGGTTAAGAAGTGACCTTATAGAGGTTATAAAATCATGAGGGTTATGGATAGGGTTAATGGATAGGGGAAATTCAAGACTGGGGGTACATTTTTAAGGTGAGATGAGAAAGATTTAAAAAGGACATGAGGGGCAATTTTTTGCACAGAGGGTGGTTCGCATGTGAAATGAATTTCCTGAGGAAGTGATGGATGCGGGCACAGTTACAGCATTTAGAAGACACTTAGATAAGCACATGGATAGGAAGGGTTTCGAGGGATATGGGTCATGGGCAGGCAGGTAGGACCAGTTTAGTTTAGGATTATGTTTGGTTGAATCAAAGGGTCCGTTTCTGTGCCCTATGACTCTATGTTGTGCAGTCCACCTGCTGTGCATTGATCCACATGTCATTAGGGAGGGAATTCTGGGATTTTTATCCAGCAACAGTGAAGGAACGGCAATATACTTCCAAGTCAGGATGGTGAGTGGCTTGGAGGGCAACTTGAAGGTGATGGTGTTCCTATGAATCTGTTGCCCTTGTCCTTCGAGATGGCAGTGGTCATGTGTTTAAAACATGCTGTCTGAGGATCTTTGTTGAACTTCACAGCAATTTCATAGATCCACAGCAATATGGTTGACTTTCAACTGTGCCCTGAACTGACCAAGCAAGTTATCCAACTGCAACAATTCTCTAAAGTCTCAACAAAGAAAATATACAGGACACACCATTTGCCATTGACCTCGGCAATTGAAGATATAGTTAAGAATTTGAAAAGGTGTACTGTACCTTAAAGAGAGAGTGAATGCTGTTTTGAACTGAGAGCTTACAAACACCTGTGTTATGACTAGTTAACAGTCTCAGAGTGTACTGGAAAATTGAAAATATGCAACATTTGGCTGTGAAATAGATACCTGAGTTGGTTGCTGTTTTGACAACAATTTGAATTTAACCAAGCAGTTTAAATTATTCTCCAGGATACCAAAACCCAATCAAGTTTGAATGTATTGTTTTGCCAACATTGAACCAATGAGATGATCTGATGTTGGTGATATAAAAATGCAGGCATTTTGAAAATTGGAGACAGAGCAACCACCATCATAAGAGAGCCAAGAAATTAGGAAACCCTCTCTATAAAAAGTACCTTTTCATATGAAACATCTTCGCGGTAAAAAGAAAGAGGACAACACAGGGACATCTTCAGCCGGAAGAAGTAAAATACCAAAGATGACAGCTGCTGTGTGATTTTGAAGTTAAGTTGGTGTAATTTTAATAAATGTCTTATTGGAACAGCATATTGTTATAAAGTTGGAGGCAGGTAATAAGCAGTTAAGAGAAAGAGGGGTTAGAGTTGTGAATAGTTGTTGTTTAATGTTCACCTTTAGAGTTACATGATAAATTGACATCATTTTCTTTAAATAGTGGAATTTGGGAGTTCTCTGTCACTCATATTTTAACAAATTTGGAAGCGAGGTGAGTTTTTCTGGGTATTTTCTGTTATAACAACATAGACTGCAAAGGTTCAAGAAAGCAGCTCAAATCCACCTTCTCAAGAGCAACTAGGCACAGGCAATAAATAATGGTTCAGCCAACGAGGCCTATCCATGTCTGAATAAATCAAAATAGAGCTTTCTTGTTAGGAATGACAGAGATAACTTAGGAGGCTTGTTCTTAAAAAGCTTTTCTCCATCTCTACTTGTTCTGAAAAGATTTCCCTGCAATTGAAAAAGAAAAATCTCAAGGATTCTCTCTGAACCAGTCACTGGTTGAAAAAGTCCCACAAGGAATCAACAGCAAAGCAAAGCATTCATTGCGCTATCTTGTGAAAAAACATTCTCCAGTGTCTGCAGTGAACTTTCAGTAATGTCTTTTAAAGAAACCAGTCCAGATATGTCCACAAAAGATAAATCAATCTATTTTCCACAATTCTTTTTAAAAATGTAAGTCGTCCAAGCAATGTTAATTATAAAGTATCTTCATAACATTGGTTAAATGTAATTCGTATTCATGTTGTAGTAGCTAAATTAATGGAATATATACGTGAGATCTATTTCACACTAGAACAGTGTGTTGAGGAATTAACTAGGTAACAGGTGCTTTCAGATCGAGTGTTGTGCAATAAAACAGAGCTAATTGGTAAAAGTACATGTTGGAGATCCAAATAAAAGCAAAGTCCAGGAAAAACTCAGCATGTCTTGCGGTATCTATAGAGAGAGAAACTTGCAAAGAGTCATTTTGGTCTTAAAACGTTAACGGATACTGCCAGGCATGCTGAGTTCTTCCAACATTTTTAATTTCAAGGTTTCAAGGCTAATTACTGATAATATTATAAAAGAAGTTTTTTGGAATGAGCAGCGATAGTGTGATAAAATTTTACATTAACTTTGTAAGTGAGCGAGTATAGAACAAAGAAAAGTACAGCATAGGAATGGGCTCTTTGACCCACCATGTTGTACCGAGCACGATGCCAAATTAAACTAATCCCTTCTGTCTGCCCATGATCCATATTCCTCAATTCCTTGCATATTCATGAGCTTACCTAGAAGCCCCTTAAATGGCCCAAATATATTTGCCATCACCACCACCCCTGGCAGTGCGTTCCAATATTTATCACTCTGCATTAAAAAAAAACTGCCCTTTGAACATTCCCCCCTCACCTTAAATGCGTGCCTGTCAGGAGTATTAAACTTTTCAACTCTGAGAAAAAGATTCTGATTGACAACATTGTTATGTATCTCATAATTTTATAGACTTCCATCAAGTGTCCCCTCAACCTCCACTACTCCAGGGAAAACAACCTTAGTTTTTCCAACCTCATCGCTCAGACCTGTAATCCAGGCAGCATCCTTGATGTAATTCAACCAAAAACTAGAGTCTTTAATCTAAACAAAGGGACTATGAAGCTGTAGAGGTCAAAAAGCTATGGGGAACTATGCAAAAAGTGTGATGGTTGACAGGCACCATATTCCACTCAATAACTAATTCAAAGTTTACAACATGGTGTTCAAGGCCCCATGGTGTTCGAGGTGAGCTACTGGTATGGATTGAAGATTGTCAGTCTGACAGAAGGCAGAGAGTTGGGATAAAAGGTTCTTTTTCTGAATGGCAGCCGGTGACAAGTGGTGTCCCACAGGGTTCAGTGTTGGGGCCACAGCTGATCACGTTATATATTAATGATCTGGATGAGGGGACTGAGGGCATTCTAGCGAAGTTTGCAGATAATACAAAGTTAGGTGGACAGGCAAGTAGGTAAAAACAATGACTGCAGATGCTGGAAACCAGATTCTGGATCAGTGGTGCTGGAAGAGCACAGCAGTTCAGGCAGCATCCAACGAGCAGCGAAATCGACGTTTCGGGCAAAAGCCCTTCATCAGCAATAAAGGCAGAGAGACTGAAGCATGGAGAGATAAGCTTGGGGGAGTTTGGGGTGGGGAGAGAGTAGCTTAGAGTACAATGGGTGAGTGGGGGAGGAGGTGAAGGTGATAGGTCAGGGAGGAGAGGGTGGAGTGGATAGGTGGAAAAGGAGCTAGGCAGGTCGGATAAGTTCGGACAAGTCATGGTGACAGTGCTGCGCTGGAAGTTTGAAACTAGGATGAGGTGGGGGAAGGGGAATGAGAAAACTGTTGAAGTCCACATTGATGCCCTGGGATTGAAGTGTTCCGAGGTGGAAGATGAGGCGTTCTTCCTCCAGGCGTCTGGTGGTGAGGGAACGGCAGTGAAGGAGGCCCAGGACCTCCATGTTGGGCCACAGGGTGGTGTGGTTGATTGGTGCGGGTGTCTCGGAGATGTTCCCTAAAGCGCTCTGCTAGGAGGTGTCTAGCCTCCCCAATGTAGAGGAGACCGTATCGGGAGGTGTAATTACCGGTGTAATTACGGAAGATCAACTGTTCTACGTAGCCAACAAAGAGACAGGCATAGTTAGGGCCCATACATGTGCCCATGGCTACCCCTTTGGTCTGGAGGAAGTGGGAGGATTCAAAGGAGAAATTGTGAAGAGTGAGGACCAGTTCGGCCAAACGAATGAGAGTGTTGGTGGAAGGGTACTGTTGGGGACATCTGGAGAGGAAAAAACGAGGGCTTGGAGGCCCTGGTCATGGCGGATGAGGTGTAGAGGGATTGGATATCTATGGTGAAGATGAGGCGTTGGGGACCGGGGAAACAGAAGTCTTGGAGGAGGTGGAGGGCGTGGGTGGTGTCTCGAACGTATGTGGGGAGTTCCTGGACTAGGGGGGATAGGACAGTATCGAGGGGTAGATAGAGATAAGTTCAGTGGGGCAGGAGCATGCTGAGACAATGGGTCGGCCGGGGTGGTCAGGCTTGTGGATCTTGGGAAGGAGGAAGAACCGGGCAGTGCGGGGTTCCCGGACTATGAGGTTGGAAGCTGTGGGTGGGAGATCTCCTGAGGTGATGAAGTTCGGTATTGGGTCAGGCTTGTGGATCTTGGGAAGGAAGTAGAACCGGGCAGTGCGGACTGAGGAAGTTGGGAGGCTGCAGAAGGATCTAGACATTTTGGGAGAGTGATCCAGGAAATGGCTGATGGAATTCAATGTGAGCAAATGCGAGGTCTTGCACTTTGGAAAAAAGAATACAAGCATGGACTACTTTCTAAACGGTGAGAAAATTCGTCAAGCCAAAGTACAAAGGGATCTGGGAGTGCTAGTTGAGGATTCTCTAAAGGTAAACATACAGATTGAGTCTGTGATTAAGAAAGGGAATGCAATGTTGTCATTTATCTCAAGAGGGTTGGAATATCAAAGCACCTTTGTGCTACTGAGACTTTATAAAGCTCTGCTTTGGAGTACTGTGTCCAGTTTTGGTCCCCACACTTCAGGAAGGGCATATTGGCACTGGAGTGTGTCCAGCGGAGATTCACACGGATGATCCCTGGAATGGTAGGTCTAACATACAAGGAACGGCTGAGGATCCTGGGATTGTATTCATTAGAGTTTAGAAGATTAAGGGGAGATCTAATAGAAACTTACAAGATAATACATGGCTTCGAAAGGGTGGATGCTAGGAAATTGTTTCCGTTAGGCGAGGAGACTCGGACCCGTGGACACAGCCTTAGAATCAGAGGGGGTAAATTCAGAACAGAATTGGGGAGGCATTTCTTCAGCCAGAGAGTGGTGGGCCTGTGGAATTCATTGCCGCAGAGTGCAGTGGAGGCCAGGACGTTAAATGTCTTCAAGGCAGAGATTGATAAATTCTTGATGTCACAAGGAATTAAGGGCTACAGGGAGAATGCGGGTAAGTGGAGTTGAAATGCCAGGGCAGAACCACACTGGTCCTCACCTACCACCCCACCAACCTCCATATACATCGTATTATCTGTCGTCATTTCTGCCACCTCCAAACGGACCCCACCACCAGAGATATATTTCCCTCCCCTCCCTTATCAGCGTTCCGAAAAGACCACTCCCTCCATGACTCCCTCATCAAGTCCACACCCCCCACTAAACCAACCTCCACTCCTGGCACCTTCCCCTGCAACCGCAAGAAATGCAAAACTTGCGCCCACACCTCCCCCCCCCTTACTTCCCTCCAAGGCCCCAAGGGATCCTTGCTGAAAATGTGTTGCTGAAAAAGCGCAGCAGGTCAGGCAGCATCCATGGAACAGGAAATTCGACGTTTTGGGCATAAGCCCTTCCTCTGATCTCCAGCATCTGCAAACCTCACTTTTTCCCCAAGGGATCCTTCCATATCCACCACAAATTCACCTGCACCTCTACACACATCTTTTTCTGCATCTGCTGCACCCAATGTGGCCTCCTCTATGTTGGGGAGACAGGTCGCCTATTTGCGGAACATTTCAGAGAACACCTCTGGGACACCCGGACCAACCAACCCAACCATCCCGTGGCTCAACACTTCAACGTCCCCTCTCATTCCACCAAGGACATGCAGGTCTTTGGACTCCTCCATCGCCAGACCATAGCAACACGACGGCTGGAGGAAAGCGCCTCATCTTTCTCCTGGGAACCCTCCAACTACAAGGGATGAACTCAGATTTCTTTAGTTTCCTCATTTCCCCTCCCCTACCTTGTCTCAGTCAAATCCGTCATACTCAGTACCGCCTTCCTAACCTGCAATCTTCTTCCTAACCTCTCCGCCCCCATCCCCACTCCAGCCTATCTCCCTCACCTTGACCTCCTTCCACCTATCACATCTCCATCGCCCCTTCCCCAAGCCCCTCCTCCCTACCTTTTATCTTAGCCTGCTGGACACACTTTCCTCATTCCTGAAGAAGGGCTTATGCCCATAACGTCAATTCTCTGCTCCTTGGATGCTGCCTGACCTGCTGTGCTTTTCCAGCAACACATTTTCAGCTCTAATCTCCAGCATCTGCAGTCCTCACTTTCTCCTTGAAATGCCCATCAGTCATGATTGAATGGCGGAGTGGACTCGATGGGCCGAATGGCCTTACTTCCACTCCTATGTCTTATGGTCTTATCGTCTAAAAATACTATCCTTTATTACTCAAAAACCTAGCAAGAAAAGTGTTCCAACAATGTCATAGAGTCAAGAATCCTACAGCACAGAAATAGGCCAACCAGTTTGGACTAACCCCATTTCCCTTCACCTTGTCCCTACCCTTCTAAACTTTTCCTAATTATGCATTTGTCCAAGTGCCTTTTAAATGTTGCCAATGTACCCACCTCAACCACTTCCACTGGCAGCTCATTCCATATATGTACCACCCTCTGTGTAAAAAACATTGCCCTTCAGGTTCCCTTTTATTCTTTCCCCTTTAACCTTAAACTGATGCCCTCCAATCTTCGATTCCCCAACCTTGGGAAAAGGATTGAGTGCATTCACACTATCCATGCCCCTCATTATCTTAGACACTTCTATAATATCACCCTTCAGTCTCCTACGTCTAAAGAAAGAAGTCCTAGTTTGTCCAACCTCTCACTACAACTCAGACCCTTGAGTCCTGACAACATCCTTGTAATATTTTTCTGCACTCTTTCCAGTTTAATAACATCCTTCCTATAGCAAGGTGGTCAAAACTGAATGCAATACTCCAAATGCAGCCTTGCCAATGCCCTGTATAACTGCATAACGTAACTTCCCAACTTCTATACTCAATGCCCTGACTAATGAAGGCCAGTGTGCCAAAAGTCTTCTTCACTGCCCTGTCTACCTGTGATGAACTCCAAGATCCTTCTGTTCCACTACACTGCTTAAGGCTCTACCATTCACCATGAAATTCCTACCTTGATTGAATTTCCAAAATACAAGAACTCACACTTATCCAAGTTAAATTCCATTTGCTATTTCTCCGCCCATTTCCCCAGCTGATCAAAGTCTTGCTGCAATTTCTGAAAACCTTCCACACTGTCCACTGTCCATAATTTAGTGTTATCAGCAAACTAATCATGCCTTGCACATTCTCATCCAAATCATTGAAATAGACACCAAACAGTAATGGGCCCAGCACCAACCTCTGAGGGACTCTACTATACACAGGCCTCCAGTCTGACAAGCACCCTCCACTATTACCCTCTGCTTCCTACTATCAAGCTAATTGTGTATCCAATTGGCCAGCTCCCCCTCAATTCCATGCGATCTAACCTTCCACAGCAGCTTACCATGTGGAACCTATCAATGTGGTTCCTGGTCAAGTCCAAGCCTGATACTGCTGCACCTGCCAGCCATCACCATCTCCTCCATTATTTTGTGAGAAATGCAAGCCTTAAAGCACCAGCCATTGTAATTCAGGCCATTGGTTTAGCAGCTAAGTGTGACTGTCCATCTTTTAAATGTTGAAAATGTGTTGCTGGTTAAAGCACAGCAGGTCAGGCAGCATCCAAGGAACAGGAAATTCAACGTTTCAGGCCAGAGCCCTTCATCAGGAATTCCTGATGAAGGGCTCTGGCCTGAAACGTCGAATTTCCTGTTCCTTGGATGCTGCCTGACCTGCTGTGCTTTAACCAGCAACACATTTTCAACATCTTTTAAATGTTGCCTGTGATGAACTGCTGATGACTGGATTCATTGGGATGTTCACCCCTACACATCTCAGGAGCACAACGGTTCCCAAACTCAGTGATTAAAAATCAAAACTTGGGCCTGTGAGGCCTTCTAATGGCTCCAAAACCTGCTTAAGGAACACATCATTGGTGGCGCCTTCCTGGAACCACCTACTGGAATCTGCCCAGTGAAAAGTGTAACAGTATATGAAAGTGTAAGGATCAGGATCCCTCTGGGAACCTGAGTTTTAAAGTACATCCAAATGCCTGTTCTCACCTCCAGTAGAAATTATAAATGCACCCCATTTCTTCTTCCATAGGGACCTCCATGGCATTTCCTTGGAAAGAAAACAAGACCAACTTCTTCAGCTTTATGTTTTGGTATTATTCTTATGTAGTTTGATATTTCTAGACGTTAGTTAAATAGTAGAAGCTCAAATCCCACCATCGCCATGTAATTTGAATTTAGGTTTATGAAGCCAAAAATAAAATGCTGGTATCACCAGTAACAGTTGTCGAACTATCATAAAAACCCAACTAGTTTAGTCCTATCCTCCTAGGCAGGAAACTTGACAAGATGTACCACTTCCTAAAAAGACTGTACAGGAGATGGGCAATAAATGATGGCTTTGTCAGTGATGCCACCTCTGAAAAATGATTAAAAACCAGTGCTTAGAGGTGGGATTACACAACAGAAAGGAAGAAAGCTAACATTGTAAATAAAGCTGGGCTTGAGCTAAAGCAACCATGTATTGATTGATTTCTTAGTGTTTCTCAGGTGTCAGACTGGGATAGGTCAGAACTCTTTGTGATGGTTAGGAACTTTGGCAATGCGGTGGATATAGAAACAGTACTTCAAAGAATGGAGAATTGGAAATAGTTCAGTAAACAACTAAAGTGCAGCCTTGCTGATTGGGTAACAGTAGCATGAAGATCTGCAGGAATTGCCCCAGAGATTACTGGGGATTGGCACCATTATCATGGGGAATTGAATATGAACCCAAAATATAAGAGCAAATATAAACAACCTGGCCCTTCAAACCTGCTCTACCATTCAATACGATCGTGGCTAATCTTGAGCTTCAGCTCCGTTTTCCCATGTACTCCTCATATCCCTTGATTCCCTGAGACACCAAAGAGATTGAATTACCCAAGCCTTAAAATATGTTTAATGACAGAGCGTCTGCAACCCATTAGAGTAAAGGATTTGTAAGACTTACAATCCTTTGAATGAAAACATTTCTCTCCATCAGATAGGCTCCTTTATCCTGAAACCGTGCTCCATGTTTTAGATTCACCAATCAGCAGAAATAGTCTCTCAAGTTCAAATCTGTTATGCCCCTTCGGAACTTTACACCACTTATTGAGATTGCCTCCTAACCGTGGTTACAAAATAATTAATGAGTAATCATAAGCCCATTGTTTTTACAACTGCATACATCTCAAGTTGAGTTGGAGACACCCAACAGATCGAGCGGAATCTGTTGAGTGATAAACAATTCATAGGCTATGCTTCGATATAATGGAATGCATGGCTTGATTGTAGGTAGTGTATCAAGTCAGAGAAATTGGAAGTGTATTAAAAATGCTGGTTCAAGCAGATGCTGTTTCATTGCAGTGTATCAAGCTGCTTGCACATAAAATGCACAATAGAGGCCACTTAACATATCCATCACTCAATTAGGGCAATATTTACACAGGTTATTAACCTGCCTTTCCCAGGCTTCAATGAAAACAAAGTTTGTAGACACTGGGATTGGATGACTGAATTAATCTCATGGAAATACTGCAATGAATATTCTGTTCTTACAACTCCTACAACTGTACTTGTGAGTGGGAAAGAATTTACTCTGTGGCATTTGGTTGAATGTTTACTTTTTTCTCTGCAGGCTTTCTCAAACACATCAGGCTTGGATTGGAACTCATAAAAGAGGTGATGTGACAATATCTGTATCGGCAGAGTACTAGCCATAGACCTGTGGGACAGCTCAGCAATGAGCAGACAGGAAAGTTGCAGAAGGACATGGACACTAATAGTTGCACATAGAGGGAGGGTGGCTCAGTGTTTAGCACTGTTGCCTCACATGCCAGGGACCCAGGTTCAATTCCAGCCTTGGGTGGCTGTCTATATGGAGTTTACACATTCTATCTGCATCTGCATGGGTTTCCTTTGGGTGTTCTGGTTTCCTCCCACAATCTAAGGATGTGTGGGTTTGATGAATTAGCCATGCTAAATTGCCCGAAGTTTTCAGGGATGTGTAGGTTAGTTGCATTAGTCAGGGGTAAATATTGGGTAAGGGAACGGGTCTGGGTGGATTACGTTTTGGAAGGTTGGTGTGGCCTTGTTGGGCTGAAGGGCCTGCTTCCACACTGTAGGGATTCTATGATCAGTAGGAGATGCAAATCTGCAACACAGCATGTACAGCAGAGGTGGAGTCATGTTGACAAGAACATGAGTGCTTCACAAAAGGGTCTCCTGTCAGATGAGTTGTTGGCAGACGTTTTGATGGCTGCGCCTGGTGGTTAGGTAGTCCCACTTATTGTCCATATGGGTATCATGTTCAATGTTTTTTGTTGCTCAGATCTGCCCAAGACAAGTGCTCCAAGCTGATGATGTACAGAATGGCCATGGCACTCTTGCCAAGATTAGAAATTGTGTCAAATTATTTGTAATGATGCCAGTTAAAAGGAGCAGGCAGCTATATTTAAATTTCCAGTCAACCTCCCACCAGTGCAAAGAACTGCTGAGTTTTTCACATGGTGATCCAGAAAATAGGGTTGTTGTAGTGACTGAGTTTAATTTCTCCAATGTTGACTAGGACTTCCTTATGCCAGGGGTTCAGTTGGGCCAGAATTTGTTAAGCACATCCAAGAGGGAATCTTGAAACAATATGTGGACAGCCCATCTGGGGAAATAGCCATATTAAACCGTGCATTGTGGAATGTACCTGGTAACGTGATCAAATTTTCAATGTGGGAGCAGTGTTCATAATTCTTTAAGTTTTAAGGTAGTTATGGAAAAAGATTAGATTGGCCCTTAGGTGAAAGTTCTAAACTGGGGGAACATTAATTTCAGCAGTATTAGGTAGGAACTAGAAAGATTGTATCAGGGGTAGCTGTTTGAAGGTGAATCCATGTGTGACCAGTGTGAGTCTTTTAAAAACCAGTTGACTGGAGTTCCTGTGAGGATGAAAGACAAGGATAGCAAAATTTGGGAACATAAGTTGACAAGAGATGTGAAGTTTAGTTAAAAAGAAAGAAAGAAGCTTCTATAATGTTCAGGAAGCAAAAATAAAACAAAGCCCTTGATGAGTATAAAGGAACTTAAAAATAAATTAGGAGGATTAGATGATGCCATGAAACATCTTATGTATTTGGAACAAAAGTGTAATAAAGGAAAAGATAGGTCCACTCAAGGATAAAGGAAAGACTGAGGAAGGGGATGAGGTCCTTAATGAGTATTTTGCATTGATATTTACCAAAGAAAAAGACATGGGTAACAGTGGGTTTAGAGAAGTTGTTTGTTGATATTCTAAGGCAAGTCGATATTAAGAAGGAGGGGTTGGGTATCTTGAAAAACATTAAAACTGATAAGTTCTCTGGACCTAATGAAATCTATTCTAGGATATAAGGCAAAGGAGAAAATTATGTGAGTCTTGAGAGATATCTCTTGTTAGGCTATAAGTGAGGTCCCAGAAGACTGAAGAATAGACAACGTTGTTCCTTTGTTCAAGAAAACAACAGGGATAATTCAGGAAATTCTCGAATGGTGAGTCTTACATATTTGGAGATTATTGGAGAAGTTTCTTAGGGACAGAATTTACTTGCATTTGGAGAAGAATGATCTTAGTCTGGATGGACAGCATGGCTTTATGCAGGAACAGGCTTGTTTCACATGTTTGAGTTTTTTTGACGAAATGATTAAGGTGGCTGATGAAGGTAAGGCAGTGGATGTTGCCTACATACACTTTAAAAAACCATTTGGCAATATCCCTCATGGTACACTAGCTGAGAAGATCAAATTGCATGGGATCCATGATGAGTTGGAAAGTTAATTGGCTTGGCCATAGAAAACAGAGATTTCTTTTACTAACTGGAACTCTGCGATCAGTGGTGTTCCATAAGGATCAGTGCTGCAACTTTTCTTGTTTGTAAAATGTATAACTGATTTAGATTTTAAAAAGAGTGGTCTGATTAGTAAATTTGCAGCTGAAATAAAAATTGGTGGAGTTTGCATAGTGAGGAACGGTATCAAAGAATACAGCAGGATGCAGTTCTATTGTAAAGATGGGTGTAGAAATGGCAGATCAATTTTAATTTGGACAAGTGTGAGGTAATACATTTTGGGAGGTCAAATACAAGTGGAAAGTATACAGTAAATGGCAGGACCCTTAGGAGCATTGACATACAGAGGGATCTTGGCATCGAAGTCCATAGCTCCCTAGAACTAGTAACACAAATGCAGCATGCTTGCCTTCATTGGTTGAGGCACTGGGTATAAAAGTTAGCAAGTCACTTACAACTGTATAAGACTTTAGTCAGGCCACATTTGGAGCCCTGTGTAAGATTCTGGTCACTGCACTATGGGAAGAATGTGGAGACGTTGGAGAAGATGCAGAAGAGGTTTATCAGGATGTTGCCTGGATTGGAGTGGTTCGACAAACTTGGACCATTTTTGCTAGTGTGTTGGAGGTTGCGAGGCAATCTGATAGAAGTATATAGAATTCTGAGAGGCATGAGCCAAGCTTGTATCGAATGACAGGGCTGAATATCCTCGTCAAGCAACTAGTTTCTATGTTTCCATGAAACCCAGTGTATATTTGACAAAATTCCAATCAGAGAATTTAAACTAAGGATATATAATGAAGCTTTATTAAAAAGAAACATCTCAATACTAAAACTAATTGCAGCAACAATTTATTTTCGTTCAATGTTATTTCTGTAGCTATCACCCCAAATCTCAGCCAAACATCCATAATCCAGTTGATATAATTGTACAGTGTATTGCAACAAGCTTAGAGAGATCAACACAAGTATTAAAATTTTCAGATGTTGAAATCAGGTTAGAATCAAATCATATCCAACAGGCAAATGGGCCGAGATCAGTTTGGGATGCCTGATTGGCGTGGATGAGTTCGATTTAAGGGTCTGTTTCTGTGCTGCCTCACTCAATGACTGTATATTTTTCCAGAAGAATTCTTTCTCCTGAATTGAAGTATTTAATACACAAGAACTGTAGAAATTAAGGGGCTGTCATCCTTCTGTTCTGTCCAATACCCAATCCTTTGGACTTAATGAGGTTATTGGAGGCAATCTGGGGTTAATGTGGATTTTCAGCACCTAACTTTCCCATAACGTCTCAAAATTTGCTATCTCAAAAGAAGATCAAAATTATTAAAGAGATCATTTTTGGAAAGATCCAGACAGTTCTTTTGTAGTTCCCAATTATATAAGCCTATTCACATGCATATATAAATGCTTGTATGGAAGATGGCACTCACCAATGATCTGAAATATCTGTGTTAAAATAACCCAGAATTAGATGATTTGTGAAGATATCATTTTGTAATAGCAGCATTCAGTCAAGTTTATTGCAGGGTAAAAGCCCAATGAACACAGTGGTTTGCACCACTGGTGGGTTTAGAAGTTTTGAAAGAAGGGAGCTGATGCTGTGAGCAAGAGATTCCATTTTTGGTTCAATGCTGCTACACAAACAATGTGGCTCTCACCCTGGTTACTCAATATTGATGAAGGAACCTCAATCACGAATGGTTAAACAAACAGAAAACAGCTTTCTGCATTTCAGACAATAATGCTATAAGTCACCCACAAATAAGTTGATAGGCTTAAACTGACATCTCAGTGGGACACTATGACCAATCTTAAATACTGAAACTTTGATGGCAATTCTAAAATTAAAATACAACTTTTCACTGCTCCAACTAACACCGACAAATGCCAATCCCCAGTTAATTGGCTAATGCTGGTATTTCACAGTGACTGAGCTGCTTGACAAATCTAGTTAGTGCTCACCCCAGAAATTATTCTTCTGACCACAACAAAGTAGCAAATATAAGATCACAGGCAAATTCCTTTGAGGAAAGTTCATGATTTTAGTTTTTCATATTTTAACAACTGTTTTATTATATTAAAGTTCTTTAACAATAAAAACTAACCCATGGAAACAAGACTTTGTTAACTAAGCATATGTCAAATTTGTGAAAGTTATGCTTAACATTAATTCATGCAATGCTTACCTTATGACACCATTTGACCCATTGTATCAATGCCAGTCCCTGTGTCTTGTATGTTCATTGTCGCCCTGCAAATTTTTTTTAGTCAAATAATAATCTAATTCCTTGTTAACACCCTGCTTCTATCACATTTTTCATGAAGTACATTTCAGATCTGAAATAGTCACTACATAGGAAAGTTTGTCCTTGTTTTACTTTTGATCTTTTTGTCATAAGACCAGAAAACTACAAGACAATAGGAGCAGACATTAGGACATTCAATAATGGCTGATGAGTTTCTCAAAACCATTCTCTGACTTCCTCCCAGTAACCCTTGATCTCCTTCATACTCAAGAACCTATCTATTTCATTCTTAAATATATCCAATGACCTGGCCTCCACAGCTTTCTGTGGCAATGAATTCTATCAATTCACCGCTGTCTGGCTGAAAAAGTTTCTCCTTATCTCCATTCTAAAACTAAAACCTTTAGTCTAAGGCTGTACTCTTGGGTCCAAGTCTCTCCTACCAATGGAAACATCTTCCCAACATTTACTCTGTGCAGGTCATCCAGTATTCTGTAAGTTTCAATCTGATCATCTCTCATCCTTCTAAACTCCATCAAGATTGACCCAGATTCCTCAAACGTTCCTCATATGGTAAGCTTTTCATTCCTGGGACCACCCTCATGAACCTCATCTGAACACACTCCAGGGTCAGAACATCCTTCCTGAGATATGGGACCCAAAACTGCACACAATACTCCAAATGTGGTCTGACCAAAGCCTTGTAGAGCCTCAGAAGTACATCTCTGCTTTTATATTAAAGTCCTCTCAAAATAAACACCACCATTGTATTTGCCTGACTCAACCTGCAAATTTTCCTTGAGAGAATCTTGAATTAGAACTCTCAAGTTACTTTGCACTTCAGAAATCTGAATTTTCTCTCCAGTTAGAAAATAGTCTCCATTATTCCTACCAAAGTACATGATCTCACTCTTTCCCATGTTGTACTCCATCTGCCACTTCATCGCCACTCTCCTGACCTGTCCAAATTCTTCTGGAGCCTCCCCACCTCCTCAATGCTACCTGACCCTCTACCTATCTTGGTATCATCTGCTAACACAGCCAGAATGCCCTCAGTTCCTTTATCTAGCTTATCATGTATCAAGTGAAAAGTTGTGGTCCCAACTGTTATAAACTAGGCAAGACCCTTTCAAAACATTCCAAGAAAGTAGCCCATATCCTAAATTTGCTGTTTGTTTTAAGTAGGTGTAACACGGATATTCCAGAAGGATGCAGTTGGTCAAATCACTTCGTTTTGAACAAAACAATTAATTTACAAGATGACCGAATGAAGCACAAAGGAGAACAAAATACAGAATAATTTAACCTATCCAAAAATCCAATAGATAATCCCAACTTAATGATGCTTTTCCCAATATTTGCAACAATCCCATAAACACCCCTTTGCACAAAAAGGTGAAATTGAACCCAGGATTTTACAGGAGAGCTGTCAGAGAGGGAGGACCAGCATGGACCTGCTACTTTGGGTTCAGAAGCTTCAAACTGCCTGATTCCTGATGAAGGGCTTGTGCCCGAAACGTCGAATTTCCTGTTCCTTGGATGCTGCCTGACCTGCTGCGCTTTAACCAGCAACACATTTTCAGTCGTGACTGCTTTCAGTGAACAGTCAGACTGTCAAAACAAAAATTAAACCAGAGAAAAGCTGAGATGGGAGAACTGGCCATTCCCTTTTATTGTGCAAGTATTTTTTTCTAATAAACTTGAAAGCCTCTTGCCTGAGGCTGTATCTGTTAGCTATAATCAAACTGCCCCTAAACCCCTTCAAACTTAGACTTTTCAGAATCTGTGTCTTTGAGACCTCTTTGGAAATAAAACCAAGACAACCTAACCTTTTTAAAGGAGCAACATCGTCATGCAATGCTGGAGCACCACTTACACCGGCTGCCACCCTGAGAATGAACCTTTATCCCCACTCTCTGCTTTCTGCCAGACAGCCAATCTTCTATCCATTTTAGTATCTTGCCTGTCACACCATGGGCCCTTATCTAAGTCAGTACCTTCTATGCAGCATCTTATCAAAGGCCTTCTTGAAGTCCAGGTCAATAACATCCATTGACCCTCCTTAGTCTCACCTTGCTCAAAGAAGTTTAGCAGATTTGCCAGGTGTGATCTCTGCTTGATGAAAGCATGCTGACTTTGCCCTATTTTATCATACATAGAACATAGAACAGTACAGCTCAGTACAGGCCCTTCGGCACACAATGTTGTGTCAAGCATTTTTCTTTATTTAAGATCAACCTAACCTACACACCCCTCAATTTATTGCCATCTATGTGCTTGACCAGGAGTCGCTTAAATGTCACTAATGCCTCTGACTCTATTACCACCGCTGCAGTGCATTCCACGCACCCACCACCCTCTGCATCTACCTTACACCTTCCTACAATCATCGTAAAATTACAACCTCTCGTGACAGCCCTTCCTGCCCTGGGGAAAAGTCTCTGGCTGTCTACTCTCTCTCTACCTCTCATTACCCTGTACACCTCCGTCAAGTGACACCTCTTTCTTCTTCTCTCTGGTGTGAAAAGCCCTAGCTCACTCAACCTCTCTTCATAAGACAAACCCTCCAATCCAGGCAGTATCCTGGTAAATCTCCTCTGCACCCTCTCAAAAGTATCTACATCCTTATAATGAGACAACCAGAACTGGACACAATATTCCAAGTGTGATCTCACCAGGGTTTTATAGAGCTGTAGCAAACCTCATGACTCTTGAACTCAATCACCCTGTTAATGAAAGCCAAAACACCATATATCTTCTTAACAGCCCTATCAACTTGGGTGGCAATTTTGAGGGATCTATGGACATGGATCCCAAGATCCTACTGTTCCTTCACTGTCCCAAATTCTGTCTCTAGCCTTGTATTCTGCATTCAAACTTGACCTTCCGGAATGAATCACTTCACATTTATCCAGGTTGAACTCCAACTGCCAATTCTCAGCACAGCTCTGCATCCTGTCAATGTCTTGTTGTAGCCTGCATCAGCCCTCAACACTATCTACAACACCACCGACCTTTATGTCATTGGCAAAATTATTAACCCACCCCCAACCCCCCATATCTTCATCCAAGTCATTTATAAAAACTACAAAGAGCAGAGGCCCAAGAACAGACCCCTGCGGGTTACCACTGGTCACCGACCTCCAGGTGGAATTCTTCCCATCCATTACCACTCGCTGTCTTCTTTCGGCCAGCCATTCTTTAACAGGGATCTGGCAGTGACCATGAGAGGGAGTGATGTGGACAATAGGTGTTTCTTCCTGGAGAACCAGCAGAGGAGACCACAGCACCAAACTCTGGTGGTCTCGTCCATGATTACCATTCCAGCCAGGGCAGTCTTCACAATATGGGGGGATGACCAGCAGAGCCACAAGAAGGTCAATGACCTTTTCAGCTACTCTATGATATGTGCCACGTTCTTCTCACTGCAGGACTGCAGCCGATTCAAGCATTTAGCCTTCTGGCTGCCTCCATGACAGTTTGGTAACTGCCATGGAGAGCCAAGTTAATCAACCTCTGATCTGCTGGAGAGACATAAACTCATGCACTCCATTGCCCTGCTTTGACTCTTCAGTCATACAACAACAATATAACAAGGATAAAGGAACTTGACATGCAATCCAGGTTCCTCATGTGGAGACAGAGTGATGTAAGGAGGTGGAACAGCATACAGCCCACAGAATTCTTCTCTCAAGATACTCCTGAGGTGAGTGGGACCCCCATCACCTCCCTGTCTGCCTGCCCACATCTGACCATTGGAAGTTAAAACGAAGGAAGGTCCATTGTCTTCAGACAAGAAGGCCTCAACATATCAGTGCCATCCAGACACAAGACCACCTGGGGTCACCTAATCAAACATCAAGAGCCAAAGGGTTCCACTGCTGAACTGGTTCTGTCCACCTCAGCTTTGGAATCAAGGAGTGGAAGAGAAAAAAAGAAAGGAATTGGCAGTTGAGATAGTAACTCCATTGGGTATAATTGTCCAAAATTGTTTGGACATGGGAAAGATTCCAGTGAATTTGAGAAAGGCTAATTTTCACAAAGGGAGCGAGGCAGAAAGTAGGAAATTCTTGACCAGCTAATTTAACATGGGATGCTGGGAAATTGTGTGAATTTTTTTTAAGAAAGTGATAACTAGACATTTGGAAAGTCAAAACACAACACATCAGAATCAGAATGAGGTTTTATGAAGGATAAATCATGTTTGACTAATTTGTTAGAATTGTTCAAAGATGTAACAAGCAATGTGTATAATGGGTGTCCTGTGGGTGTTGCACATTTGGACTTCCAGAAGGCGTCAGATAAGGAGCCACACAAAAGGTTAATACACAAGGTAAGATCACATGGAGTTATGGGTAATTTATTAGCTTGGACAGAGGATTGGCTAACCAACAGAGAGCAGTGAGTTGGGATACCTGGGTTAGCAAGATATGGCCATACTGAAACTCCACTTTGAGGACAAACCAATATTTGTCATTTTCAAGTTTTGTTGGCTTACCCTTCTGGGATGTTAACTTTATATCTGAGATTGGTATACTATTGTTAACCGAAAGCACTAAGAGATAGGATATATGGTACAGACAGATACGTGATGCTAAGTTACAGATAAGAAACAATCTTATCAAATGGTGAAATGGCTTGAAGGGTTGAATAGCCTCCTCCAATTGATATGTTCCTATACAAATGTACTGAGGGATATGTGGCAAGTTGGATAAAGAAAGCTCAGCTACAAATCAGTGATGAGCTAATTAGATGATGAACAGGCTGGAGGGTTGAATGCCCTCAACGTGGTTCAATAGGTGAGGGATGTTGAGAGGCACAGATAGAGTGGATAGCCTGAGACTTTTTCCCAGGGTAGAAATGGCTATCACGAGGGGGCATAATTTTAAGTTGATTGGAGGATGGTTACGTGGAGATGTCAGTGGTAGGTTCTTTACACAGAGAGTGACGGGTGGTTGGAGATTCAGATGCATTAACGTGACTCCTGGATAGGCACATGGTTGATAGTAAAATGAAAGGCATGTCAATTAATTTGTTCTTAGAGTAGGATAAAACGTCTGCACAACATAGAGGGCTTATTGTTCTATGTTGTTGTTGTATATTCTATGAGAGACACTTCCTGATATTTCAGTCACTATGTAAAGTGGAAGGGATTTTATTCTTCAATCTACCATATACGCAATCTTGATAGCAGCAATTCTAGCCTTGAAGCCAAAGGCTACATCGTGACTTGAGATTTCACATGGGGGAAAGGTTGCTGCAGTCAATTATTCTGGAGTTACTGTTTTTTGATTTACTGTAATGAATTGCACATAGCAACAGTATCCAGAAAACTTCAAGTGCACAGAATGATAGAAAGGTTCATTAAGTTATTGTCACCATGTGCTGTGAGCTGCTGGAGCTGTGGGAAGGTAATCCACACCGTGGCTGTCCAGATTTCCTATTATTTCCTATTTGCAGGTATTCTTCCTCACTCGGGCCAAGTTGGCGGTTGAGTGATATTCCTCAGACTCTCTCCCTTCTCTGTCGTTGATTATGAAAGAACTTTTCCTTTTCGAAACAGACTTTGTGAATGTTTTGTGTTTGCCTCAATAATGTAATGCAATCCAGATGCAAATAAACAAACCCTCAAGCCTGTTTCATCATTCAACGTGTTCATAACTGATCTGTGACTCAAAATCTTATAACTCTGTTAGTCCCATAACCTTTCATGCCTTTGTTGGACATTCATCTCATGTTTGGCATTAACAATTAATCTAGCATCAACTGTTGTTTATAGAAGTGCATTTAAGTTTCTCTAATCCTTTGTGACTCAATCTTAATTTTTAGATTGTAATTCTTGATTCCCCTTAGAGAGCCATATGTTTTCATCAATTTTACTATCACATGGAAGCACATTGAAAATATTCTGCTTTCTGTTCTGAAGAAGGGTCACTGGACCTGAGACGTTAATTCTTCTTTTTCTGCACAGACATTCCAGACCTGCTGAGATTTTCCAGAAACTTCTCATTTTGTGTTTGCTTGCTGGTGTGGAGTGAGATAGGATGTTAGTGGAAAGGTACTTACTTGTTGGTGAATGAAGAGGGTATAAATATGTTGTTGCTTCTCCTTCAATTGAGTGAAAGCTAATGTGCCAGTTAACATAAAATATATCAGAATGCATTGATGTGAACTTTGATACTTGCTTGGTTTGCTGATGAGCTCATTAAACCTCTGACATAGAGTTGCTGTGTGGACAGCAGCAAAATTGGCAGTCAGTATGAAGACCAGCCTTTTACACTGTGCCTGGATCATTTTTTTGATCCACAGAAATAGTCCCTTCAACCCTGCAGGTCTGCACTAGTCAAAAATAGCCACCTAACTGTTCTAGTCTCATTTTCTAGCGCATGGTCCATAGGCTTGTATGCCTTGGCATCACAACCGCACATCTGAATATTTCTTAAGTGCTATGAGGGTTTCTGTCTCTACTAGACCTAAAGAGAGAGAGCTAAGACGAGTGAGGAGGGGACATGAGATGTTCTTGGTGGATAGGATCAGGGAAATCCCTAAAGCTTTCTGTAGGTATATAAGGAATAAAAGAATGACTAGAATAGATTAGGACCATTCAAGGACAGTAGTGGGAAGTTGTGCGTGGAGTCAGAGGAGATGGGGGAAATGCTAAAAGAATGTTTTTCGTCAGTATTCACATTGGAAAAAGACAATGTTGTCAAGGAGAATACTGAGATACAGGCCACTAGACTAAATGGGATTGAGGTTCACAAGGAGGAAGTGTTAGCAATTCTGGGAAGTGTGAAAATAGATAAATCCCCAGATTAGATTTATCCTAGGATTCTCTGGAAAGCCAGGGAGGAGATTGCTGAGCCTTTGGCTTTGATCTTTATGTTGTTATTATCTACAGGAATAGTACCAGAAGATTGGAGTAGAGCAAATGTTCCCTTGTTCAAGAAGGGGAATAGAGACAACCCTGGTAATTATAGACCAGTGAGCCTTACTTCAGATGTGGGTAAAGTTTTGCAAAAGGTTACAACAAATAGGATTTATAATCATTTCGATAGGAATACGTTGATTAGAGTTAGTCAGAATGGTTATATGAAGGGTAGGTCATGCCTCACAAACCTTGGAAGGTGACCAAATCGGTGGATGAGGGTAAAGCAGTTGAGGTGGTGTATATGGATTTCAGTAAGACATTTGATAAGGTTCCCCACGGTAGGCTACTGCACAAAATATGGAGGCATGGGACTGAGGGTGATTTAGCAGTTTTGATCAGAAAATGGCGAGCTGAAAGAAGACAGCGGATGGTGGTTGATGGGAAATGTTCATTCTGGAGTTCAGCTACTAATGATGTGCTGCAATGATCTATTTTGGGTCCACTGCTGTTTGTCATTTTTACAAATGAATTAGATGAGGGCATAGAAGGATGGGTTAGTAAATGTGCAGACGGCATGGAGGTCGGTACAGTTGTGGATAGTGCTGAAGGATGTTATAGGTTACAGAGAGACATAGATAAACTGCAGAGCTGGGCTGAGAGGTGGCAAATGGAGTTTAATGCAGAAAAGTGTGAGCTGATTCACTTTGGAAGGAATAAAAGGAATGCAGAGTACTGGGCAAATGGTAAGATTCTTGGCAGTGTAGATGAGCAAAGAGATGTCAGTGTCCATGTACATAGATCCCTCGAAGTTGCCACCCAGGTCGGTAGGGCTGTTAAAAAGGTGTTGGCTTTTATTGGTAGAGGGATCGAATTTCAGAACGATGAGATCATGCTGCAGCTGTACAAAACTCCGGTGCAGCCGCACTTGAAGTATTGCGTGCAGTCTGGTCGCCACATTATAGGAAGGATGTGGAAGCTGTGGAAAGGGTTCAGAGGAAATTTACTACCTGGGACTCCATTTTCAAGCAGCTATGAACCTACACGTCAAGGTCCCTTTGGTCAGCAACACTCCCCAGGACTTTACCATTAACTGAAGTCCTGCCCTAATTTGCCTTTTCAAAATGCAGACCTCACATTTATTTAAATTAAATTTCATCTGCCTCTCCTCAGCCCACTGGCCCATCTGATCAAGATCCCGTGTACTCTGAGGTAACCTTTTTCGTTGTTCTTAAGGCTATCCTCCTTGATATTTACTGCCCCAACAATTATCTTTACATCTGCAAACTTACTGATAATCCTCCTACATTCTTGTCCCCTCAGTCCTTATAAACGTTTCCTTCTCGTTAAGAACTTGAGGGTTTGATGTCCAGATCCATTCTTAGAATACTTCTTTGTGGCATAAATCAGTTTTCTATTTTTCTTCAAATGGACCCTCATGGCTGGTCCTGTAAAAGTTGCAGCAATATTTTTGATAAACTCCAAGCAATGTACAAAAGGGAAAGCAAGCCAAACACTTCAAACAAAACCAAGGTGTGTAACTAGTTCAATTATATTCATTAATACCATATCCTATTGAGCTGAACTGACAGTTCTTTAAATCGAACACAGTCTGGAATTATCCAACACTTATTTTATTTAACTAAATTGCTGAAACTATAGCTTTAGAATGTGGATTACACTCCAATGAACTTAGTGTCAGGACAGTGAAAAACTGATGTAATCTGCCATTGGATAGAGCCCAAAGGGAATATACTTGGAGGAGGGAGGGCTGAGAAGGGCACATCTTAAACTCCCCTGGTCTAGCTGTTGGTTTCCTACAGTAATAGTCTGGTTGTGTGCTGTCCAGATGAGTTTTATATTCCAAGTTTATTAATTAAATTGAATCTTGACCTCAGGAATACCTAGTGCAGTGTTCCACCCCTATGTCACCATGTCTAAGGAGCTCTGGATCAGCTAGCCTACCACTGGTGTGGGGTAATATAATGGAATAGAGGAGAGAATTGAAAATCCAGTAACAAACAGTCAATGCAGATTTCAAAAGGGAAATCCTTATTTGACTGGTCTGATTGAATTCTTTGAAGAGGTGGAGCTAAGAGCACAGGGTACCCAGCAGAATTTCCACTGTAACAAACTTTGATGGATTTGCTTGGGAAATTAATGATTCCCTTGGGAAATTCCTCTACACCTGGAATCCATCAAAAGTGTCCTTTTAAACTGAAGAATTCAGAAGGTTCTGTTGAAAATATATAAATATTACTGAGAAAAGTTAGATTTAAAGTACATCATCTAACTGTTAATTAACCTGAGTTACCGATAATCAAATTCATACTTACCTCATACATTCCAACTATACCTGTTCCAGACACCAATACAACCAAGACCCTGACCCTGCAATATCCCTCCCCCAAGTGCCTGACAAAACTCTTTCTGTTCTGCCACTGGATCTGATCCCAAGCTTCAGACATGACACCCCCACCCTTTCCCAGCCGTCGAAACCTATCCCACTTTGCCCACTCCAGAACCATCACCACCTTCTTTCTCCCTGGGATATGGACGATGCTCCACTGCCAGGTCTCTGTTATAGACCAGATCCTTCTGCCCTACTGCTCCAGATCCCAATCCCAACCCAACTCCCAACACCATCAGACACGATTCTTTACAACACCACTGCCAGACCTAAAACAGGCCCTCCTACCAGAACCTAACACCCATTGCACTTTCCAGCACCTAACAACTCTCTGAAACTCAGTATCTCCCACCCTCCTAATCTAAACTAAGCACACCATCACTTATTTGGGCCCCTTCTAACCTCATGCTCTGATATCCTACCCCTCTAACTCCTTGGCACTTGACCCTCCAGCCACCCTAACTTCATACTCGGTCAAGAGCAGCATTGCCAATTTCTGGCACCATCCCTTAACTTTTACTCCGCTACATTGATGACTGTATTGGTGCTGCCTTGTGGTCCCACAAGGAGCTCATATAGTTCATTAACTTCACCCTCACTTTCCATACCGATCTCAAATTCACGTGGACTGTCTCTGACATCTCCCTCCCTTTTCTGGGCCTTTCCATCTCCATCTCTGGTAACTGACTTAGCACCGACATCCATTTCAAACTCACTGATATCCACAGCTACCTTGAGTACACCTTCTCTCACCTGGTCTCCTGCAAAAATGCGATCATATACTCCCAATTCCGTTGCATCTACTCCCATTGCATCTCCTCCCATTGTATCTACTCCCAGGATGTCGATTCCACTCCAGGACATCCCAAAGACCATAATTTCCCCTTTTCCAATGATCAATAATGCTCTCAAACTCATCTCCCCAATTTCCCACACTTCTGCCCTCAAATCCCCTCCCTGCAGCCACAATAAAGATTCCCCCAGTCTTCACATACCACCCCACCCATCTCCAAATCCAATGCATCATCCTCTGCCGTTCTTGCCACCTGCAGTCAGACCCCACCACCAAAAAGATATTTCCATCCCTACCCCATTTGCTTTTCGTAGGGAAAGTTCACTCCATGACTTCCTCTTCATTTTCACACTCCCCACCGACCTCTCCTCCACGCCTGGCCTCTTTCTCTGCAAGCACAGGAACTGCCACACCTGCCCCTACACCTGTCCTCTCACCTCTGTCCTCAGCTCCAATCAATCATTCCAAATCTGGCAGAGTTCACCTGCACTTCTAATCTGTTCTACTGCATCTGCTGCACCTGATGTGGTCTCCTTGATGCAGACTTGGGGACTGGTTCATAGAGCATCTGCAGTCTGTACGCTCCAATCAACATCACCTTCTAGTTGCCAGTCATTTTGACTCCTCCTCCCACTCCTTTGGTAACATGTTCATCTTGGGCCTCCTCCACTGTCAAAATGAGGCCACATACAAACCAGAGGAATCCATCATCACGACTGGGGAGGGGGAAGGGAGCTCAGAAATAAACAAAGAGGGGGTGCGACGCTGGGGGAAAGGTAGGTGGGATGTAATAGGTGAATGCAAGTAAAGGGTTGTGATTGGTCAGTGGGAAGAGCAGAGGAGATAGGTGAGAAGGAAACTGGACAGGTTAGCTCAGGTAAGGGAGGTTAAGAGGAGAGAGAGGGCTGGACATGGAATGAGGTTGAAGGTGGGAAGATTTTGAAGCTGGTGAACTCTGTGTTGAGGCCATTGGGCTGTAAGCTCCCAAGCTGGAATATAAGGTATGGTTCCTCAGGTTTGTGTGTGGCCTTATTTTGATAGTGGATGAGGCCCAAAATGGACATGTTACCAGAGGAGTGGGAGGATGTTGGAGATACCAAGTGCAGACTCGGGGACCATTTCGTAGAGCATCTGCACTCTCTACGCTCCAATCAACATCACCTTCCAATTGTCAGCCATTTCAACTCCTCCTCCCACTCCCTTCTTTTTATTTACATTAGATTTCAGGACTTCAGAGGAAGCATCTTTAATAAGGATGTGGAGGGTATGTGAAGATGTTACCAGAAGAAGTGGTTAAGATGAATCATATAAATGCATTTAAGAGTAAGCTAGATTTGCAGATGAGAGAAAAAGATACTAAAGAAATGACTTATGCAGCATGCCTGAATGACTACTGCCCAGTAGTTCTAACCTCCAGAATTATGAAGTGTTTCGAGATGTTAGTTATGGCTTGCATCATCTCCATCCTCCCATCCTGCCTCAATCTCTCACAATTAACCTTCTTTTGCAACAGGTCCAGGGTAGAATTGCCCTCTTACAATGCTATCTGTTTTCTTGTGAACTTTCACAATGTTATCTGTTCATACCCTTCATTATACTTCATTTGGTTCTTTATGTTTATACTATTTGTCCTTCAATACTCCTGATGATGGGATGGGGGCTTTCTCTCTATCTACAGCCATTTGTTTGAATTCCTTTATGTTTGTTTGTTAGTTTGTTGAACTTATAATTTCAGTGTACCTCTATGTATAACATAATGGCAATCACTTAAAAAGGCTTTAACTATGGTGGGATTAGACTTTCCCTTCTAAACTTTACTAAATAACAAATTTTCCCTTTCCCACCAAGATTTCTATGAGACTTCATTAATGTATCATTTTGCCATGAGCATGAAAGCATGATTCTGGCTTTGGAAACAGCTTTCTTCACCCACGGTCAACTCCAACAATTGTTGTCAGCTTTTACTCAATTCAAGAATGGCATTTCCTTGGGTTGTGAGATTCTGCCATGGTGATCTTCAGTTTGATTGTTGACCCACAGATCTTGGGCCAAAGGAGCAGAACGTGGCAGTGTGAGCTGGAGAGCTGGATTCCATTTGTGCTTCTGCTGTACCTCATCATTAAGATGTTGGAACTCAAAGCATCTTGCTTCTTGATGGACAGGTTGATTGACCATTCTGAACAATTGATTGTAAGTTACTCTCAGTCATTAATGTCAATGTTGCTGAGCTTCAAGGAATGCTTTGTACTGTCATTGTAGCCTTTCCTTTGTCCTCCTGGTATATTGTCTATTCAGATTTGAGAAAACAGGAACTGATAGGAGAGATACATTTCAGCCACCCAGACGTGGTGTCTATTCCATCAGACTTGGTTTTGCAGGAGTTTGACCTAAATGCTTGCCTGAGTTCAAGAAGGATAATCATGTTTGTTCATTAGTCCTTCCGCTGAATCAGAGGGTGTGGAAAATATATCGTTGATGGAAATTTTCCAGTGTTCTTATGTCTTGATCTTGCCAAATTGTATGACACCAACTGCTGTATTCGTTACTACTTTTGGCTTGCAGAGATCTTTGTTGTCACATACTTGCTGCAATCATTTGTAGAACGTTGAACAGGTGCAACTGATATTGGATCCCCTCATCAATGGTGGTGGTTGGAGGCAGTGGCTCAGTGGTTAGCACTGCTGTCTCAGAGCACGAGAGACCCAGGTTCAATTCCCACCTCAGGCAACTGTCTGTATGGAGTTTGCACATTCTCCCCATGTCTGCATGGGTTTCCTCCCACAATCCAAAGATGTGCAGGTTAGGTGAATTGGCCATGCTAAATTATCCATAGTGTTAGGTGTATGGGAATGGGTCTAGGTGGATTGCTCTTCAGAGGGTCGGTGTGGACTTGTTGAGCCGAAGGGCTTGTTTCTACACTGTAAGTAATTTAATCTCATGTATGGAAACATGTTTCAGAGCCTCTTGAAATAGAGGCGGTGGAAGCAGGCACATTGGCAAACTTTAAGAGACATCTGGATGGTTACATGAATACATTTTATCAATGTTCAGGGACAAGGTATTTCCTGTGTGCAGAATTGATGGGATTGAGGGTGGCCTGGTAATCTGGTTCAGAATAGGCAATGCCACTGCAGTCATTTGTAAATTATAAGTAATATGGATGGTTTTGATGACCCATATGCTTTGGAAAATGTTCATTTTCTTGTTACACAATATCCCTTTAAGATTAAAATAGGTGGGAGAGTATTGTGAAAGTGAGTTTAGAGTTAAAACACTTAGGACCAAAGAGCAAATAGAAAATTAATGCAAGGGGGCCTAGGATTCAATTTTCTTTTTGAAATTCAGAACACAGAGAATTTGAGTGAGAGAAAACAAGCAAACTTCTCGTTAACTTTATAAATTTTCTCTTAGAGTCGCGATGGTGTTCCAAAGCATTCTGGTATACCGTGATGGTCACATTCCTCTGCACCCTCATGCTATAGAAAATCACTTTATGGAAAACCACGTTAGAAAATTGCAATGAAGAGGATCATTGAACTCATTCAGTAAAAAGTTCACATTATCCAAACATTGTCCACAATTTATCAAATGCGTTATATCCAATTTGTCTTGACCAGAGTGACTGGCACGGTATTTTCCTTTTGGAAAGGAAAGAAAATTGAAGACCTGTGGGTGAGGGAACATGAATTAGATAATAAACATGGTGCCTCAAAATTGCCAGAGTCCATTAAATACTTTAAAGGGGTCAGAGGAGGGAGTCTCTGGGCATGCCTTCTGAGTCGTTTTTAATAAAAGTTAATTCACAGGTTGAGGGCATGAGCAACTAGGCCAAATTTATTGCCCCGAGGGCAATTAAGAATCAATACACATGGAGTCACAGGTAGGCCAAACCAGTTTCCTACCCTAAAGTGTATTATTGAACCAGATGGGTTTTTCCTGCCAATGAATTTGTGGTCATCATTAGACTCTTAATCCCAGATTTTTGTTGAATTCAAATTCTACTATCTGCCATAGCAGGATTTGAACACAGGTCCCCAGAATATTATATGTGTCTCTGGATTAACAGACCTTTGATGCAGTTACTAGGCTATGAACTCCCCAAGAAGAGTGAGAACCCTTCTGTTCTAAGTACCTGCTTAACCAGCATTATAGGAGTACTCTTACAGGAAGCCTTAGCACCTTGGACTAAATTGTCATAGAGATGTACAGCAGAGAAACAGACCCGTTGGTACAACTTGTCCATGTGACCAGATAACCAAAATTATTCTAGTCCCATTTGCCAGCATTTGGTCCCTATCCCACAAAACCCTCCCTATCCATATACTCATTGTTTAAATGTTGTATAGAGGAACCTTATTGAAATACACATACATCACATCAACCGCTTTACTCTCATCCATCTGTTTGGACACCTACTCAAGAACTCAAAAAGATTTGTGCAGCATGACCTATCCTTCACAAAACCGTGTTGATGATCTCTAATCAACTTATTCCTTTTTAGATGATTATAAGTCCTATCTCTTATAACCTTTTCCAACACTTTACCCAAAATCGAAGTAAGGCTCACTGGCCTATAATTACCAGGGTTGTCTTCAGTCCTCTTCTTGAACAAGGGGACAACATTTGCTATCCTGCAGTCTTCTGGCACTATTCCTATGGACAACGATGGCATAAAGATCAAAGCCAAAGGCTCTGCAATCCCCTCCCTGGCTTCCCAGAGAATCCTAGGATAAATCACATCCAGCCCAGTGGACTTATCAATTTTCACACTTTCCAGAATTGCTAACACCTCCTCCTTGTGAACCTCAATCCCATCTAGTCTAGTAGCCTGTATCTCAGTATTCTCCTCATTAACATTGTCTTTTCCCCACAAGTCACTCTCCCCGAGCTCACGAATAAACCTGTCAATATTCAAGGCTTGTGTGTGGCGCTTCACTTCTAAGTTGAACCGCTACAAGCAAGTCACCCACTGCATGGTTTTTCTCCCATCCCCAATAGTTGACATAGTTGGCAGGATAATGAGCAAGCTCGGCACCTTGCCCAATCATTAGCTTCAGTCGTGTAATGTCTGTACAGTGTCAGTTATAACTGATAAGCATGTATTAATATGCAATAGGTCCTTGCAAAGAGAAGAATAGCCCTATGCAAGGAAATAATTTGTTTATCAGGTATCAATACAGCTGCAAGGCAAACTGTCTCAGCTGGGTATGGGAAAGAGGCTTTTAGCAAGCAGGCACTAAGATGAGATTCAAAATGGTTTCCAGGCTTTTAGTATGTGACAAAATGGCTGTCACAAATCGAACAATTCTCCCACACAGTGTGAATATTGATGAAAAATATTCATTTAGCCATTCCTTTATTTCCTCGGATTCCACGCACAACTTCCCACTACTGTCCTTGATTGGCCCTAATTTTACTCTAGTCATTCTTTTATTCCTGATATATCTATAGAAAGCTTTAGGGTTTTTCTTGATCTTATTTGCCAATGTTTTCTCATGTCCCCTCCTGGCTCTTCTTAGCTCTGTCTTTAGGTCCTTCCTGGCTAATTTGTAACTCTCAAGTGCCCTAACTGAGCCATCACATCTCATCCTAATATAAGCCTTCTTTTTCCTCTTGATGAAATTCAACTTCTTTAGTAAACCATGGCTCCCTCACTCAACAACTTCCTTCTTCCTGACAGGCACATCCTTATCAAGGACATGCAGTAGATGTTCCTTGAATAAGCTCCACATTTTGATTGTGCCCATCCCCTGATGTTTCCTTCCCATCCAATGCATCCTAAATCTTGCCTAATCGCATCATAATTGTCTTCCCCCCATCTGTAACTCCTGCCCTGCGGTATATACCTATCCATTTCCATCACAAAAGTAAACATAACTGAATTGTGGTCACTATCACCAAAGTGCTCACCTATCTCCAAATCTAACGTCTGGCTGGTTTCATTCCCCAGTACCAAATCCAATGTGGCCTCGCCCCTTCTTGGCCTGTCTACATACTGCTTCAGGAAACTCTCCTGCACACACCGGACAAAAACTGACCCGTCTAAAGTACTTCCAGTCAATATTTGGGAAGTTAAAGTCCCCCATAACAACTACCCAGTTACTCTTGCTCCCACCCAGAATTATCTTTGCTATCCTTTCCTCTACATCTCTGGGACTATTCGGAGGCCTAAAGAAAACTCCCAACTGGGTGATCTCTCCTTTCCTGTTTCTCACCTCATGCTACCTCAGTAGACCAGTCCTCAAATGTCCTTTCTGCTACTGTAATATTGTCCTTGACTAACAATGCCACACCTTTCCTTCTTTTACCATCTTCTCAGTTCTTACTAAAACATTAAAACCCTGGAACCTGCAACAACCATTCCTGTCCCTGCACTATCCACTTCTCCAAAATGGCCATAACATCGAAGTTCCAGGTACAAACCCATGCTGCAAGTTCACCCACTTTATTCCGGATGCTCCTGGTGTTGAAGTAGACACATTTCAAACCACTTCTCTGCTTGCCAATGAACTCTTGCGACCTGGAAACCTCATTTTTAACCTCACTACTCTCAACCTCCTGGACATTGGAGCTACATTTTCGGTTCCCTTCTCCCGATGAATTAGTTTAAACCCTCCAGAAGAACATTAGCAAATATCCTCCCCAGGATATTGGTACCCTTCTGGTTCAGGTGTTGACCATCCTGTTTGTAGCGGTCCCACCTGCCCCAGAATGAGCCCCAATTATCCAGGTATCCCAAACCCTCCCTCCCACACCATCCCTGTCGCCACGTGTTCAACTCCTCTCTCTCCCTATTCCTCACTTCACTAGCATGTGGCATGGGCAACAAACCAGAGATAACAACTCTGTTTGTTCTAGATCTAAGCTTCCACCCTAGCTCCCTGAATTTCTGCCTTAAATCCCCATCCCTTTTCCTATCTACGTTGTTAGTGTCTGTGCGGACCATGATTTCGGGCTGCTCCCTTCCTCCCTCCAGGATCCTGGAAATATGATTTGAGACATCATGATCCCTGGCACCTGGGAGGCAACACTTGAACCGTGAGTCTCTCTCGTTCCCACAGAACCTCCTATCTGTTGCCCTCGCTCTGGAGTCCCCACTGACTAATGCTTTGCTCCTCTCCCCCTTCCCTTCTGAGCAACAGGGACAAATTCCATACCAGAGACCTGTACCCCATGGTTTACACCTGGTAAGTCATTCCCCATAACAGCATCCAAAATACTATAGTTGTTGTTGAGGGGAAGAGCCAGAGGGGATCCCTGCACTGTCTGCTGGTTCCATTTCCGTTGCCTGACTATAACCCATCTGCCTCTTTCTTGCACCTGAGGTGTGACTACCTCCCTGTAACTTCTGTCAATAACCCCTCCGCCTCCCAAATGATTTGAAGTTCATCCAGCTCCAGGCCCAGTTCCCTAATGCGGTTTTAGAGGAGCTGGAGTTGGGTGCACTTCCTGCAGATGAAGTCAGCAGGAGCACTAGTGGTGACCCTTACCTCCCACATTCTGCAAGAGGAACATTCAACTGCTCTAACCACCATCTCCACTATTCTAAATTCCCAAAGAGACTATTGAAAAATAAAAAAATGACAAAAAAACTAGTTACCTTGCCAATTTGTCGCACTAAACTCCTTTTAGTGGTTAGAGGAGGAGGATGGGTGGGAGACACTACCTCAGTAGTGTTTCTGTTAACACAACCACCCAAATATATTACTTCACTTACTCAGTAGTCCCAAGTCTGCTCCTGCTCAGCATGCGCTCAGCCTATTCTTGAGTTAAGTTTTTGAAGCAGTCATTTACCTACAGGCAGCCCCCGGTCATCGCTCCTGCTCTTCCTGCTGTGAAACAAAAACAATTCTTTAAAAAATAGTGTCTTTTTGTCTTCCTTTTTATGCTTTTATGGGGTGGTGAGGCAAGTTGCAAATTAAAGGGGCCTATTGCTTGTTAATCACCTTGTTCACTTCACTAATATTCAGCTTCCTATCTTATCAGATGCATATCCAAGTTAAATGTCATAGAATTCCCACAGTGTAGAAGCAGGCCATTTGGCCCATTAAGTCCACACCGACCCTCTGAAGAGTATCCCAACCAGAGCCACCCCACCCTGTTATCCCTGACATCCAATATACCTCGCTAAGCCTGCCCATATGTGGACATTGCAACTTAGTTTGGCCAATCCACCTAACCTGCACATTTTGACTGTGGGAGGAAACCAGAGCTCTTAGAGGAAACCCATGGGGAAAATGTGCAAAATCCACACAGACAATTGCCCATGGGGTGTAGTCAGGCCCTGAACCTGTGAGGCAACAGTACTTTACGTTGTACCACCATGCCACCTATGTGTTGGTGCAGGACAGTCAACGTGGAGGTGGAGGTCCCAGTAGTCAGCAGTGTCTCATGTGTAGACTTTTGAGGGATGTCTGAGCCATTCCTATTCCTGACATGCCTCTTTCCTTGAAGGGAAGAGGCATCTGGAGAACTGACCAGCCTAACATCTGTGATGGGGAAATTCTTGGAGTCTATATTCAAAAATGGAATAATTGAACACCTTAAACATATTCAGACAATTAAGGACAGTCAACATGGTTACATGGCAGGTTGACCATGCCTGATTATCTTCATTGAACTTTATGAAGCGGTGACTAAGATAATGGCCAGTGGAATACCTATGGATGTTTATTGGACTTACAGAGGCATTTGGTGAAGTCCCACATAAGACACTGTTAACTAAGGGAGAAGCCCATAGCACTGAGGGTAAATTACAGACATGGCTGGGAAATTGAGAGCCGGTGACAGACAGTAAGGATAATGGGTAGGTACTCATAATTGGCAGGATTCAACCAGTGCTGCCCATGAGGAATTTTTGTCAGGGGCTCAGTTATTTACATTATTAATTAGAGAGGCCATAATCACCGCCAGGAAAACTGTCTCCGCATTCATCACCAGGAATGCCGTCTCCATGATCACCGCCAGGAACACTGTCTCCACAATCACTACAAGGAATACCGTCACCATGATCATCGCTAGGAACACCGCCACTGCAATCACTGCCAGGAATGCCACCTCCACAATCACCATCAGGAGCCCTGTCTCCACAATCACCACCAGGAACACCACCTCCACGATCACTGCCAGGAACACCATCTCCACAATTATCACCAGGAACACCGTCTCCGTGATCACCACCAGGAACACTGTCTCCACGATCTCCACCAGGACAACTGTCTCTGCGATCACCATCAGGAACACCATCTCCACAATTATCACCAGAAACACCATCTCCATGATCACCACCAGGAACACTGTCTCCACGATCACCGTCTCCACGATCACCGCCAGGAACACCGACCCCACAATCACCACCAGGAGCACCGTCTCCACGATCACCGCCAGGAACACTGTCTCCACGATCACCGCCAGGAACACCGTCTCCACGATCACCGCCAGGAACACCGTCTCCACGATCACTGCCAGGAACACTGCCTCAACGATCACCGCCAGGAACACCGACCCCACAATCACCACCAGGAACACTGTCTCCACAATCTCCGCCAGGAACACCGTCTCCACCATCACCACCAGGAACACTGTCTCCACGATCACAGCCAGGAACACCGTCTCCATGATCACCACCAGGAACACTGTCTCCAAAATCACCCCAGGAACACCACCTCCACGATCACTGCCTGGAACACTGCCTCCACAATCACCACCAGGAAATCATCTCCACAATCACCGCCAGGAACACTGTCTCCACGATTACCGCCAGGAACACTGTCTCCACAATCACCGCCAGGAACACCGCCTCCGTGATCACTGCCACTGACGTCACTCAGTGAAACACCGCTGTGGATCATGCTGACCTGCACATGCAACCAAAAGCACCACTTCTGCTTCTGCTGTCTTAGACGCCACCTCCGCTCCTGCAGTTGTTGCTGAACATGCCACTTCTGTCCCCGCTGACATCACTCACCGTAGCACTGTCAACCTTGATGTCTTGCAATCGCTGCTGAGAATGTCGTCGAAGACCCCTCCTCTGCGAGCGACACCCAGAATGGCATCCTGCCCCTGCTGATGTCACCGTGATCATTGCTTCTGGGCCCCAAATGCTGCTGTTTGCATCACCTCTTCCAGTGACATCATCACTGACATCACCACATGACCACCCCCACTCCAGAGACAGTGTCCGCCCCCACTCTCATCTACAGACCTACACCAGGCCCAATCCCCAGCCCTGCCATGTACTTACCAGCTTCACAGACCTACCCCTCACTGAGCATTAATGATCAGTCCTCAGGAAAGGTCTCACCTTCATCCCAAGATACTCCTGTGTCAATGAATTCCATACACATTGTGACATCAAACTTTTCTTCAGCCGCCTCCGCCTTCACATTTACTTTTTCTGTCCTGATTCCTACCCACCCTCGAGGACCCCTTCTCCCACCTCAAGTACACTCCATCCACTTGAACACCCTTGTTACCTACCCTCAATCTCTTCATCTCCAACTGCCACAGTGACGTTGACCACCTCAACCTGTCCACTCCTCTCACACAGTCCAACCTCTCACCCTCACAATGCACAGCCCTCCACTCCCTCTGCTCCAACCCCAACCTCACCATCAAACCACCAGATGAGAGGGTTGCAGTGGTAGTGTGGTGCACTGACCTCTACATCACTGAAGTCAGTCGCTAACTCATAGACAACTGACCCCTCAACAACAACCTCACCTCCCATCACCAAACTATCATCTCCCAGACCATCCACAACCCTCATCACCTGAGGGAATCTCCCACCCCAGCCTCCAACCTCATGGGTCCAAACCCCACACCACCCAGTTCTACCTCTTACCCAAAATCCATGAAACTGACTACCCTGGTTGACCTATTTTCTCCACCTGTTCCTGCCCCATTGAATGTTTTTCCTCATATATTGACACAGTCCTGTTCCCTCTTGATCCAGGAACTCCCCAAATACATTCAGGGCACACTCACACCCTCCATCTCCCCGGACGCCAATGCCTCATCTTCACCATGGACAGCCAGTCCCTGTACACGTCCATTCACCATGGCAAGGCCTTCAAGCTCTTCACTTCTTCCTCTCTGCACTCTCTAAAGTCTGTCCATCATTTACAAATCAGAAATGTGATGGAATACTCTTCATCTGCCTGCATGGGCACAGCTCCAACAACACTCAAGAAGCTTGATACCTTTCAGAATAAAGCAGTCCTCTTGATTGGCACTGTATCTAAAAGCATTCAATCCCTCCACCATCAACAATTAATAACAGCAATGTGTGTCATCTCCAAGGTGAACTGCATAGGTTCACCAAGGATCCAGAAACAGTACTTTCCAAACCCACAACCACTTCAATGTGGAAGGATAAATGCAGCAGATTCATGGGAACACTATCACCTGAAAATTCCCACCATCCTGACTTGGAAATATGTTGCTGTTCCTTCACTCTTGCTGGGTCAAACCCCTGGCATTCCTTCTCTAAGGACACTGTGGATCAACCTACAGCATGTCGACTAAGCAGTTCAAGAAAACACTTTCTCAAGGACAATTAGAGATGAATAATAAATGCTGGCCAGCCTGTGATCCCATGAGTGAGTAAAATAGAATACCATCCACCCTCCACCTCTCAAGCTATTTTCCCGTAGTTAATATTTACACATTCATGTAAATCATAACAGTGAACACTCCCACTTCTCCCAAAGTTTCTGATTTCACAAATTCAGGTGGTCTGTGTGATGATGCTATCCCTTTAACATGGTTTTATTATCCTTGGTTTTTTTCAAGAGGGGTTGTAAATTCAGTGGCGTGGAAATGGCTAACTAACAGTGCTTACATCAACAATCAGAAGAGGTCATTCATTTTCTTTTAAATACAGTTGTACAATGAAAGGAGAGTGGACAGTTCTTCCAGTTCAGGTTTATTCTAGTTTGGTTTAGTTTTAGCAGGGAATCAGAAAACTGCTGGTAACAGAGATACAGCTACAGTGAAAAAAACGGTTCCATGGTTTAACAGATGTTTCTTGCCTGAACTTTCTCTCTGAAATTTCTCTTGCCTGTAAGAACCCATGTTTGAAGTTTTGTTTTTCCAAGGGGAGTGTTTTTGAGATGTTGCAGGAATTGGAACAGCTTCTTTAAGCTGCGATTTCAATTTGGTTGGATTATCAAGTAAGTTAAATTATTCTAAATTCTGTTTTCTTTTGTTTGTGTTTCACCCATAGCCATGGAATCACAGAATCCCCACAGTGTGGAAACAAGTCACACGTGGAATCATAGAATCCCTACAGCGTGTAAACAGGCCACACACGGAATCATAGAATTCCCACAGTGTGGAAACAGGCCACACACGGAATCATAGAATCCCCAGTGTGGAAACAGGCCACACACGGAATCATAGAATCCCCACAGTGTGGAAACAGGCCACAGACGGAATCATAGAATCCCCAGTGTGGAAACAGGTCACATACGGAATCATAAAATCCCCACAGTGTGTAAACAGGCCACACACGGAATCATAGAATCCCCACAGTGTGGAAACAGTCCACACACGGAATCATAGAATCCCCAGTGTGGAAACAGGTCACATACGGAATCATAAAATCCCCACAGTGTGTAAACAGGCCACACACGGAATCATAGAATCCCCACAGTGTGGAAACAGTCCACACACAGAATCATAGAATCCCCACAGTGTGGAACAGGCCACACATGGAATCATCGAATCCCCACAATGTAGAAACAGGCCACACACAGAATCATAGAATCCCTACAGCGTGTAAACAGGCCATTGGCCCAAAAAGTCAACATCGACCCCTCCCCCACCAAACCTCTTACTCTCCACTTCCCATAACTAATACATCTATCTTACACATCTCAGAACACTATGGACAATTTAACATGACCAATTCACCCAACCTGTATATCTTTGGACTGTCAGGTAAACCAGAGCACCCAGAGGACACCCATGTAGAATGTGCAAACTCCACACAGAATCGCCAAATGCTAGGGTTGAACCCAGGTCCCTGGTACTATGAGGCAGCAGTGCTAACCACTGAGCCACTGTGCCACCTAAGTTCTGTTTTGCTTAAATCTGAGTGAATTGACCAATTGTATTACTCCTGGAATATCCACTTTATATCTGCCTAAAAAGTATAAAATGTTAAGGTCTGAGCTACCTTAAAATGTTTTGAGCAGGTCTGGCCTGGTCCATAACATTGGTGGCTTTAATAATTCTTCCAGAGCATGTTCTCTTTCGATTGAAAGATTGGTAGACCTTTAGCTTGGGGGCTTGTTACCTGTGAATCCTGGTCTTGATGTTGTAAGGTCTGTCAATCATTGTTATCATGGCATTCCTCAATCAGTTATCATTACATCAGTAGGCCTGACAGAGATTGGCATTCACTCTTTCAGAACTGTTGGCTTGAACAACTATTTTCAGAGGGAGTTGAGAGTTTAAATGAGACAACTTCATTGAAACATATAAAGATGTTAGAGGGCTTGACAAGTTAAGTGCTGAGAGACTACCTCCAAACATCATTTTTCCAGTCACCATCTGGGGAATTTTAAACGAATAGCATAGACTATGGTCAATGGATTGGTGATTAGGGTTGAAATTAGGATAAATTTCTTCACTCAGATGATTATGAATATTTGGAATTATTTCCCTAAATTGATAGATTTTTCCAGACAATAAGAGAATCAAAGAATATACCGAAATACGGAGCTGATGTAAAAATTCATTGGAGCCTGAATGAAAAACCTACTCCTACTCCCATTCTTTATTATACTCAGCGCAGAGGGCAGGTGGAGTCTTTCCTTATCATTTCAGTTAAAAGATGGTGGCTCTGATAGAGTAGCATTCCCTCTGTAGCATCTGAGGACATGTTCACATCTCTCAAGCAGAACTTGAAATTGCCAGCTCAAGACTTGAGGCTACACAGCAGCAGTGCCTGCATTTTGGTTCTTTATGTTTATTGGTATGTTTATTCTACCGACCTTTTTGTTTGTCTCTATCTTCTGAAACAATCATTACTGTAAATGTTCTCGATGATGAAAAGCGATACGATCTAATTACTGTTCAGCAAAGTTACTGTATAATTTGCAGGGAAAACCATCCTGGATATTGTTGCAAAAAACTTGTGATGTCTGAAAGGGAATATTGTGGAGACATTCAGAAAATGTAGACTTGATGCCATTATTGGGATATTTTTCACCAACGATGTGGTGTCTGCAAAAGCACAGGAACAAGCAGATGGTTCAAATCCCTGTCAGTCCTTTGGAAATGTGTCTCTGGCTCAGTGACAGGGAAACCCTCCTCCACACAAAGCAAGTGAATTTCACAATAGAATAAAAAAGCAGGCGACTCCTGGCACACAATCATGACAGTCTGGCACTGCAAGATGGTCAAAGAAATCACAAGCAGCTTCTTTTCAGAAAGTCTGTGCAGCGATTTCTTCTAACAATACCTCACTCTGGTATACAATAGAAGGATTACAGGGCTAGACGAATGTCACACAAGTGGGAAGTACAGATTTCTATCGCTATAAACATATTCTCTCATTCTGCATAACGTCATAGCTTAAACCTTACACCTGCATTATTTTTAATTATGATTGAAATAGTGTTATGATACTTTAGTTAAAAAACAGGAAAAGAACATCTAATTAATCTGGTAGGCAGCCATCAGAGGAACATATCCTCAGTCACAGCCTTTCAGAGCTGTGCTGCTTTCTCCAATCTCTGCTTTTCTTTCGCTGCTTCCTTATTACGGAATCATAATGTAATTTTTAAAAATTTTCTTTGCACACTGTGGGCATTACTGACAAGTCCAAGTTTTTAGGCCATTGATAATTGTCTTGAGAAGTTGTGGATTCTAGAATGGTCTCAGTGGATTTGAAGTGAGCAAGTGCAGTCAAGATAACAAGGAAAGAGATCCCAGGAGATGCATGACTAAATAGGTCATTTGAGCAAGCCAGTTTAGGCACCAGTTGAACTTTCTCCTATCTTTTCTCATCTAAAGTTTCATTTTAAAATCATCCGTTGCTTTTTGCAGAATCTTAATATCCCTATAGTGTGGAAACAGGCCACTTAACCCATTGAATCCACACCGACTCTCTGAACAACATCCTGACTCTGTAATCCCACATTTCTCAAGGCTAATTCACCTACCTGCATATCCCTGGACAATATAGCCAATTTAGCAAGGCCAAATCTGCACATCTTTGGTATTGTCCAAGTAAATCTTCTTGAGTATGCCTCGGTACTCCTTCAATGAAATGGTAATCAAAGGTGCATGTACTTGAAGCAAGGTTTAAAGCAGGTTCAGCATAACTTTCCTAACTGTCAACTTTATCATCACAACCCAGAGCTTTGCTTGCTTTCTATGGCCTTTCTAATCATGAAACAACTTTTATTAGTTGGTATATTTGTCCAAATGCCATTTGTTCTCAACGTTACCTATGCTTCCAAGTGATGTGACACCCATTTCCTCCCAGCAAAAGATAGGACATTATATTTTTCCATATATAAATTTATTTGTCAAACTTGTATGTTCTGCAAGTTCATTAATATCTTTCTGTAATTTGTTGCAGTTCTGCTCAGCATTGACATCCCCCCCAAATTTGCTGACATTTCTAAATGGAAATTGCATAGTTTGATTCCAAAGTCCACATGGTTAATATAAATTGTAAACAGCAGTGGCCCGACATTGACCCTTGTGGAGCACCACTTCCTACCTCCTGCCACTCTGAATAACTCACCCTTTATTTCCATTCTCTGTTTTCTGTCTAAAAACCAATAAACAATTTATTTAGTCCCTTGTCCTCTGACTCTATTAGTTTTATGGACACTTTATCCAAGTTAAATTATATTATCATTGTATTGTCTGTCACTTCCCCAAAAAAGTGAAAAAGTTTACTTTTAAAGTCCAAGCAATTTACTCATTATCATGTTTCTCCATTATAGATGTTCTTATATTTTCTCCTCAAGTATGGATTCCATGATTTTTCAAACACTGATGCTGGATCAGCTGATCTATAAATGGTTTTATTAATTCATGCATGTGGGCCCCAATGACTGGACCAGCATTTATTACCCATTTTTTTCTGCTCTCAAATTCAGTGCCTTGATGGGCCATTTCAGATGATAGTTAATAACATTGTCAACTTTATTACTGTGGCTCTTCTGTCACACTTCGGGTGCACAGGTAAGATTCGGATTTCTAAAGGACATATATAAACCTAGATTTTTTAAATAACAATTATTGTGGTCACATTGCCACCTTGAGCCAACATTTACTTTCAAATGTTCAATGAATTCAGATTTCACCATGTGCCATTGTGGGACTGGAACTCATGTCCTCAGGACATTAGGAAATCTCGATTACTGGTGGAGTGGCATTCTCCACTATGCATTTTCAGCTCCCTTCTTAAATATAGGAATAATATTTGCTATTCACCAGCCCTCAGAAACTAAATCTTTTTATAATGGATTATTAAAAATGTGTAGAAATATATCTGCTCAATGTTCCTCAGATTATTTTCAAATGCATGGATGATATATATAGATAAACATCTGAGTTTAATTTCTTTTCCTTTGTTTACCTTGTTAATATGTGGACTTTTCTATTTTAATCACCTTTATCTCATTGCTCATCTCATCAATTAATGTCTTATCTGTCTGTTGTAACTTCTTAATAAATGCTGAAATGAATCATTGTTACATATGGTATTGTCCTGTCTGTCCCTTAATGATTCTAATCCCACCAAAATCTTCTTTTCTTATTTATGTCCTATAAAATATTTCTCTATTTTGTGTTATATTCTCAGTAATAGTTCCTCTTTACCTTCATTATTTCTCTTCTGACTTCTCGCACAACCTCTTCACATTCTCTTTCAGCCTATACTTCTCTGCCATCTATCTCTTTAATGGTTACCTCGCCAGCAATGTCTCAGTAATTCCAAGTCCATCAATTTCCTCTTAATGCTTGATTGCCCTCAACATCCCTGCATCATTGCAGACACTATAATACTTCGCTTCACAGACATCTTATCCCACGTTTAATAGAATTTCCTCACATTAGCCATCCACTTAAATTTTAAATCTTTAACTCTATCTATTCCTTTGTTATCAATTTAACGAGCTAAAAAAGACACAATGCATAGAGTATTCATTTAAGGTACACTCATTGGGATTCTCATTCTTTACTTCAGAGGATGTTATCTTTTCCCCTATAGTGTACTCTCTACTGTCACTACCCCACCTGCAGCCATCCTCTGAGCAATGATGCCTTGCTCTACATGTGGCTTCCTCCCGACAGTCTTCCTCCTTGTCTTTTAGCTATCTTGTACATCGTACCTGTTGGCCAAGACAACTGACTGCAAGACCTTCACTCTCAACTTCTTTGAATTCCCTGTCAGCAGAATCCCCCTCATTGACACTCTCTCTTTCCTGTGTTTTGTTCTCAGTGTGACTGTCTTCTCGATAAAACAATTATGTTGGACCAAAGACAGGAATGTGGAGTCAGGCCACAGATCAGACATCATCTGATTGAAAGATAGGACAGGCTTAATGGGCTGAATGGCTTGTTCCAATCTTCTACAGTCCTATGTGTCAGAGACTCTTGAGCTTAAATGACCCTGAAATGAAGGTCACTCCTACAGGCCAGTTTGTTCAGAACCATCTTGCCTTTCACAAACACACACTCTGTCACCTAGAAACCTCTGCGGGTGGCACGGTGGCACAGTGGTTAGCACTGCTGCCTCACAGCGCCTGAAGACCCGGGTTCAATTCCCGACTCAGGCGACTGACTGTGTGGAGTTTGCACGTTCTCCCCGTGTCTGCGTGGGTTTCCTCCGGGTGCTCCGGTTTCCTCCCACAGTCCAAAGATGTGCGGGTCAGGTGAATTGGCCATGCTAAATTGCCCGTAGTGTTAGGTAAGGGGTAAATGTAGGGGTATGGGTGGGTTGCGCTTCGGCGGGTCGGTGTGGACTTGTTGGGCCGAAGGGCCTGTTTCCACACTGTAAGTAATCTAATCTAAAACAGGACAATTTATTCCACACTGCCGCTCTTCTCTTATAGCCAGCCACATTTTCCCCTCCAAATTTGCTTCTAAAACCTTTCTGAAAGCTGTTACTGAATTGCCCTTTCAGGCTCGATGTTCCTGATGACAACTCACTGTGCAAAGAAAATTCCTCAACTTCTGCTTATCAGAGAGTCCCTGTTGTGTGGCCACTTGGTACAACAAGTCCACACCGAACCTCCAAAGAGTAACCCACCCAAACCCATTTTCCTATCCTATTACTGTACATTGCCCCTGACTAATACATCTAACCTACACATTCTTGAAACTATGGGCAATTTAGCATTGATAATTCGCCTAACCTGCACATCTTTGGACTGTGGGAGGAAACCAATACAGACACAAAGGAGAATATGCAAACTCCAAACAGTCAGTCGCTAGAGGCAGGAATTGAACCCAGGTCCCTGGTGCTGTGAGGCAGCAGTGCTATCCACTGAGCCACCATGCTTGTTTAACCAGTTTCCTTAGACATGTGCCTGCAAAGCACTGAGTATCAAAGGGAACTTGTTACACATGTATTCCGGTCCCTTAAGGTATCAGGACAGGTGAATAAAGTGGTTAAGAAAACATATGGTACACCTACATTTATTAGTCAAGGAATCGAGTTTAAGAGCATGAGGGATGCTGAAACTATATAAAATGTTGGTTAGGCCACAGCTAGAGTGTACTGTGCAATTCTGGAATCCACATTATAGCAAGGATGTGATTGTACTGGAGAGGCTGCAAAGAAGATATACCTGGATATCGCCTGAACTGAAGAGTTTCAGTTATGAAGAGAGATTGGAAAGACTGGAGTTATTTCCCTTGGAGCAGAGGAGTTTGAGAAGGTCCATGATTAAGATGTATAAGATCTTAAGGTGCAGAGATAGGTTCAACAGAAAGAAACTTTCCCCTTGTGGAGGACTCAATATCCATGGGGCATAGATTTAATATATGGGTCTGAACATTTAGAAGAGATGTAAGGGATGTAACGCTGGTGCAACTATACAAAACACTGGCATAACTATACAAAATGCTGGTACGGCCACACTTGAAATATTGTGTACAGTTCTGGTCCCTATATTTCGGGAAGGATGTGGAAGCATTGGAAAAGGTGCAGAGGAGATTTACCAAGATGTTGCCTGGTCTGGAGGGAAGATCTTATGAGGAAAGGCTGAGAGACTTGAACCTGTTCTCATTGGCAAGAAGAAGATGAAGAGGGGATTTGATAGAGACATACAAGATAATCAGAGGATTAGATAAGGTAAACAGTGAAAGTCTTTTCCTAGGATGATGACGTCAGCATGTACGAGGGGGCATAACTACAAATTGAGGGGTGATAGATTTAAGACAGATGTCAGAGGCAGGTTCTTTATGCAGAGAGTGGTAAAGGCGGGGAATGCCCTACCTCCTAATGTCAACTCAGCCACACTAGGGAGATTTAAACAATCCTTAGATAAGCACTTGGATGATTTTGGGATAGTGTAGGGGGACGAGCTGAGAATAGTTCACAGGTTGGCGCAACATCGAGGGCCGAAGGGCCTCTTCTGCGCTGTATTGCTCTATGTTTATCACCCTGCGGGTGGTGGGAATATGAAACTGATTGGCTGTAAGGGTGACACAGGCAGAAGTCCTTTTAACATTCACAATGTATTTCGATGTACAATTGTGATGCCCAATCATACAAGGCTATGTGGGAAATGCTGGAAAATGGGATTAGAATAGTTAGGTTGTTGTTTCCGACTGCAGCACATTCTTTAATAAAGGTAAAATAAAGGATAGCTTCATAGCAAGGTCATGGTTTGGAGGTGCTGGCATTGGATTGGCATGTACAAAGTTAAAAATTGCCCAACACCAGTTATAGTCCAACAGGTTTATTTGGAAGCACTAGGTTTTGGAGTGCTGCTCCTTCATTGGTTGGTTGTGGAGTATAAGATCGTAAGACACAGAATTTATAGCAAAGGTTTACTGTGATGTAACTGAAATTATATATTGAAAAAGACCTGGATTGTTTGTTAAGTCTCTCATCTTTTAGAGTTACCATTTTAGTTTCAGTCCTTTTATATGTAAATTCCAGAACTTTTTTAAAGTTACATTCTCAAGTGAATTGGCCATGCTAAATAGCCCATAGTGTTAGGTGAAGGGGTAAATGTAGGGGAATGGGTCAGATGGGTTGCTCTTCGGAGGGTCGGTGTGGACTTATTGGGCCGAAGGGCCTGTTTCCACACTGTAAGTAATCTAATCTACTAATAATGAACTTTAACAATAGGTGCCATGTTGGCCCAGATAATGCATTGATGGTGTGCGGTGCCCTGTGTGAGGCCCCAATGTTCAGACTGAGTCTAATCCAAGAAAGGGATTTACAGAATCTTACATGGATACATGCAGTTTTTGAGCAAAACAAAATATAATTCTGCAAGTGCAAATTCACCCACAAACGTATGTGTGTGTGTGTATTTGTGTGTGTGTGTGTGGGGGGGGGCGGAGTATTTGAATGTCTGTGAGAGACTATGTGTATGTGTGTGAATGTGAGTATAAAGAGGTATAAGTCTGTGAGAGGGTGCATGTGAAAGTATGGGTGTGTATGTGTGAGAGTATGAGAGAGAGCTTGTGTCTGCATGAGTGTGTGGGTCTGTAGGAATGTGTGAGTGTGTGTGTGTGTGTGTGTGTGTGTGTGTGTATGTCTGTCTGTCTGTCTGTCTGTCTGTCTGTGTCTGTGTGCCTCTGTTTGTCTGTTAATGCGCACGTGTGTGTAGTGGGGTCACCTATAGTGTGACATGATCACAAGGTCCCGGTTGAGGCCATCCCCCTGGGTACCGAACTTGGTTATCAACCTCTGCTTGGCCACTTTGTGTTTGTTGCCTATCCCGCAGTCTGCCTTGGAGGATGGTCACCTGAAGGTCCAAGGTCGAATGTACCAGACCACTGAAGTGTTCTCCAACTGGGAGGGAATACTCCTGTCTGTTGATTATTGCGTCGTGTCCATTCATCCTTTGCCATAGCCTCTGCTCGGTCTCGCCAATATACCATGCCTCAGGGCATCCTTGCCTGCAGCGTATGAGATAGACAATGTTGGCTGAGTCACATGAGTACCTGTCACACACATGGTGGGAGGAGTCCCCATGTGTAATGGAGGTATCTGTGTTGACATTCTGACAAGGTCTTGCAGCATCTACCATGACAAAGTTATATGGTATTGTCCTGAAAGCCGGGCAGTTTGCTGCGAACGATGATCTGTTTGAGGTTTGATGGTTATTTAAAGGCGAGAGGTGGGGGCATGGGGAAGGTCGTGGCGAGGCGCTCATCCTCAATGTGTTACAGGCTGTGAAGAACATGGCGTAGTTTCCCAGCTCCTGGGAAGTACTGGACAGCGGAGGGGGTCCTGTTGGTTACAGCTCGTATCTGTCTCCGGAGGAGGTCATGACAGTCTCTCTCTGTGGGACGTCGGAACTGGCGGTCGATGAGTTTAGCATTGTACCCCGTTCTTATGAGGGCTTCCTTGAGTATTTCCAAGTGCCGATCACATGACAAGCAGAGGCTATGGCAATGGATCATTGGACACAGAACAACAATCAACAGACAGGAGCATTCCCTCCCAGTCGGAGAACACTTCAGTAGTCCGGGACATTCGACCTCGGACCTTCGGGTGACCATCCTCCAAGGCGGACTTCAGGACAGGCAACAACATAAAGTGGCTGAGCAGAGGCTGATAGCCAATTTCAATACCCATGGGGATGGCCTCAGCCAGGACCATGAGTTCATAGAACATAGAACATAGAACAATACAGCACAGAACAGGCCCTTCGGCCCACGATGTTGTGCCGAACATCTATCCTAGATTAAGCACCCATCCATGTACCTATCCAATTGCCGCTCAAAGGTCGCCAATGATTCTGACTCTACCACTCCCACGGGCAGCGCCCACCCCTGACATCTCCCCCATACCTTCCACCCTTCACCTTAAATTTATGTCCCCTTGTAACACTCTGTTGTACCCGGGGGAAAAGTTTCTGACTGTCTACTCTATCTATTCCTCTGATCATCTTATAAACCTCTATCAAGTCACCCCTCATCCTTCGCCGTTCCAACGAGAAAAGGCCGAGAACTCTCAACCTATCCTCGTACGACCTATTCTTCATTCCAGGCAACATCCTGGTAAATCTTCTCTGCACCCTCTCCAAAGCTTCCACATCTTTCCTAAAGTGAGGCGACCAGAACTGCACACAGTACTCCAAATGTGGCCTAACCAAAGTCCTGTACAGCTGCAACATCACTTCACGACTCTTGAATTCAATCCCTCTGCTAATGAACGCTAATACACCATAGGCCTTCTTACAAGCTCTATCCACCTGAGTGGCAACTTTCAAAGATCTATGTACATAGACCCCAAGATCCCTCTGTTCCTCCACCTGACTAAGAACCCTACCGTTAACCCTGTATTCCGCATTCTTATTTGTTCTTCCAAAATGGACAACCTCACACTTGGCAGGGTTGAACTCCATCTGCCACTCCTCAGCCCAGCTCCGCATCATATCTAAGTCCCTTTGCAGCCGACAACAGCCCTCCTCACTGTCCACAACTCCACCAATCTTCGTATCATCTGCAAATTTACTGACCCACCCTTCAACTCCCTCATCCAAGTCATTAATAAAAATTACAAACAGCAGAGGACCCAGAACTGATCCCTGCAGAACTCCACTTGTAACTGGGCTCCAGGCTGAATATTTACCATCTACTACCACTCTCTGACTTCGACTGGTTAGCCAGTTCTCTATCCAATTGGCCAAATTTCCCTCTATCCCATGCCTCCTGACTTTCCGCATAAGCCTACCATGGGGAAGCTTATCAAATGCCTTACTAAAATCCATGTACACTACATCCACTGCTCTACCCTCATCCACATGCTTGGTCACCTCCTCAAAGAATTCAATAAGACTTGTAAGGCAAGACCTTCCCTTCACAAATCCATGCTGGCTGTCCCTAATCAAGCAGTGTCTTTCCAGATACTCATAAATCCTATCCCTCAGTACCCTTTCCATTACTTTGCCTACCACAGAAGTAAGACTAACTGGCCTGTAATTCCCGGGGTTATCCCTATTCCCTTTTTTGAACAGGGGCACAACATTCGCTACTCTCCAGTCCCCTGTTGACAGTGAAGACGAAAAGATCATTGCCAACGGTACAGCAATTTCCTTTCTTGCTTCCCACATAATCCTAGGATATATCCCGTCAGGCCCGGGGGACTTGTCTATCCTCAAGTTGTTCAAAATTTCCAACACATCTTCCTTCCTAACAAGTATCTCTTCTAGCTTACCAGTCCGATTCACACTCTCCTCTTCAACAATACGGTCCCTCTCGTTCGTAAATACTGAAGAAAAGTACTCATTCAAGACGTCTCCTATCTCTTCCGACTCAATACACAATCTCCCACTACTGTCCTTGATCGGACCTACCCTCGTTCTCGTCATTCTCATGTTTCTCACATACGCATAAAATGCCTTGGGGTTACCCTTGATCCTATCCGCCAAGGATTTTTCATGCCTTCTCTTAGCTCTCCTAATCCCTTTCTTCAGGTCCCTTCTGGCTATCCTGTATCCCTCCACTGCTCTGTTTGAACCCTGTTTCCTCAACCTTATGTAAGCCTCCTTCTTCCTCTTTACTAGTTCATCAACTTTACTAACACCTTCCATCCCGACCTCAAATTCACCTGGACTGTCTCAGACTCCTCCCTCCCCTTCCTAGACCTTTCCATTTCTATCTCAGACGACCGACTCAATACAGACATCTACTATAAACTGACTGACTCCCACAGCTACCTGGACTACACCTCCTCCCACCCTGCCCCCTGTAAAAATGCCATTCCATATTCCCAATTCCTTCGTCTCCGTCGCATCTGCTCCCAGGAGGACCAGTTCCAACACCGCACAGCCCAGATGGCCTCCTTCTTCAAGGACCGCAGATTCCCCCCAAACTTGATCAACGATGCCCTCCACCGCATCTCCTCCACTTCCCGCTCCTCCGCCCTTGAGCCCCGCTCCTCCAACCGCCACCAAGACAGAACCCCACTGGTTCTCACCTACCACCCCACCAGCCTCCGTATACAACGTATCATCCGCCGTCATTTCCGCCACCTCCAAACGGACCCCACCACCAGGGATATATTTCCCTCCCCTCCCCTATCAGCGTTCCGCAAAGACTACTCCCTTCGTGACTCCCTCGTCAGGTCCACACCCCCCACCAACCCAACCTCCACTCCCGGCACCTTCCCCTGCAACCGCAGGAAATGTAAAACTTGCGCCCACACCTCCTCCCTCACTTCCCTCCAAGGCCCCAAGGGATCCTTCCATATCCGCCACAAGTTCACCTGTACCTCCACACACATCATCTATTGCATCTGCTGCACCCAATGTGGCCTCCTCTACATTGGGGAGACGGGCCGCTTACTTCCGGAACGCTTCAGAGAACACCTCAGGGACGCCCGGACCAACCAACCCAACCACCCCGTGGCTCAACACTTTAACTCTCCCTCCCACTCCACTGAGGACATGCAGGTCCTTGGACTCCTCCACCGGCAGAACATAACAACACGACGGCTGGAGGAGGAGCGCCTCATCTTCCGCCTGGGAACCCTCCAACCACAAGGTATGAACTCAGATTTCTCCAGTTTCCTCATTTCCCCTCCCCCCACCTTGTCTCAGTCGGTTCCCTCAACTCAGCACCGTCCTCCTAACCTGCAATCTTCTTCCTAACCTCTCCGCCCCCACCCCACTCCGGCCTATCACCCTCACCTTGACCTCCTTCCACCTATCACATCTCCATTGCCCCTCCCCCAAGTCCCTCCGTCCTACCTTTTATCTTAGCCTGCCTGGCACACTCTCCTCATTCCCGATGAAGGGCTTATGCCCGAAACGGCGAATTTCCTGTTCCTTGGATGCTGCCTGGCCTGCTGTGCTTTAACCAGCAACACATTTTCAACTGTGATCTCCAGCATCTGCATACCTCATTTTTTACCTTATTCAACCTCAAGGCTCCCTCACACGACCATTTCTTTCCTGTCTGATAGGTACATACATATCAAGGACACGTCGTATCTGCTCCTTGAAAAAGTTCCACATTTCCACCACATCCTTCCCTGACAGCCTATGCTTCCAACTTATGCTCCTCAAATCCTGTCTTACAGCATCGTAATTTCCCTTCCCCCAATTGTAAAATCTACCCTGTTGTGCGTACCTATCTCTCTCCATAACCAAGGTGAAAGTCACAGAATTGTGGTCACCATCACCAAAATGTTCACCCACTAACAAGCCCATCACTTGTCACGGTTCATTACCGAGTACCAAATCCAATATGGCCTCCCCTCTGGTTGGACAATCTACATACTGAGTTAGAAAAGCTTCCTGGACACACTGCACAAACACCGCCCCATCCAATCTACTTGATCGAAAGAGCTTCCAATCAATATTTGGGAAGTTGAAGTCGCCCATGACTACGACCCTGTGGCTTCTGCACCTTTCCAAAATCTGTTTCCCAATCTGTTTCTCCACATCTCTGCTGCTATTGGGGGGCCTATAGTAAACACCCAACAAGGTGACTGCACCTTTCCTATTTCTGACTTCAGCCCATACTACCTCCAAAGGCAGATCCCCCTCAAACTGCCTTTCTGCAGCCGTTATACCATTTCTAATTAGCAATGCCACCCCCCCCCCCTTTTTTACCACCCTCCCTAATCTTACTGAAACATCTGTAACCAGGAACCTCCAACAACCATTCCTGTCCCTCATCTATCCACGTTTCCGTGATGGCCACAACATCGTAGTCCCAGGTACCAATCCACGCCTTAAGTTCACCCACCTTATTTCTGATACTCCTTGCGTTAAAGTATACGCACTTGAGCCCATCTCTGTGTCCGCAAGTATTCCCTGTCAGTGCTACCTTCTCCACAGCCTCCCTACATTCTTGGACATCCTGACAAACAGCTAGCTTACTTGCTGGACTACAAGTCCGGATCCCATCCCCCTGCCAAATTAGTTTAAACCCCCCGGAAGAGTGCTAGCAAACCTACCCCCCAGGATATTGGTGCCCTTCTGGTTCAGGTGCAACCCGTCCTGTTTGTACAGGTCCCACCTTCCCCAGAATGCAGTCCAATTGTCCAAATACCTGAAGCCCTCCCTCCTACACCATCCTTGCAGCCACGTGTTCAACTGCACTCTCTCCCTATTCCTTGCCTCACTGTCACATGGCACCAGCAACAACCCAGAGATGACGACTCTGTCTGTCCTAGCTTTTAGCTTCCAGCCTAACTCCCTGAGCTCTTGAATGGCCTCCCCACCCCTCTTCCTACCTATGTCGTTGGTGCCAATGTGTACCACGACTTCTGGCTGCACACCCTCCCCCTTAAGGATTCTGAAGACACGGTCCGAGACGTCTCGGACCCTGGCACACGGGAGGCAACAAACCATCCGAGAGTCTCGCCCATGTCCACAGAACCGCCTGTCCGTCCCTCTAACTAGAGAGTCTCCTATAACTAGCGCTCTCCTCCTCTCCCCCTTTCCCTTCTGAGTCTCAGAGCCAGACCTCACGCCACAGACCCCATCACTGCAGCTTACACCTGCAAGGCTGTCCCCCCCAACAGTTTCCAAAGCTGTATACTTATTGTTTAGGGGAACGACCACAGGGGAACCCTGCACTGCCTGCTTCTTCCCCTTCCCACCTCTAACTGTTACCCAGCTACCTCTGTTCTCTGGCGTAACTATGTCCCTGTAACTTCTATCAATCACCCTCTCAGCCTCTTGAATAATCCTCAGTTCATCCAACTCCAGTTCCAGTTCCCTAACTCGTTCGGTGAGGAGCAGGATCTGACTGCATTTCATGTCACACTACAGGTGACCGACTGCAACACACACACACACACACACACACACACACACACACACACACACACACACACACACACACACACACACACACACACACACACACACACCCATACATTCAAACAGACTCTCTCTCATGCACAAGCTCTCTCTCATACGCTCACACGTACACACCCATACACACGCACACCCTTTCACAGACTTATACCCCTTTATATTCACACTCACACACACATATACATACACTCTCATAGACACTTATACCCCACCTGCCCCCACAAACACACACCTACATGCACCCATAAATATATGTTTGTGGGATGAATTTGTACTTGCAGCTTTACCTTTTATTTTGCTCAAAAACTCCATGAATCCATGTAAGATTCTGTAAATCCCTTTTTTAGGTTAGAATCAGTCTGAACATTGGGGCACAGACAGTCTCACACAGGGCACCTCACACCTTCAATGCATTATCTGGGTCAATTGTGGCACCTATTGTTAAAGTTCACTTGAGAATCTAAGTTTAAAAAGGTTCTGGAGTTTACATGTGAAAGAACTGGAACCAAAGTGGTCATTCTAAAAGATGAGAGACTTAAATAATCCAGGTCTTTTTCAATAGAAAATTTCAGTTACATCAAACTGTAAACCTCTGCTATAAATTCTGTGTCTTACAATCTCATACTCCTCAACCACCTGATGAAGGAGCAGCGCTCCGAAAACTAGTGCTTCCAAAGAAACCCTGTTGGACTATAACCTGGTGTTAAGCGATTTTTAACTTTCTACCAAAGACTTACATATGACAATAACAACCTTAAAAAAAATACCTTTTAAGTTAAACCCCTTCTGAATTGACTCCCGATTGCCTGCATGGTCAGGTTTGCTCGAGTCAGAGAGTCATACAGCATGGAAACAGACTCTTCCAACTGCAACAAGGACAGAACCCCCCAGTCTTCACCTTCCACCCCACCACCCTCCGCATAAATCGCATCATCCACCAACATTTCCCCCACTTATAAACAGACCCCACCACCAGGGATATATTTCCATCCTCACCCCTATCCACTTTCCACAAAGCCCATTCCCTCTGTGACTACCTGGTCAGGTCCATGCCTCCCAACAACCCACCATCCCCTCCCAGCACCTTCCCCTGCCACCGCAGGAATTTTAAAAACCTGTGCGCGCACCTCCCCCCCCCACCCAAGACCCCAAATGAGCCTTCCACATCTATCAAAGCATTACCTGCACATCCACCAATGTCATTTATTACATCCGTTGCTCGCGATGCGATCTCCTTTACATTGAGGAGACTTCTTGCAGAGTGCTTCAGGAAACATCTCCAGAACACCCGCACCAATCAACCCCACTGTCCTGTGGTCCAACATTTCAACTCCCTCTCTCACTCTGCCGAGGACATGCATGTCCTGAGCCTCCTCCACCACCACTCCCTCACCACCCAACACCTGGAGGAAGAATGCCTCTTCTTCCGCCTCAGAACCCTTCAACCCCAGGGCATCAATGTGGACTTCACCAGTTTCCTCATTTCCCCTCCCCCCCACCTTACCCCAGATCCAACTAAGTTCCAAACTTCAAGCTCAGCACCATCCTCATGATCTGTCCCACCTGTCAATCTTCCTTCCCACCAATCCACTCCACCCTCCTCTCCAACCTATCACCTTTACCCCTTCCTCTGACCACCTATTGCACTCTTAACTACCTTATTCCCAGCCCCACTCCCCTCCTATTTATCTCTCCACCCTGAAGGCTCCCTGCCTGTATTCCTGATGAAGGACTCCTGCCTGAAACGTCAATTTTCCTGCTCCTCGGATGCTGATTGACCTGCTGTGCTTTTCCAGCACCACACTAAAACAGACTCTTCCGTTCAACCAGTCCATGCTGATCATTATCCCAAACAATGGTAGCCTCCACCGTCTGCTCTTGGCTCATTTCCTTCCAAACATTTATTATTCATGTACTTATCCAAATGTCTTTTAAACATTATAACTGTACCTGCATCCAACATTCCTCTGGATGTTAATTCTGTACATGAACCACTCGCTGTGTAAGAAATTGCCCCCATGCCTTTGTTAAATCTTTTTCCTCTCAACTTAAAATTATACCCCTTAGTCTTGAAATCTCCCACCCTCGGGAAAAGACACCTTCCATTCACCTTATCTACACACCTGATGATTTTATAAACCTCTATAGGGTCACCTCTCAACTTCCGATGTTACAGTGAAAGAAGTCCCAGTCTATCCACTCTATCCTTATACCCCAAACCGTCCATTCCAGGTAACACCCTGGTAAGTGTGTCTGAACCGTCTCCAGCTTAAAATTATTCTTCCTATAACTTCCTATTCTTCCTCGACCAGAACTAGACACAGTACTCCAGAAGAGGCATCACCAATGTCCTATACAATTTCTGCATGCTATCCCAACTCCTCTACTCAAAGGTCAAAGCAATGAAGGCAAGAGTACCAAAGGCCTTCTTAACCAACCTATCTATATTTGATGAAAACTTTAAGAATTATGTAACTGAAACCCGAGGTCTCTTGTTCTGCAAAACTACCTAAGGCCATTTTAAAATTAACTAAGTCTTCCCTTTGCTTGTTTTACCAAAATGCAACACTCGCATTCATCCAAATGAATCTCCTACCCTTCAGCCCATTGACCCAATTAATCAAGATGTCTTTGTAATCTTAGATAACCTTTTTCATTTCCATGATACCACCAGTCTTGGTGTCATCAGCTAGTGTGGTTGCCTTGTTAAGACAGATCTGTTCGTCTGGTCATTTTTAACCCAAACCTCTAATACTAGATGAGCCAGACTGCATATGGTTAAGGCAAAATGAGGACTGCAGATCTGGAGGTTAGAGTCGACAGCATGGTGCTGGAAAAGCAGCATCTGAGCAGCAGGAGAATCAACATTTTGAGCAATAGCCCTTCATCAGGAATATGGTTTAGCCTTCTCATGAGTAGACTAACATGGAGAGGTTTCATCCCTGACAACGAAAGTTTTTGAGCATAGAAGTAACTTGTTTATGAAGCTAGCAGAGGTGAGTACTGCAGATGCTGGAGATTAGAGTCAAGATTGGAGTGGTGCTAGAAATGCACAGTATGTCAGGCAGCATCTGAGGAGCAAGAAAATTGATTTTACAGGTAAAAGCCCTGATGAAACATCGATTTTTCTGTTCTTTGGATGCTACCTGACCTGCTATACTTTTCCAGTACCACTCTAATCTTGACTGTTTTTGAAGGAGCTTTAATGAACATGCAAAAACCCCAAATCACTTTCACATTAGTCAAAAATACTCTGTCAGATTGGGAAAAAAGGCCATGAACCATGAAATAATTCAGCACAGCCCCAAAAATGAGTGTATAACTTTGGCTTGATAAAATCCTGTCTCCAGCTTTCACTTACAACATGCAACAAACTAAACCCTTGATGAATCCTTAGTGCTATCTGTAAAGTTCTTGTGGGAAATTTTGCAGTGTTTTCTACAGCAACATCCTTGTTCATGAAATAAAAAGAGAAAATGCCAGAGAAGCCCAACAGGTCTGGAAGCACCATTAGAAAGAAAAACAGGGTCAACAAGTTCAAGACAACTTTTCTTCAGAAGTGAAAGGAACTGAAAAATTGCTTGTATTCATGCTGTAGGAAAATGCGAGCAAGTAGGAGCAAGTGGAATTTATGATAAAGATGTCCAAAGCAAAGAGGATGCCAATGGTAATAGAAAAGACATATAGGTAAAGAGTAGCTGTTAATAAAAGATTTTAATTTCCCTTTCCTTTCCAAAGATACTGCCAAATCTGCCACTTTCTCCAGAATTTTCTGTTTTAGTTCAGATCTTCAGACCCCTTATACTTTACCTTGAAAACAAGGCAGTGCCGATGTTCTCCAAAGGCTGCAGTCTGGCACTAGGTATAAAAACACTGGGCATTGAATTGGGAGAAGCTTTATCCTCTGTGGTAGTGAACACTGAATGCAATAGTAACTTGTTCTTGGAGCATTCCATTCCTTCGTCTTCAAAGTACCAGTAAAGAGAAGCTTGCTGCTGTGTGCGACTAGCTATTATTGATTCAACCAGTGCCAGTTCCCCTGCTGCTTCATTGCCATAGTTTTGTGTGGGCATCATTGAAGGGATGAGTGCTTGAAGTCAAGTAATTTTACAGCAATCCAGTTGATTGCCATTTAACAAGCCTTTTCAAAGAAAACAGAAATTTCTGCTGAATTGATGCAACATGTGCATTCCTCTTGTTTACCCCAAGCAGCAGTTTTCTTTCACCAGCACTGGAAAAGAAGCTGTTCATGCACAATTCACTTGCAAAACCCAATTACAAGTACATCTCTGTTTATCACTTTGCACTTATTGGTAAGTCGCTTATTCATTTTGATCTGCATTTGTTATTTCTCTTATGTTTCCCCTGTTGGTCGATTATTGCTTTCCCAGTTCACCAGTCAATAGTGAGAGTGATAACCTTTCACAAAATTGAGGTCATCCTACCCTCTCAGCAGGCAATTTTACTGTTTCAGTTATTGTTACTGATGCTTGTCTCCAGTGTTATCACGTTTTAACACACCATCAATATAATAGACTGTTAGTAATGGAGTTCCTAAAACCTCATATTTCCTTTATAGCTCTGGTTACTCGTCTCCTGAATATAAGACGTACAGACACAACTGGGTAATTGTGAAATTGTGTGATGCTAGAAAACAGCTGTGTGTGAATTGCATACTCATTTTACATTTCTTCTGGTTGCATATATCGGAAATTATAAAAGGAAAAGTTATAAAATAGACTGCAGATTCTTTAGCATGAATTTTATACTCTCACACTAAATCAAAATTACCCCAGTCAGTCTCCCTATTACAATAATTTTAGAAGGTATTCAGGGAAGTTTGCTTCTCCTTGTTTTTTGGACACAGGGATCACATTTCATCACCTGCCTATACCAACTATTTGGATTTCAGGTGCCATCACTTGCTTGTATTTGTAACAGAAGGTTTGCTATACAGCTTGCTGCCTCTACATCCAGAGGGAGATTATTATCCACTGGAGCAGCCAGCTTCCTCCTTTTAAGGGTAGCCTGTCCCTTTTGAAGAGAAGCTGCACTAGCTACAGTATCTCCAATTTAAGAGATGGAATAGTCTAAAGAAGTGGACAGGACATTGGAAACATTTGTTACTGAGCGGGATGGGAGGAGAAACACAATGGTCCAGTAGATTCACAAGGAGCACCCTCAGAAGGGGTTAGCAGAGACAATCAGGGTTTTAACTCTAAGTGTCTGGAATTAAAGACTTAGCAGCAATATCACAACAATTCTAATGCTCTAAAGTTAGTAATGGTTGTGGTAGATGTTCACGTTTCCACTTGATGTTTCTCAACCTGTCGACAATCTATCATAGCACATTATACCCCTTATCACTCACAAAGCTGCACTTCTTGACCTTCAGGACCCATATGTAACATCCAGGTAACCCATCTCAGCCTCAAACACCTATCAGTGATGTTATCAACCCACCTCCAAATGCTTCCATTAGATTAGACTCGATTATTTACAGTGTGGAAACAGGCCCTTCGGCCCAAGAAGTCCACACCAACCCGCCGAAGCGCAACCCACCCATTCCCCTACATTTACCCCTTTACCTAACACTACAGGCAATTTAGCATGGCCAATTCACCTGACCGGCACATCTTTGGACTGTGGGAGGAAACCAGAGCACCCGGAGGAAACCCACGCAGACATGGGGAGAATCTGCAAACTCCACACAGTCGGTCGCCTGAGTCGGGAATTGAACCCAGGTCTCTGGCGCTGTGAGGCAGCAGTGCTAACCACTGTGCCACCGTGCCGCCCACTATGTTACTCCATAATTATTTTGTCGTCGCAGGTACATCTTTCAAATACAATGCAGTAATGACATTAAGACACTCTTTCACACAAGGCATAACAAAATAGAAGGAAACAGCGTAGAACTAATAGGGGACAAGGGCATCCGCATTCCCCACGTACTTTTGAGGAGATCAGGTAATAAATCTCGAAAGATATCACAGGTCTACATGTTTCTCCTTGTCAGAATCATAGAGATATCCAGCATGTAAACAGACCCTTTGGTCTAACTTGCCCATGCTGACCAGATATTCTATGTTAATTTAATTCCTTTGCCAGCATTTGAATCATCTCTCTCTAGACCCTCCCAATTGATGTATACATCCAGCCTTTTAAATGTTGTAAAACTAGCCTCCATCACTTCCTCTGGTAGCTTATTCCATCCATGCACCATTCGCTGGAAGATAAAGTTGCTCCTTAGGTCCCTTTTAATTCGTTCCCTCTCACACGAAACCTACACCCTTTAGTTTTGGACTCCCCTAATCTGGGGAAAAGATCCTAATTATTCACACAACACCAGGTTATTTTCCAACAGATTTATTTGAAGCACTAACTTAAACCTGTTGGATTATAACCTGGTGTTGTGTGATTTTCAACTTTGTACACCTCAGTCCAACACCTTGATTATTCACCTTATCCATGAACTTCATGATTTTATAGACTTCTATAAAGTCACCTCTCATCCTCTGTCACTCAAGGGAAAATAGTCCCAGCCTATTCACCTCTCCCTGTAGATCAAACTTTCCAACCTTTGCAATGTCAACATAAATATTTTCCGAACCCTTTCAATTTTCACAACATCCTTCATATAGCAGGGAGAGCAGAATTGAATGCAGTATTCTAAAGCTTGCCTAACCATTGTCCTGTACAGCCTCAACATGACCTCCAACTCCAATACACATTGCACTGACCAATAAAGGCAACTAATGAAAAGCCTATGCCTGGAACATCGACTCTCCTGCTCCTCAATGTTGTCTGACTAGCTGTGCTCTTCCAGCGCCACACTTGGTGACTCTGATGTCCAGCATCTGCAGCCTTCACTTCCTCCTACTTCACAATCCTGCCTATCTGGAACTCTACTTTCACAGAACTGTGAACCTTTGTTCAGCAACACTCCCAGGACCTTACCATTGAGTGTATACGTCCTGACATGATTTTCCTTTCCAAAATGCAGCTTTGATCCAAATTAAATTCCATCTGCCACTCTTCAGCCCATTGGCCCATCTGATCAAGAACCCATTGTACTCTGAGATAACATTCTTCACTGTCCACTATGCCACCAATGTTGGTATCATCTGCAAACTTACTAGTATGCGTCAACACAGGCTTGGAGGACTGAAGGGCCTGTTCCTATGTTCTATTGTTCTTTCTTCTGTTGTTCTGTTGTTCTATTTCTGCTATCTAAATCATTTATGTAAATGACAAAAGGCAGTGAACCCAGCACTGATCCTTTGCAGCCCATTGCTAGACACAGGCTTCCAGTCTGAAAAGCAACTCTCCACCACCACCACCGTCACCTACCTTTGAGCTAATTTTGTTTCCAAATTGCTATTTCTCCCTGAATTCCATGTGATCTATCCTTGCTAACCAGACTACCATGTGGAAATTTGTTGAGTGCCCTACTGAAGTCCAACTAGACAATGTCCATTGTTCTGCCTTCATCAGGTGCTGGGTTCACAGAACAACAGAAGAAAGAACAATAGAACATAGGAACAGGCCCTTCAGTCCTCCAAGCCTGTGTTGAGACATTCTAGTAATTTTGCAGATGATATCAACATTGATGGCATAGTGGGCAGTGAAGAATGTTATCTCAAGGGAGAGGGGAACCAGCAGGAGGTCAATGTACACATTGGAACCGACTACATAGTAAGAAAAAAGGATGAGATTCTGAAGGAAGAATACAGAACGTTAGGCAGGAATTTAAAAAGAAGGTCGTCGAGGGTAGTAATATCTGGATTACTCCCAGTGCTGTGAGTAGTGAGGGTGGGAGTAGGATGATAGAGCAGATAACTGTGTGGCTGAGGAGGTGGTGCAGGGGAGAAGGGTCTACAGTTTTGGATCATTAGAATCTCTTCAGGGGTAGAAGTGACCTGTATAAGAAGGACGGGTTGCACCTGAATTGGAAGGGGACTAATATACTGGCAGGGAAATTTACTAGAACTGCTTGGGAGGCTTTAAACTAGTAAGATAGGACCAAGGGAAACAGTGAGGAATGAGATCAGTCTGAGACTGGTACAGTTGGGAAAAGGAGCAAGTTAAACAATCAGGGCAGACAGGAACAAAGCAGAGAATGAGATAGAACTGGGAAATTAAACTGCAATTACTTCCATGCAGGAGGCCTAACAGGGAAGGCAGATGAACTCAGGGCATAGTTAGAAACATGGGACTGGGATACCATAGTGTTGCTGAACAAAGACACCTTGGAGTGCAGGTTCATAGCTCCTCGAAAGTGGAGTCTCAGGTAGATAGGATAGTGAAGTCGGCATTTAATATTCTTTCTTTTATTGGTCAGAGCATTTAGTAAATGAATTAAATGGTAATATTGTGGCTGTTCAGGAATAGGAAGGGTGTTGTGAAACTTGAAAGGTTTAGAAAATATTTACAAGGATGTTGCCAGAGTTGGAGAGTCTGAGCTATAGGGAAAGATTGAAAAGGCTAGGAAAGCATGGAGCATCGGAAACTGAGGGGTGACTTTGTAGAGATTTATAAAATCATGAGGGGTATGAATAGCATAAATAGACAAGGTCATTTCCCTGGGTTGGGTGAGGCCAGAATTCGAGGGCATAGATTTAAGGTCAGAGGGGAAAGATTTCAAGGGAATTTTAGGGGCAAGTTTTTCACACAAAGGGTGCTGTATGTATGCAGTGAGCTGCCAGAGGAAGTCGTGGAGGTTGGTATAATTACAACATTTAAAAGGCTTCTGGATAGGGTAAATGAATAAGAAGGGTTTAGAGGGATATGGGCCAAGTGCTGGCACATGGGATGAGACTAATTTAGGATAGCTGGTTGGAATGGACAAGATGTACCGAAGGACCTGCTTCTGTGCTGAACATCTCTGTGAACCTATGAGTCTATAACACTCGATTGCTGCTGTCTGTACATGACATATGCTTCCTTCTTTTTCCTGACTACAGCCTCAGTTTCTCTGGTGATCCAGCAATCCCTACAGCTACCGGCCTTGCCCTTCATCTATCAGAGCATACTGCCTCTGGACTCTCATTATCTAATTTTTGAAAGCTTCCCACTTTCCAGCTGTTTCTTTACTTGTGAACATCTGCCCCCAATCAACATTGGAAAGTTCTTGTCTAATACCATCAAAATTGCCCTTCCTCCAGTTTAGAACTTTAACTTTTAGATCAGGTCTGACCCTTTCCATCATAACTATTGCAAAACTAATGGAATTATGATCATTGGGGCCAAAGCGCTCTCCCACTGACCCCCACCGAACCTTTTCTTCCAAATGCGATCTATTCCCATTTGGTAGAAAGTGGACTTATCAGTGATAGGCAACATGGTTTTGTGCAGAGAAGTTCATGTCTTATCAATTTAGAATTCTTTGAGGAAGTGACAAAATTGATTGATGAGAGAAGGGCTGCAGATATCGTGTACATGGATTTTAGTAAGGCATTTGTTATGGTTCCCCATGGTAGGCTGATGGAGAAAGTGAAGTTGCATGGGGTCCAGAGTGTACTAGCTAGACAGATGGAAAACTGGCTGGGCAACAGGAGACAGAGAGTAGTAGTGGAAGGGAGTTTCTCAAAATGGAGAGCTGTGAACAGTGGTGCTCCACAGGTGATCTGATTGGTAAATTTGCAGATGACGCTATGATTGGTGGAGTAGCAAGTAGTGAAGGGGACTGCCAGAGAATACAGGAGAATATAGATAGATTGGACAGTTGGGCAGAGAAATGGCAGATGGAGTTCAATCCAGACAAGTGCTAGGTGACGCATTTTGGAAGATCCAATTCAAGGGCAAACAATACATTAACTGCAAAAGTCTTGGAGAAAATTGATGTGCAGAGAGATCTGGGTGTTCAGGTCCCTTGTTCCCTGAAAGTAGCAACACAGGTTGATACCATGGTCAAAAAGGCAAATGGCATGCCTTCCTTCATCAGTTGGGTATTGAGTGCAAGAGTTGGCAGGGCATGTTACATTTGTATAACACTTTAGTTCGGCCACATTTGGAAAACTACATACAGCTCACATTACCAAAACAATGTAGATTCTTCGGAGACGGTACAGAGGAGGTTCACTAGGATGTTGCCTGGTATGGAGGGCACTAACTACGAACAGAGGTTGAGTAGATTAGGATTATTTTCATTAGAAAGACAAAGGTTAAGGGGGTCCTGATTGAGGTCAACAAAACCATGAGAGGTGTATACAGGGCGGACAGCAACAAACGTTTTCCCAGAGTGGGAGACTCAATTACTAGGGGTCACAAGTTCAAGGTGAGAGGGGAAAAGCTTAGGAGAGATATGTGTAGAAAGTTCTTTACTCAGAGGGTGGTGGATGCGTGGAACACATTGCCAGCGGAAGCAGGCACAATAGTATCTTTTAAGATGCATCTAGACAGATGCTGGGCAGAGAGCAAAGGAATACAGATCCCTAGAAAATAGGCAACAGATTTAGATAGAGGATCTATGAATCTGTCTATGCTGCAAATTTCTTTGTTCTTATTCTTTGTTCTTTTCCTGCCTTAGTTCCCAACAGAAGGTCAAATTTTGCTCCTTCTCTAGAAGGTACATCCACATTTTGATTAAGAACATTTTCTTGATCACATTTAACACATTTTACTCCATCCAAGTCCTGAACACTATGGCAGTCTCAGTTTGGAAAGTTAAAATCCCCTACCATTGCAACTCTATTATTCTTACAGATAACTGAAATAGAACATAGAAAAGTACAGCATGGAACAGGCCCTTCCACCCATGATGTTGTGCCAAGGATTATTCCTTCTCTAAAATAAAATAACCTAACCTACACACGCCTCAATTCATTGCTATCTATATGCATGCCCAGCAGTCACTTAAATGTCCTAATGACTCCACTTCCACCACCACCACCACTGGTAACACATTCTATGCGTTCACAACTCTTTGTAAGATCTCCTTACAAATTTGTTTCTCAGTTTCTCAGTCTATTGGGAGGGGGTTTATCACACAATCTCAGTAAAATGATCATCCCTTTCTTACTTCTCAGTTCCACCCAAATAATCTCACTGGACTATCCTCCCTAAGTGCAGTTGTAATGTTATTCCTAACCAAAACACACTCTCCCTTCTTTCGGCCTTCTTTCTATCTTTCCTGTAGCATCTACACCCTGGATCATTAAGCTGCCAGTCCTGTCCTTCCCTGAGCCATGTTTTTGTAATAGCTATGACATCCCAGTCACGCGTTCCCAAACATGCCCTAAGCTCATCAATTCAGAGACGAGAATTCGTTTGGACTCAATTTCCTTGGAGTTCAGCTATAAATGACAGGCCAATGGAACATCCATGGAAATGGAAGATTAATTTATGTCTTTTCAAGTACAAGTATTATAAATGTTGTGAAACTTCATTAATTTTAAGCTTATAGAATTGAAGATAATTAAGTCCCCTGGTCAGGAGATTGGTTGATTGACACACACGGGCAAGGTAATGGGCTGTTTTCAAATTACCAAGAATTTGTGGTGCCCTGCACTCATTTTTCTGGGGTTCAACCATGTATTATTCATTGTGATCATCGCTACATGAAGTTGAATGGTGGAGAAAGTTCAAGGAGCTGAATGGTTCTGCTCTAATTTATATACAAATGTAATGCATCTAGGGGCTAAGATAGGTTCTGCAGCAGGTGGTGAAGGAACCAACGAGAGGAAAAACGTACTTGAACTCATCTTTACCAATCTGTCAGCTGCAGATGCATCTGTCCATGACTGTATCAGTAAGAGCAACCATCGCACAGTCCTTGTAGATCCAAAGTCCTGGCTTTACATTGAGAATAACGCAAATTGTATTGTGAGGCACTATCACTGTGCTAAGTGGGACAGACTTCAAATTGATCTAGCAACTCAAGACTGCATCCATGAGATGCTGTGGACTGTCAACAGCAGTAGAATTGTTCTCCAGCATAATTTTATGGCCTGGCATATTCCCAACTCCATCATTGCTATCAAGCCACAGGATCATCCCTGGTTCAATGGAGTACAGGATGACATGCTGGGAGCAGCACCAGGCATACCTGAAAATGAGGTATCAACTTGGTGATGCCACCAAACATGACTACTTGCATACCAAACAGTATAAACAGCAAGTGATAAACAGAACTAAGCAATCCCATAAGCAACAGATCAGATCTCATCATAGAATCCCTACAGTGCTGAAAAAGGCCATTAGGTCCAACAAGTCCACACCAACCCACCAAAGAGTAACCCACCCAAACCCATCTCCCTTCCCTATTACTCTACATTAACCCACAACTAATGCACCTGACCTACACATCCCTGTACGCTATGGGCAATTTAGCATGGCCAACTCACCTGACCAGCACATCTTTGGACTGTGGGAGGAAAGCAGAGCACCTGAAGGAAACCCACGCAGACACAGGGAGAATGTGTAAATTCCACACAGACAGTCACTTGAGGCTGGAATCTAATGCAGGTCCCTTGTGCTATGAGACAGCAGTGCTAACCACTGAGCCACTGTGCCACCCATGATCTAAGCTCTGTAGTCCCTGCCACATCCATGAATGGTGGTGGACAATTAAACAACTCACTAAGGAGGAGACTCCACAAATTATCCTCATTCTCAATTATGGAATTGCCTATGCAACAATCTTCAACCAGAGTGCTGAAAACCATCTCGGCCTCTTTCAGTGGTGCACAGCATTAGAGATATCAGTTTTCTGCCGATTCAATTGATTCCATGTGATATCAAGAAACAATTGGAAGCACTGAATACTGCAAAGACTACAGGCCCTGATAACATTCTGGCAATAGTACCAAAGACTTGTGCTCCAGAACTTGCCACTCCCCTAGCCAACCTGCTCCCGTACAGTTATAACACTGGCATGTGAGCAATAATGTGGGAAATTGCCCAAATATGTCTGATACATAAAAAGCAGGACAATTCCAGCCCGGAAAATTACCTCCCCTATTGGTCTACTCTCGATCATCAGTTAAATGATGGACTGTGTCATTAACAGTGCTATCAAGCAGCACCTGCTCAGCAATAACCTGGTCAGTTTGAGTTCCACCAGGGCTGCTCAGCTCCTAACCTCATTACAGACTTTGTTCAAACATGGATAAAAGAGCTGAATTCCAGAGGGGAGATGACTGACAGTCCTTGGTATCAAGGTTGCATTCAACTGAGTGTGGCATCAAGGAGCCCTTGCAAAACTGGAATCAATGGGTATCAGAGAACAAACTCTCTGGTGGTTAGAGTCATACCTGACACAGAGGAAAATGGTCATGGTTGTTTCAGGTCAGCCATCTCTGCAGGAGTCCCTCAGGGTAGTGTCCTAGGCCTAACTATCTTCAGCTGCTTCATCAAAGATCATCCTCCTGCTCCTTAAGGTCAGAAGTGGGAATATTTGTGATATGGACTTCAGTAAGGCATTCGACAAGGTTCCCATGGGAGACTGATTAGCAAGGTTAGATCTCATGAAATACAGGTAGAACTAGCCATTTGGATACAGAACTGGCTCAGAGGGTGGTGGTAGAGGGTTGTTTTTCAGACTGGAGGCCTGTGACCAGTGGAGTGCTGCAAGGATTGGTACTGGGCCCTCTACTTTTTGACATTTACATAAATGATTTGGATGCGAGCATAAGAGTTAGTAAGTTTGCAGATGATACCAAAATTGGAGGTTCAGTGGACAGCGAAGAGGGTTACCTCAGATTTCAACAGGATCTGGACCAGATGGGCCAATGGGCTGAGAAGTGGCAGATGGAGTTTAATTAAGATAAATGCGAGGTGCTGCATTTTGGGAAAGCAAATCTTAGCAGGACTTATATACTTAATGGTAAGGTCCTAAGGGGTGTTGCTGAACAAAGAGACCTTGGAGTGCAGGCTCATAGCTCCTTGAAAGTGGAGTCATAGGTAGATAAGATAGTGAAGAAGGCATTTGGTATGCTTTCCTTTATTGGTCAGAGTATTGAATACAGGAGTTGGGAGTTGAAAATGTGTTGCTGGTTAAAGCACAACAGGTTAGGCAGCATCCAAGGAATAGGAAATTTGACGTTTCGGGCATAAGCCCTTCATCAGGAAGATGAAGCCCTTCCTGATGAAGGGCTTATGCCCAAAATGTCGAATTTCCTATTCCTTGGACTCTGCCTAACCTGCTGTGCTTTAACCAGCAACACATTTTCAACTGTGATCTCCAGCATCTGCAGACCTCATTTTTTACAGGAGTTGGGAGGTCATGTTGTGGCTGTACAGGACATTGGTTAGGCCACTGTTGGAATACTGCGTGCAATTCTGATCTCCTTCCTTTCGGAAAGATGTTGTGAAACTTGAAAGGGTTCAGAAAAGATTTACAAGGATGTTGCCAGGGTTGGAGGATCTGAGCCACAGGGAGAGGCTGAACAGGCTGGGGCTGTTTTCCCTGGAGCGTTGGAGGCTGAGGGGTGACCTTATAGAGGTTTACAAAATTATGAGGGGCATAGATAGGATAAATAGACAAAGTCTTTTCCCTGGGGTCGGGGAGTCCAGCACTAGATGGCATAGGTTTAGGGTGAGAGGGGAAAGATATAAAAGAGACCTAAGGAGCAACCTTTTCACGCAGAGTGTGTTACGTGTATGGAATGAGCTGCCAGAGGAAGTGGTGGAGGCTGGTACAATTGCAAAATCTAAGAGGCATTTGGATGGGTATATGAATAGGAAGGGTTTGGAGGGATATGGGCCGGGTGCTGGCAGGTTGGACTAGATAGGGTTGGGATATCTGGTCGGCATGGACGGTTTGGACAGAAGGGTCTGTTTCCATGCTGTACATCTCTATGACTCTATTTGCCGATGATTGTACAATGTTCGCCATCATTCACAACTCTTCCGACACTGAAAAAGTCTGTGTCCAAATGCAACAAGATCTGGACAATGCCCAGACATGGGCTATCAAGTGTAACTTTTGTACTACACAATGCCAGGCTATGACCATCACCAACAGGAGACAATCTAACCACCCCTCCTTGACATTAAATGGGGTTACCATCACTGAATCCTCCACTACCAACATCCAGGGAGTTACAATTAATCAACTGGACTCACCATAGAGACACAGTGGCTACAACAACAGTTCAGAGGCTGGAAATATGCAGTGAGTAATTCACCTCCTGACATCCCAAAGCCTATCCAAGAAACAGGTCAGGAGTGTGATGGAATATTCCCCATTTGACTGGATGAGTGCAGCTCCAACACTCAAGAAGATTGACTCCATCCAGGACAAAACATCCCAGTTGATTGGCACCACATCCACAAGCATCCATTCCCTCCACCACCGACACTCAGGAGCAGCAGTATGTACTATCTACAAGATGCACTATAGAAAGTCACCAAAAATCCTCACACAGCATCTTCCGAACCTACAACCACTTCCATCTAGAAGGACAAGGACAGTAGATATATGGAAACACCACCACCTCCAGTTTCCCTCCAAGCCACTCATCGTTTTGAAATATAGTGCTGTTCCTTCTTTGTTGCTGGGTCAAAATTCTGGATGCCTAATGGCATTTTGTGTCAACCCACAGTAGGTGGCCTGCAGCAATTCAAGAAGGCAGCTCACTACCACTCTCTCAAGGGCAACTGGGGGAAGGGGCAATAAATGTTGGCCACTGAGCGATGCCCACATGCTATAAGATAAATAAGAAAAAAATGTTTTCAAAGATCTGGGGTTAGACAGCAGATCTTATGTTTCTATGTTTCTAATCCTCAAAGTGATACTGATCATGGACCTAAATCTGATTTATATCTTACATTTGCATTTCTATTCACTGAAGTGGAGTTCCTGCCTCTAATTCGAATTGATGACTGACACTCGCTGTATACTTTTCACACTCATTCAAATTCGAAACTGAAACACAAGAAATCAAAAGGTCTATAGTTGAGCAAAGTTTCTGGATTTAAAATAATGATGAACTCATCCTGAAGCTCAATGGATTGCTTTCAAAGCAAATAAACAGACTGTCTTCTCTGGTTTCTAGCTGCCTTGTGATTGACTTACCCTTGTGCAGTCAGCTTGGTCTTTGAAATGACATTTTGCTTTTCAGGTACAATGTGTGCTCTCTTCAACATGAGGAAGTGAGAGGTCTCACCAAACCTGCAGTAACCTAATTTAAAATAACCAGAGAGTTGACTTGTTTAACACATTGTTGAAATTCAAGAAGATTCCTTCTTTCAGGAATTTTTCCAACAATGGATGTTTCAGGAAAGTCATTTCCTAGCTATTTGACTATCATTCTAACCCCTGGCGTTCAAGTTCCATGTTATTCCTGTCATTTTGCCATGAACCTTAAATTTCCATTCTTCTTTCAGGATCTGACACTGGATGTGACTCTGACATTTGCCCATCATATCTCCTCTCCTGGGAGCATTTAGTTCACTTAAGACTGACGTCAGTGGCAATGTAATAGAAAAGCAGGACAAAGTGATGTCAAGTCATGATACTGGTGATCATTCCTGATCAATTCTAGAAGTCTCCAACATTATAAATACCAGTCTTCATCCAAGTTCATTCATTCCACGTGGTAGCAAGAAACAGTTGAAGGCACAGGATATTGCAAAAGCTGTGGACCTCTACATCATTCCAGCCATATTATTGAAGATGTATGCTCGGAACTTGCTGCACACCGTGACAAACTAATCCACTACAGCTACAACATTGACATCTATCTGACAATGTGGAAGATTGCCCAGGTATGGAATGTACACAAAAAACAGGACAAATCCAACACTGCTAAATACCATCTCATCACTCTGCATTTGATCATTAATGAACTGATGGAAGGTATCATAAACAATGCTGTGAAACAATACTTGTTTGGCAATAGCCTGTACGTTGATGCTCAGTTTGGATTCTGTGAAAATATACTAATTCACATTTAGCTGTGTTAAAATTAATTTGCTAGTTATTGGCCATTCATCAAGTTTATTAATGTGTTTCTGTAGCTTGTTATAGTCCTCCTGGATAGATATGGCCCCACACCTCCCTCTCCGCCATTTTGGCATCATCTACAAATTTAGAAATTGTGTTGTTTGATTCCAGCAGCATAGTGGCTCACAGCGCCAGCAACCTGGGTTTGATTCCAGCCTTGGGTGACTGTCTGTGTGGAGTTTACAACATTCTCTCCATATCTGTGTGGGTTTCCTCCCACAGTCCAAAGATATGCAGGCTAGGTGAATTGGTCATGCTAAATTGCCCATAGGGAAGTGTAGGTTAGGTGTATTAGTTAGGGGTAAATGTAGAGTAATAGGGTAAGGGAATGGGTCTGAGTGGGTTACTCTCTGGAGGATTAGTGTACACTTGTTGAAAATGTGTTGCTGGAAAAGCGCAGCAGGTCATGCAGCATCCAAGGAGCAGGAGAATCGACGTTTTGGGCATGAGCCCTGCTTCAGGAATGAGGAGAGTGTGCCAAGCAGGCTAAGATAAAAGGTAGGGAGGAGGGACTTGGGGGAGGGGCATTGGAAATGCGATAGGTGGAAGGAGGTTAAGGTGAGGGTGATAGGCCGGAGTGGGGGTGGGGACGGAGAGGTCAGGAAGAAGATTGCAGGTTAGGAGGGCGGTGCTGAGTTTGAGGGTTGGGACTGAGACAAGGTGGGGGGAGGGGAAATGAGGAAACTGGAGAAATTTGAGTTCATCCCTTGTGGTTGGAGGGTTCCTAGGTGGAAGATGAGGCACTCTTCCTCCAGCCGTCGTGTTGCTATGGTCTGGCGATGGAGGAGTCCAAGGACCTGCATGTCCCTGGTGGAGTGGGAGGGGGAGTTGAAGTGTTGAGCCACAGGGCGAGTTGGGTTGGTTGGTCTGGGTGTCCCAGAGGTGTTCTCTGAAACGTTCCACCTATTGCATTTCCAATGCCCCTCCCCCAAGTCCCTCCTCCCTACCTTTTATCTTAGCCTGCTTGGCACACTCTCCTCATTCCTGAAGCATCGATTCTCCTGCTCCTTGGATGCTGCATGACCTGCTGCGCATTTCCAGCAACACATTATCAGCTCTGATCTCCAGCATCTGCAGTCCTCACTTTCTCCTAGAAGATTTTAACCTACTACGAATCCTCTTACAAGGATGCTTTTCTTGAAGAAGCTCTCTTCCTCCGTCTACAAGGATTTCAGTGAGTCCCTCTCTCACTGCACACCCAAGGTCATCTCCTCTGCCCAGAACCTCTTCAGCCACGTTCTCAAACAAACTCGCTACCACAGCGACATCTCCTTTCTCAGCACCTGCCTATCAACCATGTGTTTCTGTAGCTTGTTATAGTCCTCCTGGATAGATATGCCCCCACACCTCCGTCTCCTGGGCCACCTCCATGTCCAAACTGTTACCACCTTTAGCCTGGAGAACAACACCTTATATTCTGCCTTGGGACCCTGCAACCACACAGGATTAATGTGGATTTCACCAGTTTCTTCATTTCTCCTCCCCCACCTTATCCCAGTCCTAAGCCTCCAACTCTGCACCTCCTTCCTGACCTGTCTATGACCTTTCCTATCTATCCACTCCACCCTCCTCTCCAATCTATCATCATATCCCCCATCTTCATCTACCTATCGCATTCTCAGCTTACCCCCAACCCCACCACCCCTCAGCCACCCCCTTCCCCCCACACCGGCTCACAAGCCTCATTCCTGATGAAGGGATTATGCTTGAAATATCGATTCTCCTGCTCCTCAGATGCTGCTTGACCTGCTGTGCTTTTCCAGCACCACACTCTTGACTCTGATCTCCAGCATCTGCAATCCTCTTTTCTCCTTTTTTTTATCAATGTGTCTGACACTTAAAACTTATGGATCATCAGTGAGTTTTTAATTCCTAGTTTGATGTTGATAAGAAAGTTTCAATGTGATTGTCAACACTTTAAGAAATATGTGATGGTCCTTGACAAGGTGTGGGGGCATGTTACCAGAATATTTACCGTGGATGGGGGAGTTTAGGTATCATATTCATTTGCAGAGACTGGGAAGTTTTTCCTTGCTATATTTGAGACTGAGGGGAAATTTTATTGAGGCATACAAGATTAAGACATGGCAAGATAAGATAAATATGTAAGAGATGTTTTCATTGACTAATAGGAAAAGGATTCAGTGGTATAGGTTTAAAGCCTTGGCCAAGTAGTTTGGGGGAAGTGAGGAAGAACACTTTTATGCAGAAAGTAGCCTTTAACCTGCTGCCTATGAAGGTCATGGAGTTAGAGACATAGAACATAGAACATAGAACAATACTGCACAGAACAGGCCCTTCGGCCCACGATGTTGTGCCGAACATCTATCCTAGATTAAGCACCCATCCATGTACCTATCCAATTGCCGCTTAAAGGTCGTCAATGATTCTGACTCTACCACTCCCACGGGCAGCGCATTCCATGCCCCCACCACTCTCTGGGTAAAGAACCCACCCCTGACATCTCCCCTATACCTTCCACCCTTCACCTTAAATTTATGTCCCCTTGTAATACTCTGTTGTACCCGGGGAAAAAGTTTCTGACTGTCTACTCTATCTATTCCTCTGATCATCTTATAAACCTCTATCAAGTCACCCCTCATCCTTCGCCGTTCCGACGAGAAAAGGCTGAGAACTCTCAACCTGTCCTCGTACGACCTATTCTCCATTCCAGGCAACATCCTGGTAAATCTTCTCTGCACCCTCTCCAAAGCTTCCACATCTTTCCTAAAATGAGGCGACCAGAACTGCACACAGTACTCCAAAAGTGGCCTAACCAAAGTCCTGTACAGCTGCAACATCACTTCATGACTCTTGAATTCGATCCCTCCGCTAATGAACGCTAATACACCATAGGCCTTCTTACAAGCTCTATCCACCTGAGTGGCAACTTTCAAAGATCTATGTACATCGACCCCAAGATCCCTCTGTTCCTCCACCTGACTAAGAACTCTACCGTTAACCCTGTATTCCGCATTCTTATTTGTTCTTCCAAAATGGACAACCTCACACTTGGCAGGGTTGAACTCCATCTGCCACTCCTCAGCCCAGCTCTGCATCATATCTAAGTCCCTTTGCAGCCGACAACAGCCCTCTTCACTGTCCACAACTCCACCAATCTTCGTATCATCTGCAAATTTACTGACCCACCCTTCGACTCCCTCATCCAAGTCATTAATAAAAATTACAAACAGCAGAGGACCCAGAACTGATCCCTGTGGAACTCCACTTGTAACTGGGCTCCAGGCTGAATATTTACCATCTACCACCACTCTCTGACTTCGACTGGTTAGCCAGTTTTCTATCCAATTGGCCAAGTTTCCCTCTATCCCATGCCCCCTGACTTTCCGCATAAGCCTACCATGGGGAACCTTATCAAATGCCTTACTAAAATCCATGTACACTACATCCACTGCTCTACCCTCATCCACATGCTTGGTCACCTCCTCAAAGAATTCAATAAGACTTGTAAGGCAAGACCTTCCCTTCACAAATCCGTGCTGGCTGTCCCTAATCAAGCAGTGTCTTTCCAGATACTCATAAATCCTATCCCTCAGTACCCTTTCCATTACTTTGCCTACCACAGAAGTAAGACTAACTGGCCTGTAATTCCCGGGGTTATCCCTATTCCCTTTTTTGAACAGGGGCACGACATTCGCTACTCTCCAGTCCCCTGGTACCACCCCCAGTTGACAGTGAAGATGAAAAGATCATTGCCAACGGTACTGCAATTTCCGAGAATTTTGAATTTTGAAGAAAAATTAGATAAACATTTAGGGAATTAAATTGCAGACCTATGGCGATAGAGCTGGAGAATTGGATTGCTATACGGAGTCAGCATGGATTCAATGGCCCAAATAGTCTCCTCCAGTGCAGCTGTTGTGGGGTGGTATTTAAAAAAATGCCAACTTATTAGGTTTTGGCACATGTTATATTCTGAAGAAATTCTCAGCAATTCTTCCTAAACTGGACAATATATTTCAGAACTTGTCAGAAAATATTAAACTGTCCCTGAACATGGATTCAATTTAAAAGATAATTCTGGGCTGTTGGTTTGAAATAAGCCCACAATATTCCAACTACTTGGTATCTGGTGTGTGACATGTATACAAGTTAGTATTTCCTTTATAAAATGGAAGCATTTTTTATTCGTTTGCTACCAACAGTTTCAATGATTTTGGAGATATTGATGGGGTTTTAGTGCCAGCAGCTGAGGGATCACATTGGCTATGCTGGACTGTTACATAGAACAGCGACACTATCCCATTCTGTAATTCATTCATTTTAAAGTATTGCAGAGTCCCTACTACCACCACTCTCTTAAAAGGTTTGTGAAGGTTTGTAGCTCAGGTTGAGATTTAGGGTGTAGGTTTGCTCGCTGAGCTGTAGGTTTGATATCCTGATATTTCATTACCTGGCTAGGTAACATCATCAGTGGCGACCTCCAAGTGAAGCGAAGCTGTTGTCTCCTGCTTTCTATTTATATCTTTCTCCTGGATGGAGTTCCTGGGGTTTGTGGTGATGTCATTTCCTGTTCGTTTTATGAGGGGTTGATTGATGGCATCTATATTTATGTGCTTGTTTATGGTATTGTGGTTGGAGTGCCAGGCTTCTAAGAATTCTCTGGCATGTCTTTGCTTAGCCTGTCCCAGGATAGATGTGTTGTCCCAGTCGAAATGGTGGTTTTTTAATCCATGTGTAGGGTATGAGGAAGAGGAGGTCGTGTCTTTTTGTGGCGAGCTGGTGTTCATGTATCCTGGTGGCTAACTTTCTTCCTGTTTGTCCTACGTAGTGTTTGTGGCAGTCCTTGCATGGAATTTTACAGATGACGTTGATTAAGAGACACTTAACATCATCAACGACACCCTCACAGCATAAAGTTCACCAAGGAGGAAGAAACTGACAACAAACTCACATTTCTGGACGTCACAGTAGAAAGAAACACAAGGGAGAATTACAAACCTGCGTATATAGAAAACCAATGAACACTGACCAAATACTCAACTACACCAGCAACCATCCCAACACACACAAACGATGCTGTATCAGAACACTATTCCAACAACCCACCACACACTGCAGCACAAACGAACTTCGAAAAACAGCGGAGAACCACCTACACGACGTATTCAAGAAGAATGGATACTCAAAAAACACAGTGCGCAGATTCCTCAAGAACAAACCACGACAAGCAGACAAAACACAGCCAGAAACCCTAACCACCTTACCATATATCAAAGAAGTTTCAGAAATGACAGCCAGACTACTGAGACCCCTTGGAATCCTAGTAGCACACAAACCCACCAACACTCTCAAACAAAAACTAAGAAACTTAAAAGACCCAGTACAACCTATGGACAAAACCAACATCATCTACAAAATTCCATGCAAGGACTGCCACAAACACTACGTAGGACAAACAGGAAGAAAGTTAGCCACCAGGATACATGAACACCAGCTAGCCACAAAAAGATACAACTCCCTCTCCCTCGTAGCCCTACACACGGATGAAAAAAAACCACCATTTCGACTGGGCCAACATATCTATCCTGGGACAGGCTAAGCGAAGAAATGCCAGAGAATTCCTAGAGTGTGGCACTCCAACCACAACGCCATAAACAAGCACATAGATCTAGATGCCATCTATCCACTCCTCAGAAAAAGAACACGAAATGACGTCATCACAAACCCCAGGAACCCCATCCAGGAGAAAGATATAAATAGAAAGCAGGAGACAACAGCTTCACTTCACTTGGAGGTTGCCACTGATGATGTTACCTAGCCAGGTAATGAAACGTCTGGATATCAAACCTACAGCTCACCGAGCAAACCCACACCCTAAACTCTGTTAAAAATGTAACCACAATTGATATTGATTTGACATAAAATGATCTATTAACAAAGAGACATTTGGTGGAGAGAGGGCTGGTATCGACTGAGAGAGGGCAAGAGATAGGAAAAGAAGTAAGATGGGTATAGAGTGTGGGGGTATGGCCAGAGGAAGTGAGGACAAGAGTGGCGATTGTCTTCATATGGAAGACTGAAAGATTTAGAGTTCCAGCCTCCTTCATATTAACTGTTAAGCTGTGACTCTGAAATCAATGCAGGCAAATTAAGACCGGAAACAAATGGTTTATCCCATTTCCAGTGAGATGAATGAAAGAGATTTGTAAAAAAATATTTTCTGATGCAATTTGGGAATCACTGGTAAGATCAGCATTTGCTACTCCTCCATAATTACCCTGAACTGATTGGCTTCCTCAGGCAGCTCAGAGTCAGCAACATTGCAGCGTCACATGTAAGGATGGCAGACTTCCTTCCCTAAACAACATTAATGAACCAAATAGATTTTTACAACAATCAAACATGGTGTCATAAACAATCAAACTGAGACTAGCTTCATGTGCAAGATTTTTTATTAACTGGATTGTCCTGAGCATTACAATCTGAGCCTTCACTAATCCAGTGATGGTTATACTGTATTACTATCTCCTGCAAGGTCCTTGTTGCAGAATTATCCCTCTGAGGCTGAGGTCATATACTCTAGGCTGCACAAAACAGTTTAAACTTACTGTTGTGACGCCTTTTCTGTTTTATCAACTATTGAGCCCGTAAGGGTGTATGGCCTGACCAGCTCTTACCTCTGATCCCTGCTCATGAATAGAAAGAAGGCTAGTACCTAAAATAGGGGAGAGGATGTGGGGAATTTCGGGAATTTTGAAAGTGCCCTTTCAAAAAGGCATTTGCTACATTAGTGGTTTAATGGAGTTACTTAATGTATCTTGTCAAAACATGTCCCACTGAAATTAAACTAGAAATGCTCACACAGTTGGCCTTTAGAAGTTATTTTATAACATTGATTTTTGTCATGATTGAGCGGAACTACTTCCCGATGTGAATAATTTTGCTGGTGTTCAAAGTTTGTGAGAAGATTTGTAGCTCGGGTGCTCGTTGCTGTGCTTCTGTTCACCGAGATGGGAATTTGTGTTGCAGATGTTTCACCCCCTGTCTAGGTGACATCCTCATTTTGCTGGTATAAAGAATATTCGAATTCGAGTTCATGCTGGAGTAGTGCTTTGTTGCTGGCTAATTGAATTTGTTGAACTTCTAAAAGGTGCTACATATCGAGAAACATCTACATATTGAAACATTGCAAAGTCTTGTGTAAATAGAGGTGAAAGATTTTCTGTCACTCTTGGGCCCTGCAGCCTCAGTTGTACACCTGTCGGTGATAACTTGCACTTTCCAGTCCAGCCAGTTGTTCTTGCCTGACTGCAAAACATTCTGTTTATCTTTGTTTGGAAAACAAGTAAGTAAAGTGAATTGATTGATGATTCAATTTTTTAAATTGTAATTAATTACACAAATTCAAAGTGCTGTGGGCACTGCAGGAGTCAATACTTTGATTTATTACATTGTGTAATGTGCGCAATGCCAAAGCAGCATATTCCCAATTCAACAAAGCAGAATCGGAAAAGGCATGGATTCTCACATCGATTCCCAGATGATACTACTCCTTAACAAAAACAGAAGTTAAGAATAGCTCTGATGAAGGGTCACTGGAATTTAAACATTAACAGTGCTTTTTGTCCACAAGTACTGCCTGATTTGCAAAGTTCTGCAGCAATTTCTATTTTTGGTTCATATTTCCAGCATTTAGAGTTCTTCACATCTTTGCATGGTATTGCATAATGTTGCGTCCCTGGGAGGAACCTGTGACCATGGAGACCTCCTGAAAGTCCAGCAGCTGTACGAATGGCCAGAAAACAATAGACAGAAGGAGACTAGCCTGTGAATCTATCCTGCTTCTGTGATACAACAACATGCATTTATGCAGTAATCATCACATCTGTTAATGGAGTGTCTGTAACACACCTTATTCTGTCTGTGCTACTCACATCTCTCACACGTGAATGCTATCATCCACAGGCCCCCTGATTTTGGGCACCAGTTGGTAAAATCCCTGCTCCCATCTGCTCCCCCTCATGCCTTTAGACCAACTCAAGGCAATGCGAAGTGGCTAGAAACTCAAGATCAAGGATCTTTTGCCTATCCTCTGTGCACTGTGGAGCTGTGGATTCCCCTGGGTGACAGAGGAAAAGCATACAGCCTCCAAAAGGAACGCTTTGCTTTGATGCAGGAGTGCCATTGTGCCATCCTCAGGGGATTAAAAACACTTTGCTAGTTTGTTTCAATGAATAGAGGAGAAACAGGTTCCTCTCTTTTTTTCAGCCTATTTTGAGTGAACAAATATTTCCTTCTAAAATGTAGTGGATCTTGATATAAATTGCACTTTGCTGAAAGATCTCAGCCACCAGATGGTGCAGGATAATATATTTAGTTTGAGGCACTAAGAGGATTTGACGACCATTTTATCAGCTTTTGTAAGTGCCTCAGCTGCTCAGAGTTCTGAAATCCCCCATGAATTAAAGGCCGATTGTATTAAATTCCTTTGTTTGGTTCATTTTAGCAGGATTAAGTGTTCGGAGATTCAGACTGTGTTTGCAGTTGGAAGGAAACCAGACATCAGAACATTCTGCCACTCTAGGGGGTCTTTAGCTGGCCGTCAAACAGAAGTTTAAGGTTACAGGTCACTCGAAACTGAAAAGTTACCCGCAGCGAAGGGAACTGATTGGGTGAGTGGACATGAAGGAGTTTCCCTTGTGAAACAAACCTAGACCAGCCACAAATGGATTGTCCGACAGAAGCCGCGCCTACAGACAGATCACCTTTCATTCTCCTCTGCTGGCTATCAAAGATTTCAGCACATACGGAAAGCTTTTGAAAAGTATTCATTGAATCACCTGTGAATTTATTTCATAGTACCCAAAGCTCAAAGAATAATTTATATTAGTTGTTATGTTAATGAGAATATCATTCATTATGGTTTGTAGAGTGTATTTTTTCAGGTACCAAGATATTAACACTGCTTAAATCAGTATTTAATAAGTTTAATTTGATTAGATTGAATTGGGTTGACAAGGTGAACATTTCATTGTCAACTGCACATTCTCATTAAATTAATCAAGAACAGTTTCAGGTAGGAGAGGACCTTCAGCCCAACTGAATACCCATCTGCCACACTCCCATAATGCATTTCTAGTGACCAGTTTAATGACAAGAGGAGAGGATACAAAGTGTCCAAAATCATATTGGGTTGGGAACAAGTAAACAAGGAGACACTGCTTCCAGTGGTTGAAGAGTTGGGAAATAAATAGTCAAGGTTCACAACGAGTTGATACGAATTGCAATGCGTCCTGTGACTGGATGGTGCATTGAAACAAAATAATGACTTTCAAAAGAGATTTGCAGAATGACTTTATGGAGCTGTGGCAACAAAGCAGTGTGTCAATGGATTAACTGTAAAAATCGGTCAAAGAGCTTCTGAAGGCACGATTGTCCACATGGAACATGGAACAGTGTAGCACAGTACAGGCCCTTTGGCCCTTAATGTTGTGCCAGCCTTTTATCCTACTCTAAGATCAAACTAACCAACATACCCTTCATTGTGCTATCGTCTATGTGCCTATCCAAGAGTAATTTAAGTGTCTCTATTATACCTCTCTACTACCACTGCTGGCAGTGCATTCCATGCACCTCTCCACTCTCTGCGTAAAAAATCTTCCTCTAACATCTCCCCAATCACCTTAAAACTATGCCCCCTCCTGACAGATATTTTTGCCATTGGAAAAACATCTCTGGCTATCCATACTCTCTATGCCTCTCATCATCTTGTACACCTCTATCAAGTCACCACTCCTATGAGAAAAGCCCTAGCTCCCTCAACCTTTCTTCATAAGACATGCCCTGCAGTCCAGGCAGCATCCTGGTAAATCTCTTTTACATCCTCTCTGAAGCTTCCACGTCTTTTCTAAAATGAAGTGACCAGAACTGAACATAATATTCCAAGTGTGGTCTAACCAGGGCTCTATAGAGCTGCAGCACAATCTCACAGCTCTTAAACTCAATCCCCCTGTTAATGAAAACCAACACACCATACCCCTTCTTAACATTCCGATGGCACACAAGGACAGTAGTGGAAAGTTAGTGTTAAAAATGGTCCGCTGGGCACTAAGCTGCAACACAAGAGTCAGCAAGGACAAAGAACAGAGTGGGCAATGTATTGAAGAGAGAATGGAAAGTTCAGTTCAGAGTTGAGTGGGCTAATATTGCAGGGCATGGCTAGCTAGCATTATAGAATTCAATCTCAGGCATCAAAGCACAAGCATGTACATACACTCTGGGTGCCAACATTCCTGTCACCATAAATAGTTAGCTATGATCTTACACTAAAAGCGTTTCCAGCACAGCGAAGTATGGCTGGACCTTGAAAGAGATGAAAGCAGCAGGGAAGATGAATGTGAGGATTGAAACAACTCCACAGAGACCAGTATCTGTAACCAAATCACCCTTTATTTACATGTGGAGAGTCTTTGATACTGATCCAGTATCGTGATGAAGAGCTTCTGCTCAAAACATTGACTCTCCTGCTCCTCGGATGCTGCCCGACTGACTGTGTTTTTCCAGCACCACACTCTTCGACCCAGTTCCTTCAGAGTCACCTCTCAGAATGAGCAGGAGGTCTGATATTCCTGGTTTTATCTGTCAGCCAGGGATCTCTGATTGCTTCAAGTTCACAGCCCCAATCAGGGAACTCATATTCTGTGACATCCACCTGGCTGACCTTGTTACAATTATTACATCCCGCCCCCTCTTTGAGTCTGAGGACATAGGCTGGTTCCTTTTTTGTAGCTTCTCCTGGGCATTTTAGCACTGGGTCAGGTTCCTCAAAATTTGTCTTTGATACAGAGTGCAATGCACAGTAGCTTGCCTCTTGCACCCAGAACATCTCAGAAAAATTCATTCTTTTCTTCAGGCAGCAAAGGTGTTGGTGCGGTGACATCTTCTGCAACCACCTCAGATTCTGAGGTACCTTTGATACTTGATGGATGGGTTCTGGAATGCCGGAGAGGCTGCCGAGGAGCCGGGCACATTTTGCTCCCACACCATTTAGATTAGATTAGACTTACAGTGTGGAAACAGGCCCTTCGGCCCAACAAGTCCACACCGACCCGCCGAAGCGCAACCCACCCATACCCCTACATTTACCCCTTACCTAACACTACGGGCAATTTAGCTTGGCCAATTCACCTGACCCGCACATCTTTGTGACTGTGGGAGGAAACTGGAGTACCCGGAGGAAACCCACGCAGACACGGGGAGAACATGCAAACTCCACACAGTCAGTCACCTGAGTCGGGAATTGAACCCGGATCTACAGGCGCTGTGAGGCAGCAGTGCTAACCACTGTGCCACCGTGCCGCCCATTTATGGCTTTGCAGTTTCTAAATGGTCCATGTGACCGTTGAATCTTCCCAAACCTAATTTGTCACTGTGCCTGACCCTGCATCGAACATGCCTCCTACCAATCCAAGGCCATTCCCATGGTCCCTACACCAAACTTCATTCTCTGAAGTAAACTGTCTTTCTCGCTTAGTGGATTCTTATGTCCAGCCATCTTGATGCCATTTCACTCTCTCTCCCAGGTCCTGGAAGATCAGACTTAACCTGGTGTGGAATGTTCTCCCCATCAGTAACTCTACTGGAGTTATCTTTGTAGTTGCATGAGGGGTGGTCCTATAGTCAAATAAAACTGGGACAGTTGGTATTGAGTGAAGCTGTAGGCCGTTTCTTTAAACCTGCCTTCAAAGTTTGGGCAGTTCTTTCCACCAGACTATTGATATGAACCTGTCCTTACTTGCCGAATGTCATTTGACTTTAGGAAATAATCAAATTCCCTGCTGGTAAATGATGGCTCACTATCTGTGTCCAACACTTCCAGGAGTTAATGTATTGCAAAAGATTAATGCAGTTTTTCTATCACTGTCTGTGTTTGATGATTTAACCTTATGCACATCTAACCCCTTTGAATGGGCATCCACAATAACTAAAACCATAATCGACACGTAACCAAGTGTAGGGTTTACCTGGCCATTCCCAAGAATGTGGAGGAGCTGTTGGTGGTAAGTTTTTTGTCCTTGTTGGCACTCTTGGCATTGTCTTACCAATGTCGCTATGTTGGCACCTAATCCTGGCTGCTACAAATAATGTCTCACCAACATCTTCATGTTGGAAAACCTTAGCTGATGCTGATGGAGTTTAGCCAGTCTCAAGACAATAACTCTTGCTCCTTATAATAGAAGGCTGTCCTCTATGATGATCTGGTCTTATCTTGTCCAGAAAGGTTTCAATTCTGGTTGCGACGGCCCTTTGGTTTCCCCCAATACCACAAGCTGTTTTAGTTTAGCCATTTTGTTTGGGATCTTTTTGTGTCCAATCTGGTATTAGTAACGGTGACCGGAAGGATGTCCACAAAGTTTAAAACCAGAGTGGACTCTTCCAATAGTGGCACCATAGGTGGTGTAACTACCAGTGGGAGGCTGCCCAAGGCATCTGAATTTGCTACTTGGCCTCCCAGACACTGTTCCAACTTGCATTTACTTATAGTAAGTGTCCACAGCTGAATCTGACCTGAAACTATGAGTGGCATGGCTCTGTCCTCTTTAAATAGCCCTAGCAGGGGCTTGCAGTCCATTACTAATACAAATTTACATCCAGAAAAGTATTGGTGGAGCTTTGTCACACCAAAGATGACTGCTACACCTTATCTGGTCGTATCTTTGCTTGGTATAAGCCAAAGTCTGGGAAGCATATGCTTTCAGGCATTCCTCACCTCTGGTCCCCAGTGAGCCAACACTAATATTTTATCAAATGGGAAGGCATCATATGGCAGCATCACATTTCTCTTGGGATCGCAATGCATCAACACCTTACATGACCATAGTTGATTCTTCAGTTCTCTATAGGCTGCATCTTGGCTGCAAGATCACTTCCAATGCTGACCCCTTTTGAAAGCAGATGTAAGGGTGCCAGGCTGTTGGCCAGGTTATGCATGAATTTTCCATAATAAACCACAAAACCAAGGAAAGACCTAAGCTCTGGTGTAGATAGGGGAGTCGAGATATCTTTGATTGCAGTCACTTTATCTTCCAATGGGTGTAACCCAATGTTGTTGACTCAATAGCCCGGGTAAAGGGATGCCTCCTAATGAATGCCCCTGCCTTGGAGAAATAGTTAAGCATCATGTCCAAGTTCTCTACACTACTCCTTATTGGTCTTTCAGGTTATCAGCACATCATCCAGATAAATGGTGACCTGCAAAATGATTTCCAATGCTCGCTGGAAAATAGCATAGGTTGATGATACCCCATTGGTTAGTCTTGTATAATGGTACAAATCCTTATGATTTTAATTGTAGCATACTTCTGGGAATCCTCATCTGATTGCAGTTGCAGATATGCATGGCTTATGTCCAGCTTTGAAAAGGACAGCTCTCCTGCTATTTTGTGTACAAGTCCTTTATGTGAGGGATTACGTATTTATCCAGCTGTGAAAAGCAGTTCACCATTTGTTTGAAATCTCCACAAAGATGAACTGACCTGTTGGGCTTCACAGTCAGTATGACTACTGTTTCCCATTCTGCAAACTGTATTGGTTTGATTTTCAGTCTCCTGATTTCTTCCTCTAATTCTGATCATAAGGCAAATAGCACTGGGCGGGCCTTGCAGAATCATGGAATTGCTTTTTAGTCAACTCGCGCGAGGTGGCCTCGGCTCCTTTGACAGCCCCTAGACCTCTCTGAAAAACTTCTGGGTAGTGAATTAGGACTTCACTGAGGCAGCCATGTTCTAATTGAGAACTGTTGAGTCAATCAAATTGAATCTTTCTCAACCACTTTCGTCCCATCACGCTTAGGCCTGAGCCTTTTACTCCAGTCAGTGGTAACTGAATCAGCTTTTTCTCATAGGAGACTGGAACTGAAGTTGTATGCTTAACCTGAAGGGGTTCCCAGTATAGGTTCTCCGCGTGGCTGAGGTTTGGAGTCCAGAGTGAATTTTGGTAAAGATTTGTTCCGCAATCACTGATATAGCCTCATTGGTATTGAACTCCATTAGAACGAGGCGACAATTTAACCAGACATTTATTTTGATTAGTTCTGATTTGGATGTTGCTAAACAAATTAACTGCTCCAAACCATCTGGAGGTGGGCTTTCCAGAGTGTGCACTATCCTGGATATGGGCCTGTGGGTTATCTTACTCAATCAGGCCTATTGTAACTGTCTCAAGTTCACATACAAGCAGTTACTACAATGGGCTGCTGGCCTGAATGCAGAAGAAAATGTTAACCTTTTGGCTGATGCTTGGCTTTGTTTTGGGTTTAACTGTGGGCTGACTTAGGATCCCTCAGTTCAGGATATGTCCTGAGTGAGGCTATTCAATTGCCTTCACTCAAGTGGTGATTCCCAACGTCAGTTGACCTAGTGAGTATGTCCACTTCCATCGACATACATTGTAACCCATAAGCTTCACTCGCCGCATTTTCTAACGCCAAAGCCAATTTTGGAGCCTGTTTGAAGTTGAGTTGAGTTTCAGCTAGTTGGCACTTTTGTTTGGTCACATCATTAATCCCACATACCAAATGATGTCTCAACATCTCACTTAGAGTTAAACCAAAATCATATGCTTCAGGCAGTCATCTTAATCAAGTTAAAAATCCCAATATAGATTCCCCTGTTTTTTGAACTGTCAGGTAAAACTATTGGTGGCTCAGAATTAGAGGACCCTTGGAACCATATATTCATCAGCTAACTGTCAACTCTTGGAAGGTTTTAGTATGTGGTACCTCTAATAACCGACAAAGACATGGGTCCACATGCTGTCAGGAGAATTACTCTTGACTTGCGTCTGCCCCATTGTCATTTGCCCTGAATAAGTAATGCATCTTCCCACATACTGGATCCAGCCTTTGATGGAAGGATTCCCAAATAATGACGTCTCGCCAGAAATACTGACCCCAATTCAAAGACGACTATTGTGAGCAAAGCTCTACAAGGGAATGCTTATCTCTCATCACCACTGAAATAACTGAAATAGGAAGCCTGGCATTCTGTCACCAAGTCAACCTTTATTTATACCTCCATAGTACATGACACTGATGTAGCTGGAACAGAGCCAGCTACTATAGTGAGTAAAACTCCTGATACACCTGTCTATATCTGTCAGCCAGGACTTCCTGATTGGACTGGGTTAACAACGCGATTCAAGGAACTTATATTCAAAGAGAACCAAAAGGATTGTGGATGCTGTAAATCAAAGACAAAAATAGAAATTGCTGGAGAATCTTAGCAGGTCTGACAGCACCTGTGGGGAGAAATCAGACTTAATGTTTTGGGTTGAGTGACCCTTTCTCAGAATTCTTTCCATAAGTACAGTCAGCTTTTCCAGCAATTTCTATTTTTATCTCATATTCAATAATAGAAGAGATAATGAGATTCAATAATGAGATCCATGTTGCTGACATTATTCCAATCACTACAGAGGTAGGACCACTGTGGGGTACTGGGAAACCACCATCTTGCTGCCCAAGAACTGGAAGATTCATTTTTTAAAGGATCATAGTCATTTTAAGATTTATTGATTTAGTTATTTGTCACTTATACTGAATACAATAAAATCTTTGTTTCTGAACAGGACATTCAAATTGTAGTAAGTAAGGATGTAGAGAACAAAAGACTTAGACAGACCTTTACAGATAACATTGCACAGGGCATATAAGAGAGATCAATGTTAGCAAGGTCAGCATTACTTGAGACTGTAGAGTCCATTCAATAGTCTAATAATGCCAAGGAAGAAGCTATCCCTGAATGTGTGTGTGTGTGTGTGTGTGTGTGTGTGTGTGTGTATGTGTGTGTTCAAACTTCTGTATCTTCTGCCTGATGGAAGAAGTTGTAGGAGAGCATTACTGGGGTGCCAAGGGTCTTTGATGACATTGGCAGCCTTTCTGTGACAGTGAGCCAAATAAATGAAGTCCATGGATGAAGGGTTGGCTGTGATGGCCTGGGTTGTGCACAATCACCATCTGTACGATCCATCCTTCCTACAATTCTGGTCAGAACAGTTGTCATAACGGACCATTGCGTGCACAGACAGTATGCTTTCAATGATGCAGCTGTAGAGTTTGGAGAGGTTCCTTCTGGATATGTCAAATTTCCTGAGCTGCCTGTTGGCCTTCTTCACTGTTGCAACTACATGGGAAGACCAGGACAGGTTGTTGTTATTGTTACTTCAAGGTTGTTGACACTCTCCACCCTTTTGACCTCAGTTCCGTCGATGTGTTTGGGAGCGTTTTCTCCTCCTTTCTTACTAAAGTCAATGATCAGTTCTTTAGTTTTGCCAACGTTGAGAGAGATGTTGTTCTTATTGCACTAGATCACCAAACCCTCTATCTCCCTTCTGTTTGAATGTTCCATATTTCAAACCTTCTGCAATGCTTTGATATCCTTTTGTTGATGGAGTCCAGAATAGAACTTTGGAAGCATGGTCCAACCAAAGTTCTGAATAACATAACAAAGAATATCTCTCATTTAACACCATTTCCTTACTTTCACATTCTGTCCCTGGCACATTTGACCCTGGAAGAACAGACTATGTTAGAGACAATTGCTGAAACTAGTTTCATTGTAGATTGAATTCTGACCATGATCTTTAAATTCAAACTCAAGGAATCCCTCTTTACATTGTATGTGCTGCATGTAATCTACAGAGCTAACTTTGTTAAAGCATAAAGGCAGATTATTTGCTTTTCATTTTTGTTAGTTAAGCAAAGATTGCATGACTGTTGCTCTGGGTAAATAATTCAGTGAACCACAAATGAATGTGTGATATTTTGGACAATACATTTGTCTAAAATACAAATCTGTCCTTCTGTGAAAGGCAAGCTGAGTTCCTCCCATGTTCTCTCAGTTTCTGAGGATCTTTTGATTGGATACCTTGAACCCAGAGGTCCCTCACTGACTGCAGCAAGAGAGCCACGTATATTCTGGAGAACTCATTGAGAGGGCAGAGAGTAGAAACTGAAGAAATTACATGCTGATCTTAATCAGAGGGACTGAACAAATATTTTGTGATTGTACCCGATCCTACAGTGTATTTTTATACAGCGCAGAGCACCACAATCAAGTGGGGCTGTTTTGATATTGAAGAGATCAAGGTGGGAAATCTAAATGGATATTGGGGACTAGACACTTGAGTGTCGAGAAAAGATGAAATTGCTGAATGTAACAAGTTCCTGCAGTCAGCCTTTTAACACTTTGCAAGTTACATGATGCAATGATACTGGAGACTTTGAGTTATCACAGCAATCTACCTTTGCCAATTTATCTGCAAATGTCCTTGACATGATGGCACATGATCCAAATAGATATTAATGGTATAGGTAGAAAGAGAAAAGAGGTTCTGCTGACAGAATATGAGCAGCGAGGAGCAAAATTGAAAAGCAGAACCAACAAAGGTAATAATCTCTGGATTACTACCTTGGCAACAAGCAAATTGGTATGGGGTCAACAAAATTAAGTAGGTAAACACATGGATCAAATACTTGATGAGAGAGAAATATAATTGAATTTATAGGAGATCGGCCTCAGTAGTGGGGAATGGAGGAGCTGTTCCGATGGGATGGGCTGTACCTGAGTTATACTGGGACCAGAACCTTGAAGATTCCCATGACTAGGCCAGTGGAAAGGGATTTTAAACTACTAGTGGTGGGGGAGGGTTGGTGGGGGGGTGATGGAGGGGAGTTCACTTGCATGGAAATTATGGAAAAAAATTAAATGGGGGAGGGCTCAGCAAGAGGTTATTAAAGTATGGGAAGGCTCAGGAATGTAGACTTCAGGCACAGTAGATAACAGAACAATTATGTGAAGGGGGGCAGTCAACACAGTACTGAGCCCTTGCACCTAAATATGTACAGTATACAAAACAAGGTAAATGAGCTTGTGGTGCAGATTGAAATTGGCTGGTACGATATTGCACATTTCACAGAGAAATGGCTTCAAGGGAATCAGGGTTGGGAACTAAATGTCTAAGGACATGCTTCCTAACAAAAGCAGGCAGATGGGCAGAGGAAATGGTTTTGTCTTCTCAGAACGAGAGGAAATTAATAGCTAGAAGCTACTGAGTCAAAGGTGTAGAATCTGTGTGGATAGAGTTAAGGAACTGCAAAGGAAGAAAGAGTGTTATGGGAGTTATGTATATACCTTATAGCAGTCATCAGGAAGTGGGGAAGAAAATAAATCAGGAAATGGAAAAGACATATAAGAAAGGCCAAAAAACAAATAGAAATTGCTGAAGAAGCTCAGCAGGTTTGGCAGCATCTGTGAAGAGAAAGCAGAGTTAACATTTCAGGTCAGTTGACCCTGCCTCAGAACAGGACCTGAAACATTAACTCTGCTTTCTCTCCACAGATGCTGCCAAACCTGCTGAGCTTTTTCAGCAATTTCTGTTTTCGTTTCTGATTTACAGCATCCACAGTTCTTTCAGTTTTTACGTAAGAAAAGCACTTTTACAATAAACATGGAAGACTTCAATGTGCAAGTGGACCGAGCAAATCAACTTGGTAATGGATCCCAAGAAATTTGCAGAACAGCCGAGGGTTTTTTTGGAACTGTTTATTCATTAGAGAACAGGTAATTCTGGATTTGGTGAAGTGAAGTGAAGCAGACTTGATTAGGGAGTTTAGGTTAAGAAATCGCAAATGGGCAGTGACCATAATATGTTAAAATTCACCTGCAGTTTGAAACGGAGATGCTGGATATAATGGTCTTACAATTACAAAAAAGTAATACAAACGTATGAAGGAGAAGCCAGCCAGAGTTGATTGGAAGGGAAGCCTAACAAGGAGGATAATGGAGCTGCAATGGGCAGGAGTCTCTGGGCTAATTCAGGAGCCACAGCACATCATCCCAAAGAAGAGACATAGTAAATTAAGGATGAGGCAATCATTGCTTATATCGGAAGTCAGAGATAGCCTAAAAGCAAAAGAAAAAGCATAAAATGTATTGGAGATCAATGTGAAACCAAATAATTGGGAAGCCTTTAAAACCAGCAGAGTACAACTGAAAAAGCAGTAAGGAGGAGAAGATTAAGTAGGAGAGTAATTTAGCCAGTGATAGAAAAGAAGATTACAAGAGTTTTTTTAGATATACAAAGGTAAGAAAAAGGTCAGAGTGAACATTGAACTGCTCGAAAATGAGGCTGGAGAAGTAGTAATGGGGAACAAAGAAATAGTGGATTTATTGAATAAATATTTTGCAACAGTCTTCACAATGAAAGCCACCAGTGATATATCAGAACTTCAAGACATTCAGAGGGCAGAGATGAATGTAGTGATGATCACTAAGGAAAAGGTGCTGGGGAAACTGAAAAGTCTGAAGGTGGATAAACAACTCTGACTAGATGGGCTACACCCCAGAGTTTTGAAGCGGACAGCTAAGGGGATTATGAAGGCATTGGTAGTGATCTTTCAGGAATCACTGGAGTCAGAAAGGGTCCCAGAGGACTGAAAATGGACAAAGTAACACCCCTGTTTAAGAAAGGAGGGAGGCAGAAGGCAACAAATTATAGGCTTGTTAGCTAGACCTGGGTTGTTGATAAGAATTTAGAGTCCATAATAAGGATGACAGTTTGGAGTAGTTGGAAGTGCATGGTAAAATATGGCTGAGTCAGCACGGCTTCAACAAGGGGAGGTCATGCCAGACAAATCTGTTAGAGTTCTTTGAGGTAATAAGCAAGTTGGAGAAAGGAGAGCCAGTGAACATGGTCAATTAAGATTTTCAGAACACATTTGACAAGGTGCCACACAGGAGGCTGTTAAATAAAATAAGAGCTCATGGATAAATGATTGACTGAATGGCAGAGGCAGAGAATGAGGTATAAGGGTCTTTTTCATTGTGGTGATTCGTGGATTTCCATGGGATCAATGTTGGGACCACAACTATTCAAGTTATACATTATCGATCTGGACAAAGGAACTGAGGGCATTGTTACTAAGTTTACAGATGACACAAAGACAGGTGAAGGGACAGGTAATGTTGAGGAAGTGGCACTACTGCAGAAGGATGTGGACAGGCTAGGAGAATGAACAATAAAGTGATAGATAGAATAAATGTGAGAAAGTGTGAGGTTATGCACTTTGGTCAGAAGAATAGAGGCATAGATTATTTTCAAAATGGGGAAAAAGGCCTCAGAAATCTGAAGGGAGTTGGGAGTCCTAGTTCAGGATTCTCGTAAGGTTAACAGGCAGCAGTAAGAATGGAAAAAGCAATGTTAGTGTTCATTTCAAGATGGCTAGAATAAAAACAGAAATTTACTGCTGAGGCTGCGTAAGTATCTGGCCAGACTCCATCTGGAATATTGTGAGCAGTTTTGGGCCCTGTATCTAAGCAGGATGTGATGGCATCTGAAGGGGTCCAGAGAAGGTTTACAAGAATGATCCAGATGAAGGGTTTCTCATATGACGACTGACTAAAGATCCTGGGTCTGTCCTCAGTGGAGTTAGGAAGCATGAGGGGAGATCAATTGAAACTTACAGACTACTGAGAATCCTGGACAGAGTAGACATAGAGAAAATGTTTCCACTCGGAGGAGAGACTAAAACCTGAGGGCACAGCTTTAGGGCAAATGGATAACCTTTTAGAGCTGGGATAAGAAGGAATTACTTCAGGGTGGTTAACCTGTGGAACTCACTGCCACAGAAGGGCTATGGATGCCAAGTCATTGAGTGTATTTACGACAGCAGTAAATAGGTTCTTGATTAAGAAGGGGATCAAAGGTTATGGGAAAAAGGTAGGAGAATCAGATTGAGAAACATATTAAAAGACTTGATAGACTGAATGACCTAATTCTGCTCTAATGTCTTTTGTATAAAACCTTTTCCTCCTTGAATAGTTCTCAGGGTTAGGACAATTTTGGGTAACAAGAATGTGCTGTGGTATGATCTGACAGAAAGCAAGTTAAAAGGCTACCTTCAATTTCTCTCAGGAGGGTGAGGGGTTTTCCAAGGCAGGAGAGTCAGAGGTCCCAGGCCTGACTGGGAGAGGTGGATGCTGCTGAGATAGATAGAAAAGTGCAAGGGTACCTCAAAATGAAGGTAAAGTAAAAAATAAAGATTGGTCACAGCTGTCAGACCATCATGGTTGACATACATCTCTAACGTGACTGCTCATGGCTGTGCATGGTTCTCAGATTCCTACAGGTTCAGAATTAGATGGTTAAAAGGAGGCATTGATGGACTCTCAGCATGCCACCAGGAGAAACCTCTTTGCTGTGCTGGGTTTCCATCCAGCAACCAGGGTGGAAGGCAGATCCTGGTGGCTTCATCATTTTGCTCCAAATAGAAACTTAATTTGCCTAATTGGGCACTGGCTAGGTGGGTAGTCAGTGCCAATCTGATGCCACGTTTGGTCAGGACGCTGGAGGGCAGGAGCATGTAAAAGAGATGGTCTGTCGTGATATCATCTTCCTATATACTATTTACCCTGCCCCAGCTCTCAAGCTGCCAATGCTCTGCTCGGAAGATTCTGCCCAGTTTGGAGCAAACCAACACTGTGTAGAATGGCTTCAGAACAATCAGCCTATGACCAGACAATGCGCTTCCATTTACTCGCAAACTGTATTACAAAACATTACTATACCAATGGATCATTTGAATGTATCAATACTAATTGCTTCCAAAGTGTATTTAGGGAGCCTGTTTCAAAGGTGGTGGATGCATTTACACTGGAGACATGGCCACATTTTTGACTTCTGTACTTGTGTCACCAGGACCCTTGACTGTTCAGCTTTTTAAATGCAGATAGAGAATGAGGCACTGACTGCTCAGAGAGCAGTGTCTTTCTGAAGTCTGTCTGCTCATGCAAACTTTAATATGCCTTTTTCATCCTGAGTAATAGGTAGTTAAAGAGGATTTATTGGTCAGAGAGCCAAGTATAAAGATTATATTAATATCCTATTAAGCTATGCAGTCCAAGATTGAGCGTATTCCCAAAACCTTTGATCTAACTCACCAGGTTTAATCCATAAAATAGTTGCTTAATTTTTTCACAGCCTCTGGCTGCTACCATCTCAATGAGCACTCCAGAAATATAACAGGCCATGTCCTGCTGCAGTCAGTGAGGGACCTCTGGGCTCATGGGGTCCATTCAAAAATTCCTTAAGAATTGAGAGAGGAAACTGGAAGAACTCTGCCTTTCACAAAATGACTGATTTGAAATAGGATGAATATATTGTCCAAAATGTCAAACATTCCTTCTTGACAGATTAGATTATTTATTGAAAAAGACAGTCACAATTTTCCAAACTGCAAACCAAATTGTTTATATGCAAGGATATTATCATTGCACTCAACACCATAGGAGGAACTTGAATCCAGCTTTGAGTCAGCAGTCTGGGATTCACAGGGAGATGTCCAGCATCATGTTTTGCTGGAGGCCAGCTGGTACTTTCATGTGGGTGGAAAGAGGCAGAAATCCAACCCACGGCAGTGGAAGATTGATAGCCCAGAAATCAGTGTTTAGGAAGTCATGAAAGGGAGAGTTAGGTCAGGATGTTACAGTGTGAAGGCAGTTATATAATGTTGCTATTTGAAAGGGTTAATTTTAGAGACTGCATTAAGATCCTTTCAATCTGATGCTGCAATAAGGAATTGAGTGTGGAAAGGCAGAAAGAGTTTGGATGTAGATGTTATCCTTATTTCAGCATAGTCTTAGTAACAATGCCTAGCTTATTAATGTAACTGGTACCTAATACTATCATGCCATAAACTACATTTTGCTCACTAGAGACTTTGTGCTGACACTTGAAACCAGGTGGGCCTTCAGACTCAGTCAGGGAAACAGAAATGTGGTGGCAAATTACTCTATCTACAAGCTGGTAGTAGTTGGCATCATGGAACAAAGGGCAGGACAGCTGAGACCTTTACATCTTGAGACAGTGTAACACTTTGCCTGTAACACATCTTGATCCAGTTTTACTAAATGAAGGGACTGTTTGAAGTTGCCAACTCCTTAGGATAATCTTCCTGGACATCTGACCATGTGATTTAACATTTGATCATATGACATGTGCTTACTATTTGCATTCCCTACACGAGTTGACCCTGCTGTAGTTTTGAGTATTTTTGTTCACAGCTTTGGACCAGTACATCTTGGGCGAGAAACTAGGAGGTAACATACGCAGAAGACAGTATTACATGAGTGAATTGAGAATCTAAATTGCAAGCTATTTTACTATTCAGTTATTAGCAGCAGTAATATTTCAAGAAAATCTACTTTAAATGATTAACTTTTAATCCTGAAATTACAAATTCTACAAGATGCTTCCTTGTCAAAAGCAAGTTACAGGTCCTTCCTTTCAGTAGAGAACTCCCAGACAAACAAAAGGTTTAACAATCATCATCTTACACAGTTAATGACTAAAGTTCATAGCATAGCAGCAGGTTTTGAATAAAAGTATCTCATTCCTGTTGATCTTTAAACCCCTGAAAGAAAAAAAACAACAACCCCTCACTTCATATTGGTGTGAAGTCCATCCTGCTCTTCTGTCTTAGAAAGTTCTCAGTGTTCTGTGATTCTGTACTTGGCAAACACAAGATTAACTGTGCCTTAACAATACTGACTTCCTGAAGATAAGGATAGAGAATTATAAAGAAGAATTCCAATCCTATAGCACACACTACTCGCAAAACAGACACATTCACCATTCATTCCATTTTTGATGTTATGAATTCACACATCAATACATCTCAGGTGAGAATCAGAACAAATAACATTCACTATTAAAATCCTACAAACCACTCACTGGCCCAACCTGTCAATTCAAGAATTATAAATTACTTTTTAACAGAAGAAGGGGTTACACCTGCAATTTCACTGACTTGAGACTGCATGGGGGATAGCACACGTATGATACCATAGCTACCCATAATCTAACTGAACAGAACACAAGATGAAGGCAGATCAAGTCTGAGACATATAAAGACACACTTGGCTGATTGAGTGAAAGTGTTATTGACACCAATTAAGTCCACTCCAGCCTATCACGCATCTCTTCACATCAACGGAGAGAACTGTCACTAATGCTCTCTCTTGTGGTCATGGATGAAAAAGGTTTCCTTATTTCAAAAGGAAAGCTTTTTAAACAATCTGGCCTCCTGAATGTATAAATTCTATAATATTTTCTCTGAATATCTTGTGAAATGCAGTATTACAACTGATTTTGTTCGAATTTGATTACTTGACATGGAGATTTAATGAGTCTGTTTCTCTTGGTAATGATTCATGACCTTTACAGACATGTGGGGGAAGAGTTACTCACCAGATATTCCTCCTGAATGAGCTTCCAAGCTGTTTCACAAAATATTCAAAACTGTTCCTTCCCCAATGTCAAAGACAAAAGTCATAATCCAAGATAAATCATAAGCACCAAATGCAGAATTAACTAACCAGACATAAAACCCACTTCAATGCTGCAAGTCTCAAAAATGAGAATATAACCTAATTCAAAAGCAACTATCTTGTTTTTAAATTAGCCTGAATTACAGATAAATAATTCAAATGAAAACAGTGTGTTTCTGGCTGAGTTAAATTTTTAACTTGTACGTCTTAACAATGGAAACAACAGGGGAATGGGGAGAACATATGGCATTGATTAAAGGATAGTCACTGCTTGTTACTCCCAATTCAAAATATGAAAATAGTAGATATTACAGTTTAGCAATAAAAATGAATCACTTGAGAGGCTTAAGGGGAGAGATTGAACTCTATTAAGTCTCATACACAGGTAGAAAATGGGAACAGAAAGGACAAAATTCATGGCAGAATTTGGCAAGCCATATTTGTCTGATGATATGTGATATGCAATATCTTATTGGTGCAGTTAATTTTCCAGGTCTTCTGGGATACAGCTGCAAGACAAGGGCATCACAGTCAGCGGTTTGCATATAGTAATGAAAGATATGCTTCAGGGCTTGCAGCAAAGTATTGTAGAGTGGGGTCTGCTGGGCCTTGTTTTGATTGAGCTTCACAAGGCTGCAATGGTCTAACCTAAAGCTGACCACACACAGGAATGGTTAATGCATTACAACTTTACCTTCTAATGGAGCTGGGAGCAGGACCTCCCTTGGGGTATCTGCGATTGAGGTTGCAGATTACATTTACTGCAGCACAATGCAAAACTTTCATATTCCTAGGAAAAACAAGAAAAGAAAATATAAAACAAAAGACCTGTGGGAGAGAGTGCAGAAAAGAATAACATAAATGTCTTTGAGGTTGAGAAATGTACAATGATAGTTTGAAGAACTTGAAACTGTTCTCCTTAGAGAAGAAAGGCTGAGAGAAGATTTGATAGAGGTTTTCAAAAATATAGTTATAGAGTCACACAACACGGAAACAGACCCTTCAGTCCAATCAATCCATGCTGAGCATAAGCCCAAATTAATCTAATTCTCTCTGCCTGTACTTGGTCCATATCCACCAAACATTTCTTATTCATGTACTTATCTCAATGACTTTTAAATGTTGTAATGGTACCTACATAAAACATCTAGCAGTACATTTTGAAATAAGCCTGGATCTCACGAGCAGCTGCAAGATCCATGTTATTCTCAATCCACCATTTTAGAACCATTATGACGGCTTGGATAGAAAACATAGAGATAAGCTGCTCATATTGGTGGAAGGACAAAGAACCTAAGGACAATGATTTAACAAGACTGGCTGAAGAAGCAGAGTGATATGAGGAAAAATATTTTCGCACTGCAAGTGGTTAGGAGCTTTAACTCACCATGGTTCCTTTAAGGCCATTTACCCAATCTTGACCTCCACCATGAGAAGGACAAGTGCAGCAGATATATTGGAAAAGCATCCCTTGCCAGTTCTCCCTCCAAACCTATGCACCATCTTGACTTTGATCAATATCAATGTTCCTTTACCATGTCTGGGTCAAAGTCCTGAAACTCCCCATTGAACAGCACTGTGGTTAGACCTACAGCAAATGGACTGCAATGGTTCAAGAAATGTTTTGATGTCAAAAGGCAGTCACTGTCAGTTCTCATGGGGAATGCATTCTATTTTTTTCTTCTGTCATTTAGAGCAACATGGCAGTGGAATATCCAAAATAACAGTTTGTAATGACATTGATTCATCAGATAACAGGCAATGACATCTACTGTGTTTGTATGGAACAAGAAATACTAGACTAAACTGTGTTGTTGCATAATCACATATTATACAATTTATATTTGTATAATCTTCCACTTGTTTAAATCCTTACAAAATCCCTCACCCCTGGGGCCATGATTTATGTAAAACCTTGTTTCGATTTTGTGAATGTGCAGTATTTCCCAAAAGTGTCACAACTGAATACTTAACATTGCATTGTGATCGGACTGCCCTATTCAATTCCCAAATGATTCAAGAGGTTTGAGTTCAAATCGTGCACAAAATTCAAATTTCACAAATACTTTATTTTCTGTTTCTTGTACAGAAAGAACCAAACCAGTCCTCTGGTTTGTTATCCGTAGAACCGCATCCTTAGCAAGATTGATCATCTGGTTCAGCGGTTATTTGAGGTAGAAGTGTTACGCCACACTTGGGCGATCAAATAGGACAGAACATGAATCAATTAGGACACGAATATTGAATCCTGATTTTATTATTTCCTTCCGCTAACACGTCTTTCTTAGGCGGTGACATTCTATTCTTCTTGTCATCATTCTGACACAGTGTCCTTACGGGGAACAACTGGCAATGGGGCAACAGAGCGGAATATAATGAGGCTGACAGCAAAGTGTTCTGGGAACTTCAGGCTGCAGTGAGACACAGGGCCAGACTGCAGAAAGAGAGTCCTTGCAGGCTGTTACCATAGCAATCACTGCCTGAAGAGATCAGTGACCCTTTGACAGTTTGTGCAGTGGGAAATTGTAGGTCACATATGGCACAGTCATTCCAATCATGTTTAATCAGAACTGACATTTAGGTCAGAATTAAATATTATATATACCAGTTTTGCAGAAAGGAGCAATTTGCCTCAGATTTATAACTCATTTACAGGACATAACTAAAGTGTGCAGAATCTATCTTTTATATACGCTCTCTGAAGTCTATATTTTTTTCTGGTCTTTTGGTGAGTGTATTTTAAATGTACTACGTTTCTCATATTGGACTTACCCTTTCAGTTGGACCTGTAACTGAGAGAGTCTTAATGAATCATTAGATTTCTTCAGCTTCAGTTAGAAACAAGCCCCTTGAAATTCCTCAGCAGCCTCCAACTCTCAGATAGTGCCATAAAAAGAAGCAGAAGGGTTGGAAAACGGAACGCAACAATTTTGGAGGAAGAATGCAGAGAGCTAATTTATAGCTTTAAATTAAGGGGTGGTAGGTATAGGACAGATGTTAGGGGTAGATTCTTCACACAGCGGGTTGTGAGTTCATGGAATGCCCTGCCCGTATCAGTGGTGAACTCTCCTTCTTTATGGTCATTTAAGCGGGCATTGGATAGGCATTTGGAAGTTATTGGGCTAGTATAGGTTAGGTAGGATTCGGTCGGCGCAACATCGAGAGCCGAAGGGCCTGTACTGCGCTGTATCCTTCTATGTTCTATGTAGAGGTAATATAAACCTAAAAGAGGTGCAGGAACAAAGAGACATGGAAGTATTTTTGCACAAATCTTTGAAGATGCAAGGACAAGTTGGAAGGACAAGTTGTGGGCGGCACGGTGGCACAGGTGGGCGGCACGGTGGCACAGTGTGGGCGGCACGGTGGCACAGTGGTTAGCACTTCTGCCTCACAGCGCCTGTAGACCCGGGTTCAATTCCCGACTCAGGCGACTGACTGTGTGGAGTTTGCATGTTCTCCCCGTGTCTGCGTGGGTTTCCTCCGGGTGCTCCGGTTTCCTCCCACAGTCACAAAGATGTGCGGGTCAGGTGAATTGGCCAAGCTAAATTGCCCGTAGTGTTAGGTAAGGGGTAAATGTAGGAGTATGGGTGGGTTTCGCTTCGGCGGGTCGGTGTGGACTTGTTGGGCCGAAGGGCCTGTTTCCACACTGTAAGTCTAATCTAAGACTCTTAAAACAGAGAATAGAATCATTGGCTTTATAAATATAGGCACAAAATGCAAAATTAAAAGGATTAATTGGAAACTTTGATAAAGTATAGGCCATAACTCAATGGTCAGAGAGACATAGAGTCATAGAGAAGTACAGCATAGAAACAGACCCTTCAGTCCAACTCGTCCATGCTGACCAGATATCCTAATTAATCTAGTCCTATTTGCCAGCATTTAGCCCCTATTCCTTTAAACCCTTCCTATTCATATACCCATCCAAATGCCTTTTAAAAGTTGCAATTGTACCAGCCACCACCACTTCCTCTGGTAGCTCATTCCATATACGCACCATTGACTGCGTGAAAATGTTGCTCCTTTTGTCCTTTATAAATCTCCCCCCTCACCCTAAATCTATGCCATTTAGTTCTGGACTTCTGCACCCCAGCGAAAAGACCTTGCCTATTTATCCTATCCATGCCTCTTATAAATCTCTTTAAGGTCATCCTTCAGCCTCTGACCCTCCAGGGAAAACAGCCCCAGCTGATTCAGCCTCAAATCTTTGCAACATCCTTGTAAATCTGTTCTGATTGTGTGAATTCCAGTTATTGTACTCTGGAAGGATGTCAAGACCATAAGGATAGTGCCAAGGAGATTGACCAGTGGTGTCAGTTATGTGGCGGATCTGGGATTGTGTTCCTTCAAATCTAAAAGATCCTGGTGAACATTTGGTGTCAAAATGGAATAGTAAGGGGAAGCAGGCGACAGTGGGGTAAAGTGAGCCAGCAATGAAGGAAGTAGTGAAGAGGGAAGGTAAGTCACAGCAAAATGCTGGGGAGAAGGGGGATGCACATCGGAATGTACAAGAAGCAGGAGCAGCTCATTCAGCCCCTTGATCCTGCTCCACTATTCAATAAGATTATAGCTGTTCTGATTATACCTTCAAAACTGCATTCCTGCCAGTCCTGACAACCTTTCAACTTCTTGTTTCAAAAAACTCTATCAATTGCTGCCTTAAAGATATTCAAGACTCTGTTTCAATAATCGTTTCAGGGACAGAGTCCCATAGACTCATGGCCCTCTGAGAGAAAAAGGTTAACCTAATCTTTTTAAACAGTGACCCCGAGATCTAGACTTTTTCATAGCAGAAAACATCTTCTCATTCTACCCATCAAGACACTAAGGAATTTATTTGATTCCATCAAGTTGCCTCATCAGTTATAAGACTAGCCTGTTCAATCTTTATTCATTAAACAATCCACCTGTTCCATGCCTCAGTCTAACAAAACTTCTCAGAACTGCTTCCAATGCATTTAAATCCTTCCTTAAATGTGACCGATGCTGTGCACAGTATGCCAGATGAGATCTCATCAATGCCCTGCATAACTGAAGAGTCAGGATGGCTCAGTGGTGAGGACTGCTGCCTAACAACACCGGGGGCCCAGGTTCAATGCAAACCTCAGGCAACAGTCTGCATAGAGTTGTCAATTCTCCCTGTGTTGATGTGGTTTCCTCCAGGTACTCTAGTTTCATCCCAAGTCCAAAGGTGCGCAGATTAGGTGAATTGGCCATGGGATAAGTAGGGGGTGAGTCTGGGTGGGATACTCTTCGGAGAGCGACTGTAGACTTGTTGGGCTGAAAGGCCTGTTTCTACGCTATAGGGATTCTTTAAAAAAAACCTCCCTACTTTCATATTCAGTTTCCCTCACAATAAGGGATAATGTTCTATTGGTTTTTCCAAATTATAGGCTGTATACTAACCTTTTGTGATTCATGCACTAAGACACCAAATCATTCTGCTTCTCAGAGACTTGGAATTCCTTGCAATTGTGATAATATATTTCTTTTGTATGTTTCCTGCTAAATGAATGCTTTCACATTTTCCCACATTGCATCCATTTATTAGATCTTTCTGGCCTATCCTATCCACCAATCTAACTATATATTTTTGAAACCTCCTTGTATCCTCTTCACAACTTACCTTCCGACCTATCTTTGTGTCATCAGTGAACTTGGCATCCAGACTTCTATCTCTTCATCTAAGACATTTATATAAATTGAAAACAGATGAGGACCTACAAACAATCCCTGTGACACATTATTTGCTTTGTATCTTGTCAATCTGAAAAAGGTTTATGACTACTCTCTGTTTCTTGATAGTCAGCCAATCTTTTCTCCATGCCAATAAATTCCTCCTTCACCCATGAACATTTATTTTCTGAAATAAAAATTTGATGTTCTCCCTTATTAAATGCCTTCTGGAAATGTAGGGACATTATATCCATTGGTTCACCTTTATTCATAGCATATGTTACCTACTCAAAGAACTTCAAAAGATTAATCAAACATTATTTCTCTTTCACAAAACCATGTTGACTCTGCCGGATTAAGGAGGAACGACAATTATCTGGCATTTGATTTTCCGGCAAAATTGCAAGGTCACAATGCTTGACCTATGTTACCCAGCATTCAATTGTCCAGAATTTGATTAACCAAGCAAAATACTGCCCGCCGGTGTCCTTCGGATAATTGAGGTTCATTTGCACCTTGATCCAACTTTTTTAATTATAGCTTCTAACATTTTCTTGAAAACAGATCTTTAGTTAACCAACTTAAAGTTTCATACTTTTGTCACCCTCCCTTTTTAAATTAAATTATTACCTCATAATCTAATGGTAATTTCAAAAATTAAAACCAATGCATCATAAGTGAATAAGAAGTAGGAACAGGACTAGGTTGCTCAGCCCCTTGAACTTACTTCGCCATTCAGTAGGATCGTAGCTAATCTGAAACTCCTCATGGTGGAAGTCGGTACTGCAGATGCTGGAGATCAGAGTGGTGCTGGAAAAGCATAGCAGGTCAGGCAGTTTCTGAGTAGGAAAATTGACATTTTCTCATACCCACTTCCCTGTCCTTTATCATGTGGACTTTTCTGGCTCAACCTACAAACTTATTATCTTTTATGTATGAGCCAAGTCCTGTGTGCTCTTTAAAATAAAGCAATAAGGAAAAATATTTGATCTTGCACTTTTAGTTTTATTCTAACAATAAGTGGATAAAGTATACAGAGCTCTGGGTCTAAACCTTTCCGTCCCTGACAAACTACTAAGTCAGTCAGTTCACAAAGACAAAGACCCTCTCTCTCCCTAACACAGTCTTTTATACTCTACAAAACATCATACCATCACTCAAGTGAAACTGTCTTCTCATTGGCCGTTGCTCCGATTCCATTCCCCGCCTCCTCGCATTTCCGGCTGTTTGACCTCACGGGACCTTCCCTTTTTCGAAGACAAAGGACCACCATGCGGCCTCCTTTCGAGCGCGAAACGGCAGTCTCGCCCACTTCCGGGGCGCGAGACGGCCGATCACGTGACCTCCGAGTCGAGGACACGCCCCCAAGCCAGACAATCAGAGTACCACGTGACCTCCGAGCCGAGGACACGCCCCCATGCCCGACTATCAGAGGACCACGTGACCTCCGAGCCGAGGACATGCCCCCCCCAGGCCCGACAAGTTAGTTTTCCAGGTAAGTTAAGTGTGTTTATATATATATATTTACAATCATAATCCATAATATTGGACAAAGTATTTCAGCCTTAAACATGCACAAGGACTCTGTCCCCACAGCATTTTTGTGGTAAGGATTCTCAATGAATCACAACCTCCTGATGGAGAATTTGCTCCTCATCTCAATCTTAAAGTTACACCCCTTTATTCTGACCCTATGATTTCTGGTCCTCGACTCTCCCATGAGAGGAAACATCTTCTCAGTATTTACTCTGTCGAGCTTCTTAAGAATCTGAAATGTTTCAATGAAACCAAAACTGCTCACTGCACTCCAGATGTTTGTCCCAACAGCACCTTGTACAATTGCAGAAAGACTTCCCTATTCTTATACTCAAACGAGAAGGTGCTAGAAAAACAGAATGGCCTGAAGGTGGATAAGTCACCTTGATCAGATGGACTACACCTCAGAATTTTAAAGGAGATAGCTGAAGAGATGGTGGAGAGTCTGGATGTAGGTTAGCTCGCTGAGTTGGAAGGTTCATTTTCAGACATTTCATCAGCAAACTGAAGAGGCTCATCTTCAGTGAGCCTCTGGATGAAGCACTGCTGGTTTTTCATGTTTTCTATTTAAATGTTTGGGTTTCCTGAGTTGGTGATGTGATTTCCTGTGGTAACACCATTTCCTATGATGATGTCATTTCCTGTTATTTTTCTCAGGGGAGGAGGATGAGGCCTTCGTCCTCCAGGCTTTGGGCGGTAAGGGAGTGGCTCTGGAAGAGGCCCAGGATCTGCACATCCTTGGCGGAGTGGGAGGGAGAGTTGAAGTGTTTGACCACAGGGCGGTGGAGTTGGTTGGTGTAGGTGTCCCGGAGATATATTACTTACAGTGTGGAAGCAGGCCCTTCGGCCCAACAAGACCACACCGACCCGACGAAGCGCAACCCACCCATTCCCCTATATTTACTCCTTCGCCTAACACTACGGGCAATTTAGCATGGCCAATTCACTCAACCTGCACATTTTTGGATTGTGGGAGGAAACCGGAGCAAATCCACGCAGACACGAGGAGAATGTGCAAACTCCACACAGTCAGCCGCCTGAGGTGGGAATTGAACCCAGGTCTCTGGCACTCTGGCACTGGCTAACCACTTTGCCCCTGTGCCACCCACAATATTCTGATGCACTCTGCCACGGAGGAGGCTGCTGAGTAAGATAAGGGCAATGGTGTTAGAGACAAGATGCTAGCATGGATACAAGATTGACTGGCAGAAAGTGGATAGAGGGGATAAAGGGTCTTTCTCAGGGTGGCAGCCAGTGACAAGTGAAGTTCCACAAGGCTGCAGAAGGATTTGGGCAGGTTAGGAGAGAAAGCAAAGAAGTGGCTGACAGAGTACAACGTGGGAAAGTGTGAGGTCATGCACTTTGGTAAGAAGAATAGAAACATTGAGTTGGTAGTTAGGAAGGCAAATGCAATATTGGTATTTATTTGGAGAGGACTTGAATGTTAAAAGCAGGGAGATACTTCTGAGGCTCTATAAGGCTCTGGTCAGACCACATTTGGAGCATTGTGTGCAGGTTTGAGTTCAGAGGAGGTTCATGAGAATGGTTCCAGGAATAAAAAGCTCAACATGTGGGGAACGTTTGAGGACTCTGGATCTATACTTGATAGAGTTTAGAAGTATGAGGGGAGATCCAATTAAAACTTGCAACATGCTGAATGGCCTGCACAGTGTTGATGTTGGGAAGATGTTTCCATTGGTAGGAGAGATCAGGACTGAGGGCATAGCCTTAGAGTAAAAGAATGACCTTTTAGAACGGTGATAAGGAGAAACTTGTTCAGCCAGAGAGTGGTGAATCAATGGAATTCACTGCCACAGAAGGCTGTGGAGGCCAAGTCACCAAATGTATTTAAGACTGAGTTAAATAAGTTCTTCATTTCAACAGCAGCAGCAGCGAGAGCAGTGAGAACGAGGAGCTGAGTTGTGTTTTAGGAAAGTGTGTTTTAGGAAACTGAGTGAACTGATACATTTGGGCAGTAGCTGAATCCGAGACACATGTAGTGTCTCCCATTCGCCCTCCTCCTCTAACCAAAAAAAAGACTGTGGTGTGTTGGTAGGGTAAGGCATTTCTATCGTGTCTTTTTTATTGTGTGATTGGTAAAATGTTTTCATTTTTTCCTTTTTCATTTTTCTATTATTTGATATTGTAGTTGGACTAAGTTAAGCTTAAGATTAAAAATGG